>NC_084823.1:4108365-4442052 GCF_958449725.1 Rosa rugosa | reverse complement strand
ACCCAACAAAAAAAAAGACCCTTAAATTCAAGGGCTATTTTTGTGGATCTTTACCATACATACATGCCCCCTTCCCACACTTCCATTGTTTGTCAATCTTTGTTCCATAACTGGTAGGTCCTTTAGAAACTATAATTCCTTTGAGAACAATCTTAACAGTGCAGTATTGTCCAAGGAGCACCATACACATACATTGCATCCTGTCCATCTCTCTCTGCTCGATCACATGCCGACCATCCACTTCACACTCCGGCCTCCATGGCCCAGGTCACATATATCTTCGACCCCAGGTCCGCCTGGGTACACGTGTCTGACAATCATGCTCGGATGTCGCAAACTAAAGCACCCACCAATCCACCATTGCCACCCGCACTACTATGGATATCCGGATATGTATACTTTCCAACCTATGATATTATTCATGAAACCACTGTATGGGTCACCTCCAACCAGGTTCTTCACCTCTAGACTTCAAAACTGAGACAAAATTCAGACATTCAGTACACAATAACACAAAGATTGAGGAGTTACCCCCAATTATCTCGAGCTTTGCTTCCAGCACCAGATAATTCTGGTACGTATTAGGCCACCTGCAAACTAATCAAGTTGGCTGTTTTGCTGAAAAACAGGTGTTCGATTAAGTAGGGAATTGAAAGATTGGTAATTCATCATTCATCATTGCTAACAGGAAAGTCCACGGTATAGTAATATTGAAAACATTGAGATTCTTTAATGGTAGATAGTAATATATCAAATTTTTAAAATAATAATTTAACATAAACTTTATAATGAATTGGTCTACCATTGCATTGAGTTAGTCTAACACTATCAGAAATTAATATATTAAAAACATTAATGTCATTTTTTTTTTGACGAAAGGAGGTCAGCCCATTATATAGATTCAGCAAGCCGTACAAAAACGAAACACCCCTAAGGGGTCGACAGAAAGAATCGTTTCTCATAGTACCCTGAGACTCCTATTCTAAAACAAGAACAGAAACCCACTATACCCCCAGTACACCCACCTTTTAGACAGTTCACGCACTTTAATTCCAAACAAAAATCAGTAATCTCCGAAGCAAGATAAAAAACCCTCAGAGATTATGAAATTTGCGACTTAACAAAATGAAATAATAATTCGAGGTTGTCGTCCTGGATCCCAAATCTTTATAATAAATCCATCGGGATCCCAAATGCGAATCCAGAATAGAAGAAGCCCACATTAAGCAGCCTTAGACAACTCATTAGGGCCCAAGCCCAAGTCAGAAAAGTAGAGTCAAGCCCAAACCCAATTAGGGTTTACCATTGTAGCCAACGCATTAGTGACTCTGGTCTTGCCGCCATCGCCGCACCCACCTACCACCATGCCTCCGGTCAACCTGCCCCAAGGAACCAGACAACTCCCTACTCCAACGCCACCAGATGACAAGTGTGAACCAGTCGATCTAGCCAAACTAACGACCCTGACTTCCATAGCAATAGCCAACCCAGACAGAGAAATGTCGCCTGCATCAACAGCTTGGGGAGACACATAGCCCCCGGAAGAGTAAGCCTCTGGCTGCCCTTCATCTTCCCCACAACTCCGGTAGCCTTACATCTTCTCTACATGTCGGACCAAGTGAAAGTGCCTTCGTCGCCATCCTTGGAGAAAGGACTCCAACCAAACCCGATCCAAATCCAGCTCAATTGAAACCGTGAAAAGTCCTGGGTCCCAGATCCTCCAACCACCAGCAACCACCAGTTCAGTTGGCCACCGAATGGAACTCAGCCTCAAGCCCTGTTGTGAAACAAATTGAGACGAAGGGAAAGCCCCCGATCTCACCTTCAAGGAGAAAAAAGAAAAAACGGGAAGGACGGCCTGGACCGTACCCGAAAGCTGCGACACCAAGGGATGGGCCGGCATTTTTCTCCATCAGAGATGGAGGCAGGTACAGAGACGCCTAGCCATGGCCGGTGCTCCCTCAAACCCTAGAAAGTTTTCTTGAATATTCTGATATCATATCACCAAACTAAATGCAAAGTTTCAATTGAAAGTTCCCACGATTAAAAACTATATTGTTTTGGTCAATAATGATATATACAGATTGCTAAAAACATTAATGTCATGAAACATCCATACTTTAATTTGCTCTCTTTCTTGCTTATAAATTATTGGATTAAATACTTGTTACTCCCTGTAATTTGTTTCATAAAACAGTTCAGTCCAAAATTTTAAAATTAAACAGGTTAGTCCTCATTCTCTCTAATTCTCACACAATAGGTCCAAAATGACTATTTTACCCCTCACTTTCTCTTTTCTTTTCTTTTTTCCCTCTTTTTTTTTTCTCATTTTTCTCTCCAAAATTAAACAGACCCCTCTCTCTCTTTCTAAGTTCGTCTCCGACCTCGAATTCATCCACACAGACAACGAGCTATTTTCTGGTCAACGTAGATCGTTGATCGAACCCATCCAAAGCATCAGCTTCCACCTCCTCAACGATATCGTCTTCGTCTTCGGCTCCTCCTCCTTATGCGGCTTCGCCCCCACGCTGAGAGGCACCAGCCCAGGCTCCGCTCTGGGAAAGCCTACTGGGGAGAAGAAAAAAGGGTTTTTGATTGTTTCGAATACCAGCCATGGTGGAGGAAGCGTCGGCATCAATGAGAGTAACACTAGCCCAGCCAAATGCGGCGGCATCGAAGTCTAACGAGGCCACCATTGAAAAGCAGGCAGAGATTGAAACTCTAACTAAGCTTTATGGCGATCTGGAATCGAAGATCTGCAACAACTTGTCTCGAACCCAAGATACATTCTTGGTGAAATTCTGGGAATGACGTCTATCAAGTCTACTTGTCTGTAAGCATTCATCAAAAAACGAGGAGCCAAAGATGACGACTACATCTATTTCTGACAAGAGGTAAATGCAATTAAGCGTACAGATTACCGCATCAAGTCAAATGCTAATTAAGTAGAAATAAAGGAGAACTGAAACAAGTTCAGTTTGTGTGACGGATGGAGAAGGAGACCTGATTTCTATATTTTTGAAAGAGTAATTCAGACTAGTCCACTTCTTCGTCGATCCTCCTCCATCTTGTCCACTCTGGCCTCTCCCAACACCACCGCGAACTGAGCACCGCCGCGGCGGAGGAGGGAGAGGAGGACGACAGCGACGATAGGGTGTTGTCGTTCGCTAAGATCTTGACTCATTCTGATGCTAACAATGGCAGCGGTTTCTCTGTCCCGTGGTTCTGTGCTGACTCGATTTTCCTGCCACCGGTCCAGAAGCTGGGTGGGCCGACTTTGTGGTGAAGGCAGAGGTGGTGGAGAAGGCATTGAAGGTGTTTTGGACGGTTGGGATGAGAGTCAAGATGGTCATGGGTGAGAAGAGTGCATCTTCAGCAGCGGTGGGTTCTTCACAGACGAGCACTGCTAACAAAAATGGAGGTTTTGATTCCCCAACCATTTCCATTGCTCATAAAAATGGATCTTCTGGAGATTATTAGCGGAAGCAGAGAACAAGAATCGATCTTAGATAGAGAGAGAAAGAGAGCGAATTTGGACCTATTAAAAAAATAAATATTAAAAAAATTAATAATTAAAAAAGAGAGAGAGAAAAAAAAATATAGAGGAAATGAGGGGTGAAATAGTCATTTTGGACCTATTGTGTGAGAATTAGAGACTAACCTGTTTAATTTTAAAATTTTGGACTGAACTGTTTTATGGAGCAAAGTAAAGGGAGTAATAAGTATGAAGTATTTAATCCAAAATTATATACAATGTGCCACTAACCAACAACTCTCACATAAAAACTGGGCTAGCTACCTGGCTGTTAGATCGAATCAAACATGTCCTTTCTTATGAAATCAGTGTATCCCAACCTACAGTGGATTTGCAAGATATAGTAATAATCGAATAATGGCAAAAGCAAGAACTATATGAAATATATTAAGCAAAGTCAGTATTGATAGGATTAATCTACATGCATGATTAGAATAAGCTGAACAGGAAGATACAGAGGAAGGAGAGTCTTGTCTCTCAAGGTCACCAAAAGAAAAAGATATCAAGGAGAAGCCTTGTCATGATATGAATTGGTATACCTATATAAGATCACAACATCAGTAGCTTCCACAGAAACACAATCTCACTTAATTTGCCTCTTTCTCGTTGCTATTAAAGTAGGGGGGTGAAATTTGCACACCCCCAATTACAAACCACACACCCTTGCATTTTTTTAATAATATTTCATCTCACATATTTTTGAACTTCCTAAAATGCCCTTGAAATCAGATTTTCTGTTTTTTTCTTTTTTCTTTTTGAGTCTTCTCTCTCTCTCTCTCTCTCTCTCTCTCTCTCTCTAATGAACTCTCAAACTCATCTCTCTGAGACTGAAACCCAGAAACCCGATCTCGCGACCAACACCCCAAATTGCAAGGGGTGTTGGTCGCGAGATCGGGTTTCTGGGTTTCAGTCTCAGAGAGATGAGTTTGAGAGTTCATTAGAGAGAGAGAGAGATAGAGAGAGAGAGAGAGGACTCCAAAAAAAAAAAATCTGATTTTGAGGGCATTTTAGGAAATTCAAAAATATGTGAGATGAAATATTATTAAAAAAACGCAAGGGTGTGTGGTTTGTAATTAGGGGTGTGCAAATTTCACCCCCTTAAAGTATAGCGTTCCACCAACCGAGCACACGAAACTTGACTAGGTTTTACAATATTTGTTCATCATGATCACAAGTGGAATGTCCATACTATAGAGTAACGGATTTTGTTGTGTTCTTCAAGATAGGAGAAGATACAAAGAAGAGAGTCTTATCTCCTAAAATGGCTATCTAAAGAGAACAATCAAAGTCAAAATCAAAATCTTTCATGGCAGAAGCCAGAAGGCTACACACCAGCTCATCTGAATAACCTGCAGCATTGGAAATTGAAACCCTGTGAGGCATGCACTGACTTTTAAATCAGCTGCACCTCTTTTCACATCTACCTTCGTCTGTATTCTGTTTTATTTATAAATGACTACTCCCACATCCACAAGCACTCTTCCGAACCACATCCGATCGATCCAATAGTTCACATCTACTAAATTAATTAGATTCAAGTTGAAGGAACTGGGAAGTAGGAAGTAGATGGATTAATTACAAGGAGTGTTATCCCACAATATGTGAAGATCGGACAGTACAAGTTTCTTTCATGAGACGATCAATCTTCTTACCTTGTTAAAAATTCTATAATTTTCTTTCAATCTAATGAGTTGCATATTCAATCTAATTTTACCCACAAAAAATGGAATATAAAAGACAAAATTATAAATGCCATTTGGTTTGAAAAATGAGTTTAACAGATTGTAAAAGACAAAATTAAATATGGGGATACACTAATTGTCTGAGAAGAAATTGTAGAAAACCTCCCAAGTCAGACATTTACATTGAGAAAAGAAAATGCTACGCCAAATGACACAAACCAAACCAGTAGAGACTGCAATGTCCATTTTCCATCATTCAAGAAAAGAAGTACCATTATATTTATTGTGAAAAATACTCATAGCTTCTAATTAGTATTTTGATCATGGTTTTGCTTCATGACAATAGCGATTATAAAAAGTACCTTCAAAGTTACGCAAAACGGGCTACATTGCACAACTTTCCCTTTCATCCCATTGATCACGGTCGTATTCGTCCTAGCTAACTTGGCTGGATAAATCCTGTCATATAGTCTTAGCCCTTAGGTTGGGTTGAAAAGCCAGAGCAAAAGCAACCCCAATTTAAAATGCAACGCGTTGTCCTGCTGGCCTTTAGCTCTCTCACTCTACCCTCCATCAAATCCAAGCTTTCTTTTGCACCTTCCATGCACTTTCTTTCCCCCAAGTCTTCAGCACTATATATATGCATCTTCATACCATACCAACCCACCAGACCTTGAGCTCCATAACTCTATTGTAAAATCACTAAACTCTCAATTCCCAAACTAATAGCTTTTATATACAAAACCATGGCTTCTTTTGCTTCCTCTTATCTACTTCTACAACTAGTCCTGCTCATCTCTTTGTTCTATTTTGCCTCAGCAGCTAGGAGCCTTGCTGAGACCTCAGACCAAACCCAGCAGCCTATACTATTCCAATACCACAATGGCCCTCTTCTCAGTGGCAAAATCTCCATCAATTTGATCTGGTATGGAAAATTCAAGCCTTCGCAGCGCGCAATTGTTTCCGATTTCATCACCTCCCTTTCCACTTCTTCTCCATCTACAAACCAACCATCAGTTGCTACATGGTGGAAATCCATAGAGAAATACTACCACCTCTCCAATGCCAAGAAAACCTCATCTCTTTCCCTCTCATTGGGTACCCAAATCCTCGACGAGAGCTACTCTATGGGCAAGTCCCTATCTGTTGGCAAACACATCAAACAGTTGGCAGCCAAGGGTGGCCAGAGTAATGCCATCAATGTTGTCTTGACCTCATCAGATGTTCTAATTGATGGGTTCTGCTCCAGCAAATGTGGTACACACGGGTCTTCAAAGAGCTCTTTCATCAGAGGCAAGAGCTCCAAGTTTGCTTACATCTGGGTCGGAAACTCCGAGACCCAATGTCCCGGTCAATGTGCTTGGCCATTCCATCAGCCAATTTACGGACCACAATCTCCACCTTTGGTTGCACCCAACAATGATGTGGGTTTGGACGGTATGATCATCAATCTAGCTAGTCTTTTGGCGGGGACTGTGACCAACCCTTTTGGAAATGGGTTCTACCAAGGTCCCAAAGAGGCTCCATTAGAGGCTGCTTCGGCTTGTCCTGGTGTCTATGGGAAAGGAGCTTATCCTGGTTACGCCGGAGACCTCTTGGTTGATGCTACAACTGGTGCCAGCTACAACGCCAATGGTTTGAATGGGAAGAAGTACTTGCTTCCTGCTCTGTTTGACCCTAAAACCTCAACTTGTTCTACTCTTGTTTGAGTGTAATTAGGAGTTGAGACCACGTTAGAGTATATATTATGTAGATTAATATATTAATTAATTCTACAGTTCCCATTCTTTATTGTTTTAAATGAAAATAATAAAAATTCAAATTTCAATAATGTTTTAAATTGTTATGATTTCATACCATAAAGATTTACAACACTAATAATAACATTTAGATGAAAACATATTGAAAATGCACTCAGTGGATGAAGAACAACATAGTGTCCACAAAACACAAACCTGAAATGATGATCAGTCATACCAAAAAATACTTTGGTGGATAAGGGACACCACCAAGAAGGCAAGAACACTAAAAAGCCAAAACTGCTCCTCAATGCAATACGTTATAGAAAATATAGTCATTAATTCTTCTTTATTTGTTTGAATAAAATAATAAAAATTCAAATTTCGACAATTTTTTTTTTTATTACACGTTATGCTCAAAGGGTTTGTTTAGATCTACTCCAATTTTTATGTGGTGATTTGTTTGAGAAAATCATTACTATATGTTGGCAATTATGGAAAGCTAGAAATGTTGTTATTTTTCGGAATATAAAAGCTAACCCATGCTCTATTGTTGTACCTGCTGCTGCTGCAACTAGAAAATTAAACACAGTGTGATTACTAGAGGTGGTTTGCCATCATCCCATTCAAACTTAATCAGGTAGCATGCGCCTCTAGCGATCATGTTCAAATAATGGATTAAATTCAGTTTACTCCCTCAAACTTTGGTCGAAAATCAGTTTGGTTCCCGATCTTTTTTTTTTAATCACGATGGTCCCTGTATTTCTAATTTCCATCAGCAGCATCCAAATTTCAAATTTGATTCCGAACATGACGTCACAAGCTGACTTGGCACCGACAGAATGGCCCATTTTTCAAATTTTAGACCCCCAATAAGGGCAAAATGTCCAAATTACCATTTGTTATGATTTTGCTCCAATCCACACCCTCATTCGATCTTCCACCACATTCTTCTTCTTCCTCTGCTAATGGGGTTAAGCTCAAGTTCAGATGAATTAAGAGCATTACTCATCTGAGCTTAGACATGAGAAGAATGGTTTCTTTGTACTAGTTTAGTTGTAATCAAACCCTCTAATCCACAAGGGCAAATCCTTAAATTTCAAGGATTGACCCAACAAAAAAAAAGACCCTTAAATTCAAGGGACATTTTTGTGGATCTTTACCATACATACATGGCCCCTTCCCACACTTCCATTGTTTGTCAATCTTTGTTCCATAAGTCCATAACTGGTAGGCCCTTAGAAACCATAATTCCTTTGAGAACACTCTTAACAGTGCAGTATTGTCCAAGGAGCACCATACACAAACGAATACATTGCATCATGTCCATCTCTCTGCTCCACCACATGCCGACCATCCACTTCACACTCCGGCCTCCATGACCCAGGTCACATATATCTTCGACACCAGGTCCGCCGGTGTATACGTGTCTGACATTCATGCTTGGAATGTCGCAAACTAAAGCACCCCCCAATCCACCATTGCCAGCCCCACTACTCGGGATATGTATACTTCCGACCCATGATATT
Organism: Rosa rugosa; assembly: GCF_958449725.1. Classification (NCBI taxonomy): domain Eukaryota; kingdom Viridiplantae; phylum Streptophyta; class Magnoliopsida; order Rosales; family Rosaceae; genus Rosa; species Rosa rugosa. The sequence continues at coordinate 4,433,567 of NC_084823.1, read as the reverse complement.
CATGAAACCAGTACTGTATGGGTCACCTCCATCCAGGTTCTTCACATCTAGACAACAAAACTGAGACAAAATTCAGATATTCAGTTCATAAAGATTGAACTAACCCCCAATTATCTCGAGCTTTGCTTCCAACACCAGATAATTCTGGTACGTATTAGGCCACCTGCAAACTAATCAAGTTGGCTGTTTTGCTGAAAAACAGGTGATCGATTAAGTAGGGCTTTAAATTCATCATTGCTAACAGGAAAGTCCACGGTATAGTAATATTGAAAACATTGAATTACGGTACTGGTAGATAGTAATATATCAAATTTTCACAATTATAATTTAACTCATACTTTGTAAGAAGTTGGTCTACCATTACATTGAGTTAGTCTAACATTATCAAAATAAATATAATGAAAATATTGATGTAGTGAAACATCCGTACATTAATTTGGTTTCTTTTGTTGCTAATAAATTATATGCAATGTGCCACTAACCAACAACCCTCAAATAAAAACTTGGCTAGCTGTTAGAATCAAACTTGTCCTTTCTTATGAAATCTGTGTATCCTAATCTACGGTGGATTTGTAAGATATAGTAATAATCGAATAAGGGAAAGAGCTAGAACTATATGAAATATAATAAGCAAAGTCAAGTATTGATAGAATTGACCAAACATGGATGATCAGAATAAGCTGAACATGAAGATACAGAGGAAGGAGAGTCTTGTCTCTCAAGGTCACCAAAAGAAAAAGATATCAAAGTCAAGACCCAAGTAACACATTCCGAAGGAGAAGCGTAGCCTTGATATGAATTGGTATACATGTGACTATCTAAGATCACAACATCAGTAGCTTCCACAGAAACACATTCTCACTTAATTTGCCCCTTTCTCGTTGCTATTAATGCATAGCGTTCCACCAATCCAGCACATGAAACTTGACTAGGTATTACAATATTTGTTCATCATGATCACAAGTGGATTGTGCATACGATAGAGTAATAGATTTTGTTGTGTTCTCTTAAGATAGGAGAAGATACAAAGAAGAGACTTGTCTCCCAAAATGGCTATCTAAATAGAACGATCAAAGTCAAAGTCAAAAACTTTCATCGCAGAATCCTACACACCAGCTCATCTGAATAACTTGCACCATTGGAAATTGAAAAACCCTGTGAGGCATGCACTGACTTTTAAATCACCTGCGCCTCTTCCAACATCTACCTTCATCCGTATTCTGTTTTATTTATAAATGACTACTCCTACATCCACAAGCACTCTTCCGAACCGCATTCGATCCAATAGTTTACATCTACTAAATTGATTAGATTCAAGTTGAAGGAAGTAGGAAGCAGATGGATTAATTACAAGTTTCCTTCATAAGACAATCGATCTTCTTTCTTGGTTAAAAGTTGGAAGTTAGCATCCATAATTTTACTTCAATTTAATGAGTTGCATATCCAATCCAGGGAAATTTTAGTGTAGTGGTGGGTATCTCATACCCACATTTACAAAAGTGAGAACAAATTTTGTTGTCAAAGTTGTAATTTGAGTCCTACTTTGTGTAATCTTAGTTCTAATAATGGTAATTACACATCTTACTACATTTTACGAGTTTTTGAACAAATTTGTTGTCAATGTTGTAATCTTAGTTTTAATAATGGTAATTACACCTCTTACGACATTTTTACAAGCTTTTGAACAAATTCGTTGTCAATGTTGTAATTTTTGTTTAACTATATGTAAATAGTGTAAATGAATATGGTAACTTTTGTTCTCAATGTTGTAATTTTGGTTCAAATACTTGTAAATTTTTGTTCAAATAGTTGTAAATGAGGGTATCTCATACCCACCAGTACACTAGCTTGTCTCTTCAATCCAATCTAATGCACCAAAAAAGGGGCTATAAGGCACACAAAATAACAAATGCGGTTTCAACAATGAACTTAATGGATTGTAAGAGACAAAATTAAACATGGGAACACACTAGTTGTCCGAGAAAAAATTGTAGAAGACTTCACCAAGTCAAACGTTTACTATGAGAAAAGAAAATGCTATGCGAAATGACACAAATCAGTAGAGACTACATTCTCCATTTTTCATCATTTTGTTTTAAAGGGGTTTGGAACCCAGCCAAGTTGGGAGGCTCATCCGCATGCCTGACTTATTATATTAAAATTAGAATTGTGCATGCAAAGAGGGGGACATAACACCTTGACCTCTAGCACTAGTACATAAATCCTTGTAGAGTACATCCTGGATAATCACAGGAGCCTCCTCTAACCAAATATCATCTAGATAATTATGACTAGCAAGATGAGCCAATCTATGGGATACACCATTTGCTTCACGGAAAATATGTCTAATATGAATAGAGTGAAAAGATGTCAAATATGACTTAGAATCATCGATAATACGCCCTATGTCAAATCGATCTTCCACATTTTGTTGTAACGAAGCCACCACGAGTGAGCAATCACTCTCAAGATCGAAAGCATCGATCCCCATATTGGTGAATTGCCAAAAGAACTCCAGCCCTACAAGCCTCCGTCTCCATATGAGTAGCAGAGATAACATGAGGAAAATAATGTGCCATAGCTGCAATACAAATGCCATCCTCATCTCGGACCACGATTCCAATACCACCATCACCGAATTCTGGCCTATAGCTACCATCCACGTTCATTTTCAGACGCCCAGTTGAGGGGAGCTGCCACTTAGCCTTGATTCTTGTCTTCTTAGTCAACCCAGCCACATGAAGCTTCTGATAATCAAGTAATAATTGAGAAGCCCACTGCCCTGCGTTGCATGCATTAAAGCATGCACCCTTCCAAATAACATTGTTCCTCTCCATCCATATGACCCATGGATACAAGAAGAAAGCCTCACGTTGACCACCATGCAAAGCATCAAAAACATTAAGAACCCATTCTTCCAAACAACTCCCAGGAACATATTTCACGTTCAAGCCCAAGGAGCTTGTTAGTATGAGTCATCGTTCCCTATTAGGAATAGACTACAAGGGAATATATTGTTGTAACTACTTACCTTGTATATGTTGTGTAGTACAGTAGTACACAATAGTTGTAGTACGTTGTAGTACGATTGTAATCTGTTTATATACACCACAGAATGGGTGTAATAATATATCAGAAAATTCATTCTCTAAACCTTGTTCTATTTGACTTGGTATCAGAGCAAAGATCCAAAGGACTTTGTCTCTTTTTCTTCTTCTTTAGTCTTCTCTCAATACGAGGAAGACAGTTGACGACTTAGAACACGACGTCGTTCTCCAATTGTTGGTAGACGTCTTCATTCTTCACGGTCAACTTCCTCATCTCACAGCTACGATCGGCTTCGCCTTCAGCCCAAGGCCACCATTGCTCCTCTAGTCCAGACGGCCTCGTCTTCAGCCCAAGACCGCCGTCGCTCCTCTTGTCCAGCCGACTTCGTCTTCAGCCCGAGACCGCCGCCGTTCCTCTCATCAATCCAGATCGGCCTCTCTTGATCCAGCTCGGCGTCACCGGCCTCCCTTGATTACCAGACCGGCATCACCAGCCCAGACTCGGTCCTCTGTTCAGATCGGCGTCGGTGTCTCTCTCCAGATCAACGTCGGCGTCTTCTGCAGTCAAAGCGACCTGAACCGTGCAACAGGTTCCAAAAAAAAAAAATTCTGCACGTTCTATTATTATTTTTTGGAATCTTCTATCTCTTTCATTCTGCTGCATATTATGTGATTGTGTGATTTTACTGCTGTATTGTTGCAATGGGTGGTGATGATAGTGAAGGACAGAGTTCTAAGATCAATGAGGTCCAAAAGATTGAGGTTTCTGTTCGAAGTTCAGATGGTGGTTCTTTTGGTGGTCCAAAACTCAATGGTACCAATTTTCGAACATGGAAGAAGATTATGTCTGTCCATCTTCGTGGCATACACAAGATGGGGCATGTAAATGGAACAACCAAAGCTCCTGGTGAGGAAGATGTGGTTGCCTAGGCTAAATGGGAGGATGATGATGGATCTGTGATGGCTCTCTTGTTCAAAGCCATGACTGAAGATGTGTTACAGTTAGTGGAAGAGTGTGAGACTGCTGAAACAATATGGAAGACATTGGGGGATTTGTATACCAACGAGTTTGATTTTATACAGGTTCATGAATTGATGTGTAAAGCTGCTAGTATGCAACAGAATGGGCAACCAGTAGCTGTGTATTTCACCAAGCTGAAGAATGTATGGGCTGAAATTGATCAGAAGCGTCCTTGCAAGATCAAGAATCAGGAAGATCTTGTGTGGTACCAGAAGGAGAAGGAGCTAGAAAGGGTACATGTATTCTTGAGAGGGCTTGATGAGAAGCATAGCAGTGCCAAGGGAGAATTGCTCAGAATGACAGACCCTCCTAGTTTGAACACAACTTTTACATACATCCGCAAGGATGAGTCTCGGCAAGAAAGTGTCAAACATGCACAGGTTGAAGTATCTAGCCTAGCCATTCAAGCCAAGTCACCGGCACCTTTCCTTCAGCAGCAGAGTTCAGCCCCACTTCATCAACAAGGTTTCCCACAAGGCTTCACCAACCGCCCTCGTCCTCAATGTTCTTATTGCAACGACCTTGGGCATGTTTGGGAGACTTCTTAGAAGTTGAACCCACACCTTAAACCTAAAAAGCAAGGTTATCGTCCTAAGGCGAAAGCAGCTGCTGTTCAATTGGTCCAAGAACCGGATTTCTATGGAGTGGCTGGCCAAGATCATCATATAGCAGATGGAGCTACTCCTACTCCTACAGCCTCCATAGCTGGTCGAGGTAAAATTGGTATGGCTTTAAAGGTTTCTAACTTTGTTGGTTCTGATACATGGATTATTGATTCTGGTGCCTCCGATCATATGACTTATGACAAATCATATTTTACTGAATTGTCTTCCCCACCAGTGTCCTATGTAACCAATGCCAATGGTGAGGCATTTCCTGTGTTAGGGTCAGGGTTAGTTCGTATTACTCCCACCTTAGAACTTCATAATGTGTTATATGTGCATGACTTGTCTCACCATTTGATATCTGTTCCCCAGTTGAATACTGAGTCTAAATGCTCCGTAACCTTTTATCCTATGTATGTGATTTTTCAGGATCTTCTCACCAGGGAGATAATCGGTCGGGGGTATCTGAGGGGCAGGTTGTTCCATCTGGATCAGACATATGCAGGAGAGAAACCAGGAGCACAGTCCCGCGCCGCTTTGACTTCAAGTTCTGATAAGCTAAGTGAAATTTGGTTGTGGCATCGCCGTTGAGGGCATCCCTCTTTTAGTCTTATGAGAAAAACCATGCCTACTTTGTTTATTGGTGTGGATGAGTCTATTTTACATTGTGAAACATGTGTTTTGGCCAAGAGTCATCGTGCTACTTATTCTCCTAGTATTTCAAATAAAAGTGTTGCTCCTTTTGAATTGATTCATTCTGATGTTTGGGGGCCATCTAGAGAAACCCACTGTGTTGGGTATGAGATACTTTGTGTTGTTTATTGATGATTGTATCAATCTCGAGTTGCTCTTCTAAAAACCAAAGATGAAGTCTTTCCAGCTTTTCAAACTTTTCGTACTCTCGTTCAAACACTATACCATAGCACCATTAAAGTCATTCGTTCTGACAACCGGGGGGGGGGGGGGGGGGGGGAATATGTTAATCATGTTTTCCAAGAGTTTTTTTACCACCCATGGGATTGTTCACCAACCAAACTACATGTCCACAAACACCAGAACAAAATGGAGTGTCTGAACGGAAAAACCGTCATTTACTTGATATGGCTCGTGCCCTTCTCTTTAGTGCTCATATGCCTAAGTATCTTTGGGGCGATGCTGTACATGCTTCCTCCCATCTTATCAATCGTCTTCCATCTAGCGTCATTCAGGGAAAAATTCCATTTGAGGTTCTTGCATCTCATGTCTCCTTACCTTCATTTCATAATCTTCCAGCTCGTGTCTTTGGTTGTGTTGCCTTTGTCCATGTTCCTAAAAACCAGAGGTCTAAGTTGGATGCCCGGGCACTTAAGTGTGTCTTTGTTGGCTACGAAGGGTATCAGAAGGGGTATAAGTGCTATCATCCACCTACCAGGAAGTACTATGTCACTATGGACGTTACATTCTTTGAGGACATGAGTTATTTTTCCTCTACAGATACAGCTCTTTAGGGGGAGAATTCATATTTTGAAGAACTGTATCATGGAGAGGGGGAGGAATCAGAAGGAGGAGAAGAAGAAGTCACACAGGCAGAAGGTATTTTGTCAGATCCAGTTGAAACCATCAGCTCGCCAGCTCTTGAAGCAGTAGCTCCAAACATCCAGGCACCAGTTTCTATGGCTGAAAATGAAGTTGAAGACACAACTGCCCCTCCTGCCATTGCTTCTACCCCTAACCCACAGCTTCCTGGTACTGAAGATCACTCATTTGAGGTATGTCCACCCACTAGTACTAGTAGTAGTGAGTCTAGTGTTGAGCAATATGTGTTACCAAATAGGACCACTCGGGGTCAATCAGCCAAAAGATATGAACCTACTCTTACTGCCAAATCAAAATACCCAGTAGCCAATTATATGTCCACTAGGAGGTTGTCTAAGTCATATGAATCATTTGTGAATCAAATATCTGTTGTATCAGTACCTAACAAAGTGCAGGATGCGTTGGGGAATCCAAAGTGGAGGAAGGCAATGGAGGAAGAGATGGAGGCGTTGCAGAAGAACAATACTTGGCAACTTGTGCCTCCACCACAAGGCAAGAAGGCTGTAGGTTGTCGTTGGGTGTTTACCGTGAAGTATAATGCAGATGGATCAGTGAATCGGTATAAAGCACGCCTTGTAGCAAAGGGGTTTACTCAGACGTTTGGTATAGACTATGATGAAACATTTGCCCCTGTTGCCAAGATGAACACTATTCGGGTTCTGCTCTTATTTGCTGCTAGTTTAAACTGGCCACTCCGACAGTTTGATGTCAAGAATGCATTTCTTCATGGAGAGTTAGCCGAGGAAGTGTACATGAGCCTTCCACCTAGGTATGTAGTTGCTCCTCCTGGTGATTTTGTCTGCAGATTGAGAAAATCTCTGTATGGTCTCAAACAGTCACCTCGTGCTTGGTTTGGAAGATTTTCACAGTTCATGCGGAAGGTTGGTTACAGGCAGAGCAACTCAGACCATACCTTGTTTCTCAAGCATCAATAAGGGAAGGTAACAGCTCTAATTATTTATGTGGATGATATGGTAATCACTGGTAATGATACTGTTGAGATGGATAGACTGCAGAGACAGCTAGCCTCTGAGTTTGAGATGAAGGACTTGGGTGAGCTTAAGTACTTCTTAGGAATTGAGGTAGCCAGGGGGAGAGAAGGAATCTATCTGTGCCAGAGGAAGTATGTTCTTGACTTGCTGACAGAGACAGGTTTGTTGGATTGTAGACCTATTGACACTCCTATTGAGCAGAACCATTGTTTAGCTGAGTATCCAGATCAGGTACCTGCTGATCGAGCTCGCTATCAGAGGCTAGTTGGGCGCTTGATTTATTTGGCTCATACTAGACCAGACGTTGCATATGCAGTGAGTGTGGTGAGTCAGTTCATGCATAATCCGAGTGAGAGTCACATGGATGCTGTTATGCGAATTCTGAAGTACTTGAAGTCAGCTCCAGGAAGGGGAGTACTGTTTTCTAAACACAACAACATTCTTGAGGTTTGTGGCTTCACAGATGCAGATTGGGCTGGAAATATCACAGACAGGAGGTCAACATCAGGTTACTTTACCTTTGTGGGAGGTAATTTGGTTACATGGAAGAGTAAGAAATAGAAAGTTGTGGCACGTTCTAGTGCTGAGGCCAAGTATAGAGGTATGGCTCACGGAGTGTGTGAATTGTTGTGGCTGAGAAATCTGTTACGTGATCTGGGTTTCAAACTCAAAAATTCCATGCAGTTGTATTGTGACAACAAGGCAGCTATTGACATATCACAGAATCCAGTACAGCATGATCGTACTAAGCATGTGGAGGTTGATCGTCACTTTATAAAGGAGAAGCTAGATGCCAAAATTATTAGCTTTCCTTTTGTTCCAACTGAAGAGCAACTTGCAGATGTACTTACCAAAGGAGTTTCCAGGAAGGCGTTTTATGACTCACTAAGCAAGTTGGGCATGGTTGATGTATATGTGCCAACTTGAGGGGGAGTGTTAGTGTGAGTCATCGTTCCCTATTAGGAATAGACTACAAGGGAATATATTGTTGTAACTACTTACCTTGTATATGTTGTGTAGTACAGTAGTACACAATAGTTGTAGTACGTTGTAGTACGATTGTAATATGTTTATATACACCACAGAATGAGTGTAATAATATATCAGAAAATTCATTCTCTCAACCTTGTTCTATTTGACTGAGCTACGCAACCAAAGGCCCCCAGCGACCTCACAATCACTAAATAAGTAAATGCCATCTTCAATAGCATTAAAGCAAAAGGCACAATTCATATTAGGGAGATCAACACGTCTAGCAATTGCAACTTTTGTAGGTAGAATACCTTTCACCACTCTCCAGATGAAAGAACGTACCTTAGGTGAATGCATGCATGCCAAACACCCTTCCAGTACGACCTATTAACGCCACATGACCCATTAGATCCAGACGCCCTAGAATCACATTCAGCCGCCCTTCTAGCTACATGATACCCATTACGGACAGTATAATAGCCCTTCATATCGTAGTGCCATACAAGTCTGTCTTCTGACGCACGCAATTGGAATGGTGAGCAATTAAATATATCGATTGGACTAAAGTGATAGAATTTAATCACATGATCGGGATAATTGGATAAACATCAGGATGACAGAGAGAAGGAGAGTCATATCTCTCAGAAGGTTATCAACCAAAACCTCTATGGTAAAAGCCTACACCAGCTCATCTGAATAACTTCACTCCATTGGAATTTGAAACCCTGGTCTGGGAGGCATGCACTGACTTTTAACTCAGTCCCTCTAGGTAGGCTATACATCTTCCCATATCTACCTTCCTCTGAATTCTGTATCATATATAAATAAATACTCCCACAAACAAAAACACATACTTAAATTCAACTAAACCCTAGCCAACAGCCAAATCAGATACTCTTCCACTGAACCCTAACCAATAGCCAAATCAATCACTCTAATCCTCATTATTTACCCACTTGAGTCACAATGTCAAAGTAAAATTTAGAACTAGGAGCTGATTTTTAGGCAACTCCAAGTAAAATTTTGAATACTATTTACTTGGCAAGCTCCAAAGTGGACTTGTATGGGGACAAGTATAATATTCCATTTCATGTCCCAAATAGGTCCTGTTTGGTGTTGAGAATCTGGGGGCATGTAAACTCACTAGATTCAAGAGGTATTGCAATAAGAAATGGAAGTTAAATTCCAACACTAGTTGAAGGCTATGCATAGATTATTTACAAAGAGTTAATATCCCACCATTTTGTGAGAATCAGAAAGATGAGTTTGTTTCATGATGATCGATCATTTTCCTTCAACTTTTACAAAAGTTGAAAGTTAGCATCTATTTTTTATCTCCAATCTAATGAGTTGCATACCTCTCTAATTTTATGCACTAAATGCGTCTAGAAAAAAAAAAATTGCGAAAAGTAGAGACTAGAGTTCAATAGTTCAATCATTAACTTTTAACATTTAAGTAAAACATACTATCTACAATGCAGTATACTCTTAGGCAAAACTACAAAAAGTGGTATGCAATTAAATGATTAATTGAATCCTCATTGTCTTATACGTCCTAATTGACTTGGCTGGATAAACCCTGTCATCTAGTCTTAGCCCCTAGGTTGGGTTAAGAAGCCAGTGCAAAAGCAGCCCAAATTTAAAATGCAACACGCTTTCTTGCTGGCCTCTAGCTCTCTCACATTACTCCCATCAAATCCCACCTTTCTTTGGATCCTTCCATTCACTTTCTTCCCTCAAGTCTTCAGAACTATATATATGCCTCTCCATAGTCCGCTCTAATCCAACCTACAAAAACTTGAGGTCTAATCTTTTCTAGCATCACTGAACTTCCCAAATTGATTTCTTTGTTATAAAACAACATGGTTTTTTCTGCTTCCAAACAACTCTTTTCCTTTGTTCTGCTTCTCTCTCTGTTCCATATTAGCTCAGCAGCTAGGAGCCTTGCTGAGACCTCAGATCAAACCCAACAGCCTATACTCTTCCAATACCACAATGGCCCTCTTCTCACTGGCAAAATCTCCATCAATTTGATCTGGTATGGCAAATTCAAGCCTTCCCAGCGCGCAATTGTTTCCGATTTCATTACCTCCCTTTCCACTTCTTCTCCATCTACAAACCAACCATCAGTGGCTACATGGTGGAAATCCATAGAGAAATACTCCCACCTCTCCAATGTCAAGAAAACCTCATCTCTTTCCCTCTCATTGAGTAACCAAATCCTCGATGAGAGCTACTCTCTGGGCAAGTCCCTATCTGTTGGAAAACACATCAAACAGTTGGCAGCCAAGGGTGGCCAGAGTAATGTCATCAATGTTGTTTTAACCTCATCAGATGTTCTAATTGATGGGTTTTGCTCTAGCAAATGTGGTACACATGGGTCTTCAAAGAGCTCTTTCATCAGAGGCAAGAGCTCCAAGTTTGCTTACATCTGGGTCGGAAACTCCGAGACCCAATGCCCGGGTCAGTGTGCTTGGCCATTCCATCAGCCAATTTACGGACCACAATCTCCACCTTTGGTTGCACCCAACAATGATGTGGGTTTGGACGGTATGATCATCAATCTAGCTGGCCTTTTGGCGGGGACAGTGACCAACCCTTTTGGAAATGGGTTCTACCAGGGTCCCAAAGAGGCTCCATTAGAGGCTGCTTCGGCTTGTCCCGGTGTCTATGGGAAAGGAGCATATCCTGGTTATGCTGGAGACCTCTTGGTTGATGCTACAACTGGTGCTAGCTACAATGCAAATGGTCTGAGTGGGAAGAAGTACTTGCTTCCTGCTCTGTTTGATCCCTCAACCTCGACTTGTTCGACTCTTGTTTGAGACTACTTGGGAGTACTTATCGTATAGACTATGTAGTAAATAGTGTCATTAGGGAGCTTAATACTTCAATTCCCATTCTTTGTTATATTCTTTTGTATAATCAAAATAATACAAAGTTTCGACATGCATTATTGTATGATATAGGGATGAGAGATATATAGAAACGCAAAGACTAAATAATCATCTTAATCTGATTCCATCAATAGATTACTTCACTAAGATCAAGTTCAAATGAACTAAGAGCAAACCTGAGCATTAATTATATTATCGGCGTCTCCTTCAATCTCAGTTCCATAAAATCTGCATCCACAGTACACCAAACTCAGTGCATATAATAAGGCAAAAACTTAAGTTGATTAATGACAGAATGTCTCCTTCAACCATCTCATTACTCAATGCTAATTTCGTGCTAATAAGGCAAAAACTTCAGTTGATTAATGACAATATCAAACTTTTCCAATCTTATCCAATCTGTGTATCAGAATCTAAAGTGGGATTTGCACAATATATAGTAATCTAGTAATAGAATATTGCCTTCTGTAAAGGCAAGAAGCTAGAATAATTAACAATGTAACTAAAGTCAAGTGATAGAATTGACTAAATACACATGATCAGAATAAACATCAGGGAAGATACAGAGGAAGGAGAGTCATGTCCCTCACAAGGGTCACCAAAATAAAATGATATAAAGTAAAAACCCATATAACATTCCCAAGGAGTAGCCTAACCTTACTCTATATTAGTTTATGTGAAGGAATCTAGCTAAGATCCCTACTATTCCCCCCTTATTATGACTAGCTTCTACAGAAACACCATTATGCTTAATCTGCAATTTTTGTTGCTCTTATTAATGTAGTGTTCCACCAATCACCACATGAAACTGGGGTAGCTAGCTCACAAAATATTTGCTCACCTTGATCAAAAGTAGAATGTGCATAATATAGAGTAATGGATTTTGTTGAGTTCTACAAGATACCAGATGGAATGGTGAGCAATTAAATATATTGATTGGACTAAGTGATAGAATTTAATCACATGATCTGGATGATTGGATAAACATCAGGAAGACAGAGAAGGAGAGTCATTTCTCTCACAAGGTTATCAACCAAAACATCTATGGCAGAAGCCTACACACCAGCTCATCTGAATTACTTGAACTCCATTAAATTTGAAACCCTGGTCTGGGAGGCATGCACTGACTTTTAACTCACTCCCTATATTACCCAGCTGTACCGTACCTCTTCCCATATCTACCTTCCTCTGTATTCTGTATCATATATAAATAAATACTCCCAAATCAACAAGCACATACTTAAGTTCTACTAAATCCTAGCCAACAGTCAAATCAAATACTCTTCTACTAAACCCTAGCCGACAGCCAAATCAAATACTCTAATCCTAGTCATTTACCCATTTGCGTAACAATGTCAAAGTAAAACTTAGAACTAGAAGCTGATGTTTAGGCAAATCCAAGTCTAATTTCTGAACACTAATTACTTGGAAAGATCCAAAGTGGACTTGTATGGGACAAGTATAATACTTTCCATTTCATGTCCCAAATAGGCCCTGTGTAAACTTACTAGATTCAAGCTGCATGGAAGCTAAATTCCAACTTTTGTCCAAGTTGAAGGCTATATACAGAGAGTTAATATCCCACCATTTTGTGAATATTAGAAAGATAAGTTTCCTTCATGGCAATAAATTGTTATTCTTCAACTTTTACAAAAGTTGAAAGTTAGTATCTATTTTTTACCTCCAATCTAATGATTTGTATATCTCCTCCAATTTTATACACCACCATACGCATAAGCGCTCCGAAACAAAAAAAATTATGAAAAGTAGAGACTATAGAGTGCATTCCTAACTTTAAACATTTAAGCAAAACATACTGTCTACAATGCAGTATACTCTAATGAAAAACTGCAAAAAGTGGTACGCAATTAATTGAATCCTAATTGATGACGGTCTTATTCGTCGTCCTAATTGACTAGCTGGATAAACCCTGTCATCTAGTCTTAGCCCTTAGGTTGGGTTGAAATGCCAGAGCAAAAGCAGCCCCAATTTAAAATGCAACTCATTGTCCTGCTGGCCTTTAGCTTTCTCACTTTACTCAATTAAATCCCACCTTTCTATGGCTCCTTCCACGCACTTTCTTTCCCCCAAGTCTTCAGCACTATATATATGCCTCTCCATAGTCCACTCTAATCCAACCCACAAAAACTTGAGCTCTATCAATCTTTTCTAGCATCACTGAACTTCCCAAATTGATTTCGTTGTTAAAAAACAACATGGTTTCTTCTGCTTCCAAACAAGTCTTTTCCTTTGTTCTGCTTCTCTCTCTGTTCCATTTTAGCTCAGCAGCTAGGAGCCTTGCTGAGACCAACTCAGATCAAACCCAACAGCCTATACTCTTCCAATACCACAATGGCCCTCTTCTCACTGGCAAAATCTCCATCAATTTGATCTGGTATGGCAAATTCAAGCCTTCCCAGCGCGCAATTGTTTCCGATTTCATCACCTCCCTTTCCACTTCTTCTCCATCTATAAACCAACCATCAGTTTCTACATGGTGGAAATCCATAGAGAAATACTACCTCTCCAATGCCAAGAAAACCTCATCTGTTTCCCTCTCATTGGGTAACCAGATCCTCGATGAGAGCTACTCTCTGGGCAAGTCCCTATCTGTTGGAACACAGATCAAACAGCTGGCAGCTAAGGGTGGCCAGAGTAATGCCATCAATGTTGTTTTGACCTCATCAGATGTTCTAATTGATGGGTTTTGCTCTAGCAGATGTGGTACACATGGGTCTTCAAAGAGCTCTTTCATCAGAGGCAAGAGCTCCAAGTTTGCTTACATCTGGGTCGGAAACTCCGAGACCCAATGCCCGGGTCAATGTGCTTGGCCATTCCACCAACCTATCTATGGACCACAGACCACACCTTTGGTGGCACCCAACAACGATGTCGGTGTGGACGGTATGATCATCAATCTAGCTAGTCTTTTGGCTGGGACCGTGACCAACCCTTTTGGAAATGGGTTCTACCAGGGTCCCAAAGAGGCTCCATTAGAGGCTGCTTCGGCTTGTCCCGGTGTCTATGGGAAAGGAGCATATCCTGGTTATGCTGGAGACCTCTTGGTTGATGCTACAACTGGTGCTAGCTACAATGCAAATGGTTTGAGTGGGAAGAAGTACTTGCTTCCTGCTTTGTTTGACCCCTCAACCTCAACTTGTTCTACTCTTGTTTGAGACTACTTGGGAGTACTTATAGTATAGACTAAGTAGTAAATACTGTCATTAGGGAGCTTAATACTTGAAATCTCATTCTTGTTTATATTCTTTTGTATAATCAAAATAATAATACAAAGTTTCGACATGCATTATTGTATGATATAAGGATGAGACACTGAGATAGTAATGCAAAGACTAAATAATCATCGTAATCTGATTCCATCAATATATAGATTACCATACTAAGATCAAGTTCAAATGAATTAAAAGCAAACCTGAGCATTAATCACATATTCCGCGTCTCCTTCAATCGAAAGTTCCATAAAATCTGCATCCAGAGCAAACCAAGCTCAATCCATATAGAAGGCAAAAACTTCAGTTGATTACTGACAGAATGTCTCCTCCAACCATTTCATTACTCTTTGCTAATTACCTTTTCCAGTAGTCAACTACGCTTATATTCATTGTATTTGCTACTTGTTCATAGTAATGGAATTGCTTAAGTTGAAATTTGTAATTACCGGTAGCTTTTAATTTCCTTAGCCAACTATAAATTTTTGCACCTATATAAAGGCATCTCTGATCGAGTGATGAACTGATACAAAGAAAGGAAGTTCATACACTAGTATATGAAATTAATAGAGAAGTCTATCAAAATAGTGAAATGCATGCCATGATTTTATCATTGGATCTTGTAACTGAATCTCATTTACCATAGTGTCACTAGGTGACAATGTCGTTTAGCATTTGAACACTTGAGTGATGCATGAACACAAAGTACTCCATGGGAATAAAGAATGCATAAGGAATTTAAACAAATTGTCTTTAGATTAAAGCTAGCTTTATCAAAGTAAAACAAAAAAAGTTCCATCTTCCTTGATAGGATCTAAGTTTTCTACCTTTGTTCTCAATTTGCTCTCTAAAATTGTCCGTCTCCAAATAACTAATGTCACCTCATCTTTTATTTAATTATTAAATAAAAGTCTACATTTCTCCTAAAATGCATGCCCTTTTGCCCTCTCTTACATAGGGTAAAATCCTCAAATGGTACCCGAATTATCACCAAATGCACTTTTTAGTACCTATAAATTTTTAGAGAGTCTAGTGGTACCTACACTATTCCTCCGTTAGCCCCTATGGTACATCCGTCCATTATTCCGTTAAAAATGCCTACGTGGCGGCCATGTGAGACTCATGTGAATAAAATAACAAGGGTAAAATAGTATTTTCATTCATATATAGAATTATAGTATTATAATATATTGAAGGTCTATAATTAAAAAGTAATTTGACACATAAAAAATAAAAATAATATCCAATCCGTTCTTCCCTATTCTCGGGTTACTTGGGGTAATTAATTTAAGTATTTTGTTTGTGTTTAGTTATTTTTTATAAAAATTAATATATATTCATTTGGTCAACTAATGAGATAATTTTTTCTCAAACAATTAATAGGATTAACCAATGGAAGTAGTAAGTAAATGGTAAATGTAGATATTCACTAATTAAATTCAATTCTAGCTCTTTTTTTTTTTTTAAACCAAGTTTAATTTAGTTTTATAAAAAAATTGTAAAAAAAATAGGGTTTTTTACAATTTTATCCCTACTTTAACGGAATAATTGACGGAAGTACTAAAAGGGTTAACGGAGAGATACTACAGGTACTACTAGACTCTCTGAAAATTTGTAGGTACCAAAAAGTGCATTTCGTAATTGTTTGGCTACCATTTGAGGATTTTACCCCTCTTACATATTGTTCCTCAAACTTATTCCACTGGTGGTAGGTCCAAAAAACCACAATTACTTGGAGCACGATCATTAGATCATGTACGTACAAGGAGGAAGGAAACACCATAAGGATTATAGTCTCTGATGTCCATCTGTGCTCCACAATCCACATGCCGCATAATTGGCATTGAACCGCCCATTTGCTAATAAACACACAATGGCCCGGCTAGCCTTGACAATGCACGGACTCCACATAGTGAAAGGTACTCATGCTTGACATACACAAAATGCTCACCGACCACTACCCACCCCACTATCCCCGGCAGGGAACTTTCCGACCCATCATAATACTCTCGATAGAAAATTAACTTGCCCAAGGTTCTTCTCCTCTAGGCTTTGCTAGCTTATTCATTTTCTTCAGGAGACTAATTGGAGAAAGATCAGGAAGATACAAACGATAGTCGTGTCCTGGCCACAAGGTTACCAAAACAAAAGCATTGAGCAAAGTCAAAACCAAAAACCTTCCCCGGAGAGGCCACCACCTCATTGCAATAACTTCATTCAAAATTTAAACCTTGGGCGGCAGGCGCTGAATTTAAACTCACTCATTCACTGCCTCTATAACCCAGCTGTATGCCTATATCACTTCTCACACGGTCACACCTACCCTGGCTACCAACATTTATAAATAGAATCCCACTACCCCAGATGACATCACTAACACAGTTACTTAGTCAGTGACACTATCTAATACTTCACATTACTTTATATCCGGAGATTATCTCATAGGGCCAGAGTATATCAGTGTATTACAAACAGAGTCATGTTCCCCTGGTCAGCTGCTGACCAGGGATTTCATGGTCAATCACCGTCCGATTGAAATCGGACGGTTGACAGCTTTCATCTTTTAAAAAGTTAGAGAGTTGTCAACCGTCCGATTTCAATCGGACGGTGATTGACCATAAAATCTCTGGTCAGCTGCTGACCAGGGGAACATCTCTGATTACAAACAATCTGCAATCTAGCCATTTGGAAACCTAGAAATAGATAATACTAATACTAGCAGGGTTATCTTAATCGTTGGCATATAAAAACAATAATTAAGAAAAAGTACCTGCTAACGCAGAAAAGACGGTGCACAACTTTGTCTTTTTCGTCCTTATTGGGATTGTCTCATTTGTCCTAATGCACTCGGCTGGCTAAACCCTGTCATCCTTAGTTTTGGTCGAAAATTCCAGAATAAAAGCAGCCTCAATTTAAAATGCAACGCGTTGTCATATGGCCTTTAGCTCTCCCACTTCACTCTCTTCTAGCTCTCCCACTTCACTCTCTTCAATTTCCTCCTTTCTTTGGCTCCTTCCATGCACTTTCTTTCATTCAAGTCTTCAGCACTGTAAATAGGCATCTTCATAGTTCACTCTAATCCAACTGATCAAACCTTGAGCTTCATACATTTTTAGTAGAATCACTAAGATTTCAATTCCCAAATTGATAGCTTTGTTACAGGTGACCATGGCTACTTTTGCTTCCTCATATTTACTTCTACAACTAGTCTCGCTCATATTTTTGTTCAGCCATTTTAGCTCAGCAGCTAGGAGCCTTGCTGAGACCAGCTCAGACCAAACCCAGCAGCCTATACTATTCCAATCCACAATGGCCCTCTTCTCACGGGCAAAATATCCATCAATTTAATCTGGTATGGAAAATTCAAGCCCTCCCAGCGCGCAATTGTGTCCGATTTCATCACCTCACTTTCTTCTTCTCCATCTAAAATCAACCCTCTGTTGCTACATGGTTGATATCCATAGAAAAATACTATTACCTCGCCAATGCCAAGAAAACCTCATCTCTTTCCCTCTCATTGGGTACCCAAATCCTCGATGAAAGCTACTCTCTGGGCAAGTCCCTATCTCTTGGAACACACATCAAACAGTTGGCGGCCACTGGCGGCCAGAGTAATGCCATCAATGTTGTCTTGACCTCATCAGATGTCATTATTGATGGGTTTTGCTCTAGCAAATGTGGCACACATGGGTATTCAAGAAACTCTTTCCTTCGAGGCAAGAGCTCCAAATTCGCTTACATTTGGGTCTCAAGAGTTAGCTTACATCTGGGTGGGAAACTCCGAGACCAGTGCCCTGGTCAATGTGCTTGACCATTCCATCAGCCAATTTATGGACCACGATCTCCAGGTTTGGTTGCACCCAACAACGTGTGGGTGTGGATGGCATGATCATAAACCTGGCTAGCCTTTTGGCTGGGACTGTGACCAACCCTTTTGGGAATGGGTTCTATCAGGGTCCCAAAGAGGCTCCATTAGAGGCTGCTTCGGCTTGTCCTGGTGTCTATGGGAAAGGGGCACATCCTGGTTATGCTGGAGACCTATTGGTTGATGCTACAACTGGTGCTAGCTACAATGCCAATGGTTTTAATGGGAAGAAGTACTTGCTCCCTGCTTTGTTCGATCCCTCAACCTCAACTTTGTTTGACACTTCGCTGAGGGAAAATAATTTCTAATGTAGGGAGTAGGGATTACTTCTGAAATTATTCATTATTTATTATTTATTCGTTTATTCTTTTATATCACACTTATAAATCATATCAAAAGAAATTTTATATACACTCCTAAACTAACTACTTAATATAAACCTCAAACATTTCTGTCTCCTTTTCTCATCATACTTCCATCTATGACCCTTCTCATTAGCGGTGTAAATGAGATGAGCTGAAGCGAATACTAAGGTTATCAAATTCAGGCACTCAGCTCAGTTATTTTTTATCGAGCTTGAGCCGGGTTTATGCTTGATTAACTTTTTTCAAGCTCAAGCTCAAGCTCGGCTCGGCTTGAATGTTTTTTTTAAGCTTAAGCTCAGCTCGGTTATTGGACGAGCTCAAGTCCGATTTATGCTCGAATTGGCTTAATTTGGCTCTAAATTAATAAAGTTAATTAAGAATAAAATTTTAAATAAAAATAATTATCCGAATTTAATTTGATTGGTTACCCCATCGTAATTGTAGGTTAGAGTTTGATTTCATTGTTGCACTGGTCTAATTAAATTGAGGCACAAATATTGTCTTTCTTTGTTACATGCTATACTTAATTTTCCTTTTAATTGAAAAGGAAGGCAATGCAATGAAAAAAAAAGGCTTTTATTAGAATAACAATTTTATATTTATACTTTAAATTTTCATGAGTCGAGCTCAAGCTATTCATAAAAAAATACAAGCTATTCAAGAGCTTGACAAGCCAAATATATCATAGTTTAAAAAACAAAAAAAATTCGGCTCATTTATCTTACAAACACGAACCGGAGCTAAAAATGAGTCAAAAATGAATTGAACTCAAACTAATAGACGAACTGAATCTGTCCACCATAAACTGTACTAGCTTTAAGGCAATTATCAATACCTTAACGGCGATCAATTTGGCTAAAATTTTGCAGAAATGATCTATACATTAGTACTTAAAAACAGAAAGGTCGAGTTGTGGATATGAGACCGAAAAGTGACCCTAAACTCCAACCTCACACGTTAATTTCAGAATGAGACCTCACTCTGGATAGGATCTGTGTATATATATATACAGGCGGGTTCTGAAGCGGACGTCCACACTTCGCTAAAGTGCGGACGCCGGCGTTGCAGCCCAGCTCAGGCGTCGACGGCGGCGCGAATCGGGCTGGAAGGACGCCGGAAGCATCCCAGACGGCTTCTGGGCACCGTTCGAGGTCAGAGGAGGTCGGGGTTGCCGGTTTCTGGGCAGCCACCTCACCTGCAACTGCAGGTTCTGTGCAGCACCTGAAAACCCGTCGCCGGCGACTCCACCCGACCGCAGACCCCTCCGCACGACCCCTGGCCTCCCTCTGGCAAGCCGCGCCGCGCGGTCGTGGCCTGAGTTGGGCTGCAGCGCCGTCGTCCGCACTTTAGCTAAAGTGCGGACGTCCTCTTTGGAACGCCTCCGTATATATATATATACAGATTCTATCTAGAGCGGAGTTCCGCTTTGAAAATTAACGTGTGAAGTTCGAGTTTTGGGTCACTTTTCGGTCATATATCCACAACTCGACCGTTCTGTTTTTAGGTACTAGTGTATAGATCGTCTCTGCAAATTTTCAGCCAAAATGATGATCGCTAAGGCATTGATAATTGTCTTAAAGCTAGTACAGTTCAGGTTGACAGATTCAGTCCGTCCATTGGTTTAAGTGAGTTAGATACCTTAACGATCATCAATTTGGCTGAAAATTTGCAGAGATGATCTATACGCTAGTACCTAAAAACTGAACGGTCGAGATGTGGATATGCGACCGAAAAGTGACCCAAAACTCGAACTTCACACGTTAATTTCAAAGTGGAGCTCCGCTCTGGATAAAATCTGATATATATATATATATATATATATATATATATATATAGATTAATTTCAGTTTACCCCTCTGAGGTTTAGGGGTGTCATCATTTCACCCCCCAAACTCTCAATTTCACTTTTTTACCCCCCTGAACTTTCCAATTTCAATCAGCCGTGTCTAATTTCTCCTATTCCGTCCAAATTGGACGTTAACTTTGACCTTTGAGGGCTAAAATTGTCATTTCAAGACCAAAAAAATAAAATAAATAAATAAATTCCTTTTTTTTTTTTTTTTTCTGTTTTTTCGTTTTTTTTTTTTTTTTTTTTTTTTTTTTTTTTTTAATTTTGTCTTCAACCTATACACTACAAGTTATAATAGGTTTATAAAAACAAAAAAAATACTCTAGGTGGTTGAAAGCCGTTCGCTGGTCTACGATATTTGTGATATATCTCCGATAAAGTGAAGAATTTTAGGATATATCCCCAATAAAGTGAAGAAATATCTGTGTAAAATCATTTTTGGTCTACGATATTTGTGATATATCTCCAATAAAGTGAAGAATTTTAGGACATATCCCCAATAAAGTGAAGAAATATCTGTAAAAAATGATTTTACACTTTATCTGTAAATATCTGTATATCCCCAATAAAGTGAAGAAATATCTGTGTAAAATCATTTTTTACAGATATTTATTTACAGATAAAGTGTAAAATTATTTTTTACAGATATTTCTTCACTTTATTGGGGATATATCCTAAAATTCTTCACTTTATCAGAGATATATCACAAATATCGTAGACCAGCGAGTGTGTAAAATCATTTTTTACAGATATTTATTTACAGATAAAGTGTAAAATTATTTTTTACAGATATTTCTTCACTTTATTGGGGATATATCCTAAAATTATTCACTTTATCGGAAATATATCACAAATATCGTAGACCAGTGAGCGGCTTTCAACCACCTAGAGTATTTTTTTGTTTTTATAAAAGGAAATGATGGAAAAGGTCACATTAGAGAGTGAAATGATAAAAATGTCATCTAGTTTCCCACTTGATAAAAAGGTCCATAATGAATTGTTAATAATATTAATTTAGTCCTTATGAATAATGAGGTGATGTTAAAAAAGGTTAGTTTTTAATTTTTCTGATTCCCATTCTACCCTTAAAGCCTAATGCACGTTTATAACTTTAGTGTCGCCAACGGAGATGTCGTCCAAAACGTACGCCTCTGATGTCCTCCAAGTCTCCTTCCAAATCGAACAGCTGCTGATCACCGCCGCTCTCTCCAAGTTCTTCTTCTACATCCTCTCTCAAAGCCTCGTCGTCGATGTCGCAGACTTCGAGGCTCCAAATCGGCGCAGTTTCGATTCCAGAAGCAGTGCGGTTTGGGTTTCGAAGGTAATTTGCTGTATCAGAGTAGAGATTTGGCTTATCGAATTAGAAATTGGGCGATTGTTCATAGCGACATTGATTTTGGAATTGAGTTTTGGATGAAACGATTATAGGATTGTTTAAGTTATTTTCGTTAATTCTGGATTTGATCCAAAACCAGAATTATCAAACTCGTGATTTCGATCTAGAACTATCATGATTTCTCAAGTATAAATTGTAGGTTTATCTATCCACGGTTTTGATTTGTGTTTAATTTTGATGGTGAATTTGATAGAAGTTTAGGAATTATGAAACAGGTTAGTTTTTCTTTTCTTCAATTGATGTGCTTTCATAGAAATTGTTGTTATTCTTTTGATTGACATAAATTCTGTTGAAATTAGACGATAGATATAGTTCCTTGATTATTTTGATTTAGTTGCTACTGGACGTTGGAAAAGAATTGGTCTGAGATATAATCAAAACAATAATGGAATGTAGAAAGTAGGGAGAATTGAATTTGAGGAGAGATGCAATAGGTATTGTAATCCTTTGTTTTTCATTTTTGTTAAGCTAGTTGTGAAATGAGCCTAAGGGCCTTCTCAGGTATCAGGTATTGCAGGGGAACAAGGCAATTGTAGTCGATGAACCATTGGTTAATAGGGATCATCTGTATGGTAGATCCTTTGGGGGACTTTGAATTGATGGTGGTCGATTGAGAAATTCTATTGAAAGTCTATGGGTATTCAATTGAGAAATTCCATTTGCTTTGCATTTATGTGTAATAGATTTTTATTCTTTTTGGCAGATGCTCTTCTTGTTGAATAGTCCTCACGTTGTAATTGTGTTAACTGCTTCATTTGCTTATTTCTACAAATATATAGTACGTAGTTACGAGTTTATTTTATGGTGTGTCCTTTTTGTTTGGGATGAATCTCGGTCTTAGAATGCACTTTTTTTTTCCCTTCAAAAATCTTGTATCCCTTGATGCTGATTTTGCTTTGGTCCTTGAATTTTGCTTACCTATGGGAGATACAACCCAATTGTTCAATGTGAAAAACTATTGAAGTCATGAGCTTAGGCTGACTTAAGTCTGGGAGTTGAATTTTCTGCCAATCTCTGTGTCTACTAGCTTATATGAAATAATTGCTTCAATCTATAGCATATAGGCATATGCTAAAGATTGATTTTGATGCACTGCTATATAAGTCCCTCTTTGGATATCAT
Organism: Rosa rugosa; assembly: GCF_958449725.1. NCBI lineage: Eukaryota > Viridiplantae > Streptophyta > Magnoliopsida > Rosales > Rosaceae > Rosa > Rosa rugosa. Next base: position 4,410,634 of record NC_084823.1, on the reverse strand, counting down.
GACAATATGATTGCTGTGATTTTGAAAGTGTTCTCGCTAATCCTCCCATGTGGTATGGACTGTAAATCCTATGCCATTTCTTAGATTAGATGCTGACTGGTGTTTATATTTTTTTAAAATTTTGATGAAGGAGATCAAATTCAGCTCATGTCTACTGTCTGTGAGCAATCATTTGGATGAAGCGTCTTATCTCAAGTAGTAAAGCAAGATAGGGAGTGTATTGCCAGAGCCACCTCAGTTTTAGGTGATCTTTTTGTTGCACAGTTTCGTACTCGGTGATACTTTTTGTCGTTGTGAGAGATTGAGCATGGTATTTGTAAAATGCGGTTGTTTTTTTAATAGTTTTTTTTCACAAGGCAAGAGGTTCCAAGCTATCATTAGAGATGGGAACAGAGAAAGACTTGCAGCTTGATGCTTAAAGCAATGTGATGGTAGCTATAGAGTTATTTATGATCTTTGTGGTAGATGATACCGGGAATTAAATTCCTCTTTTAAACTGATATCAAAAGTACGTTATGTTCTATGATATTCTTCATTTATACTTTTTTTTCTTTACCGACCTTAATCTTATTTGTTTTATGTTTATGAAAAGTGACTTGATATAAATGCTAATTAATATTTGCGGTCGGAAAAAGATTACAATGTAAATGAGAGCTTCTTGGCTACACACCACTTTTACATTTTTGGGTTTCTAGCCTAGCTTCTTGGCTACACACCACTTTTACATTTTTGACCAGTGACATAGCATGTGACTTGGCAACTGATGTGATTGACAGTGACTTGATCAGTGACTTTGACAGTTGCATGATCAGTGATTTGCTCATGCATGTGACATGACAAGTAACTTGGCCAGTGACATAGCTAGTGACTTGAGGTTAATAATGACCATGTCACTAACTAAGTAACTGACCATGTCACTAACCAAGTAACTGACCATGTCACTAACCAAGTAACTGTCAGTAGCCAAGTCACTGTTAATCACATGTCACTAACCAAGTAACTAACCATGTCACTGACCATGTCACTAGCCGAGTAACTGTCAGTAGCCAAGTCACAAGTTAATAGCCAAGTCACTGTTAATCACATGTCACTAACCAAGTAACTGACCATGTCACTAACCAACTTCCTCCTTAACATTATGTGATGTGGCTCATCTTTGTCGGTGATTTGATCTTAACTGTGACTTGACCAAGGATTTACAGCGACATGGTCAGTGACATGATCAGTGACTTGAGACAGTTACATGGTCAGTGACTTGAGACAGTTACATGGTCAATGACTTGAGACAGTTACATGGTCAGTGACTTGACCAGTGACTTGAGGTTAACAGTGACTTGTTCATAACTGTGACATGGCCCCCAACTTCCTCCTTAACATTATGTGATGTGGCTCATCTTTGTCGGTGATTTGATCTTAACTGTGACTTGACCAAGGATTTACAGCGACATGGTCAGTGACATGACCAGTGACTTGAGACAGTTACATGGTTAGTGACTTGACCAGTCACTTGAGGTTAACAGTGACTTGTTCATAACTGTGACATGGCCCCCAATTTCCTCCTTAACATTATGTGATGTGGCTCATCTTTGTTGGTGATTTGATCTTAACTGTGACTTGACCAAGGATTTACAGCGACATGGTCAGTGACTTTGCCGATGACTTGAGATTAACAATAACTTGGTCAGGGATTGAAAGTGACGTGGTCAGTGACTTTGCCAATGACTTGAGGTTAACAGTGACTTGGGCAAGGATTGACAATGACATGGATAGTGACATGGCTATTGACTTGTGGTTATTAGTGACTTGGGCAGTGACTTTGTCAATGACTTGAGATTAACAGTGACTTGACCAGAAATTAACAATGACATGGTCATTGACATGTTCATAACTGTGACATGGCCAATGACTTTAGGTTGGTTTGGTATGCCAAGTGGACCCACAAACCTCTTTTCTTCTTTTTCATTTTTTTTTTTTTTTGAATGAAACTAAGAATCAAGTTTATTAATCGAACAAAATACACATACCAAGCTCAGCAAAACCCAGATATCATTACTGAACATCACACAAAGATCAACTAGCTAGGTAGACATCAGTAACAAATCAATTACCATACTAAGTGAAAACAATTAACAAAGTCGTCTAACAAAAGTATAATCTCTCATACTAGATACAAGAACAACAGCAAGGGCTAGTTGGACCACAAGAAAGTTCCCATAGCAAATTCCTCTTGTGCTGGCCATTAGCCTCTTGTGGCCTAGACGACACCGCTTCCATGCCGCCTCCACTCATTCTGATTTTCTTGTTGATCTAGCGCTCCTTTGCTTCTCTACTTCTCTCTGTAACTCTACGACCCACAAAACTTTCAAGCTACTCAACAGCTTGAAATCACCTGCCAAATTTGTCAAATGTAGCAATTAACAATGGAATAATTCAGTTTGTTGACAAGTACACAATGTCAGGTGACATTAATGTGAGCCCCCGAAAATTTTGTTTAATTTTTAGAATGTAATTTTTCGCCAATAAGATTTTTCCGCAAGGTAATTTAAGTGAAGGAATTTATTTTGGAAATTATTTTGGTATCGAGACCACCTATTGGGCCGACAATTTAAGTTTGGGCCAAAGTACTTTCATTTGGGCCTAGAAGGTACTAAAGTTCATTGCAGCAAAAAGATCGCCGAAGCAAATTTGAAAGGAGAACATTTTAACTTTGTACTTTTTCTTGTTATTTTAATTTGTCGTATAACGTATGAAATTACGTATTCGTAAGGTACGAATGTATTCGAGATCAGATTAAGATTATGAGGCCATTAAAAGGATTAAGAAATTAGAGAAAATCCAATCTGGGTCTAGAAAAGTATTTTTTTTAAGTATCGAGGCTTAGGACAAGCCCGGAAAATTTTCCCGAAAGGATGTTTGAAGATGTAATTTTCGGATTGGGCTTGAGGAAATTAAGAGAAAAAGAAAGTTGGAGCAGCCCAAGCCCACTTGGCCCAAAAGGAGGGGCGAATTAGACTTTTCACAATTAAATTTGGGAGAGGTATTTAAAGAACACATCCCTCTCAAACCCTAGCCACTTCCCTCATTTTCCTTCAGCTCTCTCTCTCTCTACCCGAGACTCTCTCTCTCTAGACTCTCGCCGGAAATCGCCGCCGCCACCTAGCCGCCGGCTGCCGCCGGAATCCGGATTTCAACCAAAATTTTCAGATTTTCTCCTCTTCCTTCCCTCTTTCCATTTCTCCAACCAAAATCATGAAATTTAGCCATTTAATCCCCCAAAAACCCTAGAACCCGAAGCTAAAATTGGGGCTTTTGTGATTTCTTCTTTCCAAGCTCAAATCAAGGTATTTTCCATCCTAATCTAGCCTATATTCCTTCGATCTATACATCTTTCTTCCTAAATCCGAGTTTTTGATTTGGGTTTGTGATTTTGTTTGCATGAACCCGATTTCTCCTTGAACCATCAAGCTAGGCTATGGGTTTGACAAGGATTTGTGGTAAGGATCTATCCATGCAACCTTGTTTCGCAATTTTTGGTTGTGGTATTGATGATGGACGGATTTGTAGGTGAAGAAGGCCATGGAGGAAGCTTAGGCCGTGAGTTTTGAAGAAGAAAGGGTAAGGAATGGGTTTTGGACAAACCCTAGAATTTTTGGAATTTATTTGGTTGATTTTGATTTTGTTGAGATATTGTTGTTGTTGGAAAAATTGTGAAAAATAGAGTTTTGAAGAGAGTTTAATTAGTAGGATTTTATTGATCTAATTTTCAAAGGATTGGAAATTGGTGTTGAAGATTTGGTGATTGTTGTTGTGTTATTTTGGCCAAAAGAAAAAGAAAAGGAAGAAGAAAAGAAATGGCTTTATTTTTGGAAGAAAATAAAGAAAATGAAGAAAAGAGTAAAAGTTGAATTAAATGAGTTTTACCTTGGTAAAGTGGTAAAAAGTGAAGAAGGTGAAAGTAAAGGTAAATTCGGTAAAAAGGAGGTAAAAGGTAAAAGTGAAAGTGTGGAGGTAAAAGTCTTGGTAAAAGTAAAAAGGTGAAAAAGGAGAAGTAAATGGGTAAAAATAAGAGTAAAACATTATTTATAATTATTTACTTATTTATTTTTGATAAATAAGAAATAATGGTAAATAAGGGAATACTTGGTCAAAAGTCAGAAGTCAAAGTCAACGGTCAAAAGTCAACTCCGAGAGTTGACCAGGGTTGACCGACCTCGTAAAACGTGAGGATCGACTCGACTTTGGTCGCTCGGATTGACGATAGTTTAGCGGAGCGATAAGGACGTTTTTCCTTTTCAAGAAAGAAGTTAGTTTCCCAAATTGGTAAAGGTTAAATGAAGTAATTAATGGCCTCATTGAAATAAAAAGGAATACTTAAAGTTGATCATGATGTTTACCTGAATAATTACTTACAAACTAAGTAATGGTTTAGGAAACACGATCGTTAAGGAAGCTTAAGCGGAAAGCACCAGATTGTGGAATACGCCGGCATTTCCAGGTAGGGTGAGCTGTCCCTTCCTTGTTAGAGGCTTTTCGTTATATGTGGAATGCTCTAGTATAATATTATGTTGCCTGCAAGTACGTTTTTGGTTGTTCATTAGTCGATGCCTCGTGATACATGTGTTTTCAGAACTGATAATTGCAAATTGTGAAAACCGAGGCTAGACTTGCATGTTGAGATACTGTACCCTTGTATGTGTGTACTTGTGACCTGAAAGTGAATGGGACCTAGACGCGTAGATTCCTAGGGATCCCACGGTGTCGATAACCGTGAACCTCCGGAGGGGGCCGTGCTCCTATGTTTGTCGAGAAAAAAAAGTGAGTATAGACAGTGAACCAGTCATAGGAGACTCAGGGCCAGGAAATGGACACTTTCGCTACTTGTAGTCGGAAGTACTACAGAGTAGTTGGCCGGTTCTCATACTCAGGACGAACCAGGTCGGTCACGGATTTATTTTACTTTAGCCGGCAGGTAAGTATCTCGGAGCTCCAAGTGTGTGAAGCATACTGCACATGTTTTATGAAAGAAAACAAATGTTTGTGGTTGCCACTTTTCTTAAAACATTTTTCGATAAACGTGCACAATATTATGTAGTAAATATTTTCAAGTATATTATTTTTCAAACCTAGCATGGTTGGGTCGGCCCCTACTGGGCATGCGAGGACGAAAGCTCACCCCTACTATAGTGTGCAGGTTTCGAGCATGTGGTCGGGAAGCGTACAGGGGAGGCACATGGCACGGCTTGGCGCATTTCTCTTTAGTTTTATCAAAAGAAGGTTTTGGTCCTTAATCGGATTTTGTAGTAGCTTGTTTATTTACTTTTTATTTATTTCCTACTCGTTTACAAAAATTCCGGGAGGCCCGTAACCCTGGGGCGCGTCTCCCATACTTGTCGTTACTTAGAGATGTGTTTTATTTTCCAAATTGGGCTCCGATTGCAAGCCCAAAACCCTTAGCCCATTTCGAATTCCGCTTTTGAAAATGTGTTGTTAGGTTGCTAGAATGATTTGTCCAAGAAAGTGTTTTGTAAACCAACAACCTAAACTCAAAAGGCCTTGCGGTTTCGGGTTGATGAGCTATCGAGATGTCATTCGTGACATGTTGATTCCTCATTGGCTCGGAGTCGCGGCGCTGTGGGACCCCCTCTCGGGTCACCACAATTAACAAATAGGAATAAAAGAAAAGTTTCATTACAGACAACTAGGCAAGTAAACCTACATTTAAGAGAGACAATAGCACTACTACCTCAACCAAGTCTGTTATAGAAAAGGCAATGTTGCTTATTCAAATTTTATTGACTCGTATTATTCAGGTACCTAAATTCGTCATATGTAAAGAACATGATAATACCCACAGAAGCATTCAAGCATAATCTAAAGTCTTATTACCTAGCATACTCAAAGAATAAAAGACATTTTTAATATTTTATTTACAGAAAACAAGATATGAATCGGGAAGGAAAAGATATATAGAGGAGTTTTGTCACAACGTATTGTGATTGTGATTTTTCGTGGTCAACAGTGAAAACTGCAAAAGGAGCTAAATTGCATCACCAGGCCAAGGAATACATCACCAAAAACAATTCCAGTAATCTGATAGTTCATGTAGATAAACACTTGCTGAATCATAGTCATCTTACATTTTGATAGTTCATGCTCCTGACAAATATGTAACATATTTACAAGTCGCAAACTTCTTGAGCTTATTGCCAATCTAAAATCAAGAGATAACTGAAAAAAGTGAGAACAGAATACCATCTCCTAAATTTGCAGCAAAGTTTCTGGTTTTAAAAAATAACTGTGATGGGATCAGATCTACTCACTGGAAAAAGCAAATCTAAAGCATCCCAGGCAGCATGACGAACAACTCTTGTAGGGTACATTGGACCACCAGGAGAAGTGAAGCTATACAAACAAGTCTTTAACCTTGTACTTGTGGCCATTCTCAGCTCCATGCCTATCAAATAACAAATGTACATTGATCAGAATACTGGTAAATATAATAATATTCATATGAATCTTTGAATCACAAACGATGTAAAATGGTTAAAAATATTACCCTGGAGAACTTTAATGTGTGAAAACTGAAAAGTAATGGAGCAATACCGGTTCCACCTTCAATTTTTGAAGCTGACCAGTAAAGAGAACATCAACTCATTTTAAACGGAAAACTATATTTGTACGAATGCAATATGTTAACAATAGGAAATAACTTAGGAAAAAAAACATGCTCCTGAAGTCCAGAGAATTTTTCAAAATTTACCTGATCTGCAAGTTCAATAACAAAGAAGTCTGCAAGACCACCAACCAGAAAAGCATTCGGGAAAACGGGAAAGTGCCTTAAGAAGCTCTCAAGTTTGTCAACTGCATGAATCAACACATTACAGAAGAATTTGCAATTTATTGTTTCAGGGGTTGAAAATTCTTTACCAGAAAGCCTACCTGAGTTATAAAAGAATATAAACCTTGAAAGTAAAAGATACAGATCTCGCTGGACCTGAGAATAGATGAAGAATCAAGTTAATTTCCTCCTAAAAAGTATATTGGCTGTTTCTTTTCTGTCCCTAAAAAACTCAGTTAAAGTTCCATGTAAAAAGGGTAGAATTCCAGACCTGTACAGGAATTTTATTTCAGTTAGTTTTCAGTTAGTTTTCACATATCCTATCACTTCATTCCTATATTATTGACACATATAAGTTACTCCACCTAGGGAGATAAAATGGTGACCTTGAGAAAAATCAAATTCCGTTCTGAACAAACTCCATTGTTAAGGACAAAATGCAAACAAACTACTGTTTGACCAAAACATGCATCGAAACCCAACGACTACCAAATTCTATCAGAGTCCAACAAAAAATTGAACCTAGAGGGAGACAACTTTACATTGATAGCTAATTCATGCACAATCCTAATAACAAACTAAGCACCTCAGTTTGTTCATTCTGCAGCAATAGGACAAATAAGTGGAACTCAACCAAAATTGCTTTAGTCATTCAGCAAAAGAACAAAAAATAGTTAAATCAGCTGGACCCTATAGCAACAAGATATGATTTTTTTTTTCCAACTCCAAATTCCCTAACGCTTCCCTTAATTATATCATCCCTTGCATCATAATCATTATACCTAAATGTCTGCTCAGAAGCCAAGCGTAACAAATAAATTTCATTGAAAACCTCCCACAAAGTGAGATCTTCTTATATGTTAGCTGCTCATCACTGCTAGTAAGGTGCAAAATAGTCGGAACTACCAAATGGTCAACACACTCAAGGCAACCGGAGTACCACACCACATTTACATTAGAAAACTAAACGCATCACATACATCATTGTTATTATCATTCATTTAATTCCACAGAACAGTGAATGGAGTATTCGGTACCTGGTTTGTGACAGCCTTGGCCGTGAGACGAAAATCCTTCCTCATCACATACTTGTGAACCAAACTGGTTGGCTTGTTCTGCTTCCTGGTCTTGGTGGTGGCGAGCACCACAGACTGGTCTTTGCCTGCAGCCTGAATACTCAACAGTCTTCTTGTTTGCCAAACCTGCTCACCAAACAATCCAAATCGAATCACAACAAAACCACATATTTGTAGTGTTTATTGTTAGATGAATTAGAACAAATCAATCCTAGGGTTTGTTATTTTCTGAGGCGGAGTAAAATTACCGGAATGCTTTTAGGAGTGGAGGTTGTAGAGGTTGTTAGGCTCCTTGTTGAAACGGACCGACGGACGCCGGCTTGGCTCCAGCCGAACTGCTTGACCAAGGAGTTGTTTTCTTGACAATCTCCTAGATCAACTGTCCTAGAACGGTGGCCATTGGAACCAAGCAAAAGCTGTACGAACCGATACAAATGGATTATTAGATAAATACAAGACTAGAATCCCTAGCTACAAAAATCACAAAGCAGGAATAACTCTCGTAAAGCTCAAGAATGAAATCGGACCTCCTGAGGATCTCCGAAGCAATTCCCGAAAATCGGCACCGCCTCTACCAGATCTCTCCATCTCTACAGGGCCGATTCGAAGCTCCCGCTCCGGCGAATAAGCGCAGAAACGACGGCGTAGGGAGACCGGGCGTACTGGACGCCATTGGAGAGAGAGAGAGATGAATGAGTTTGAATGGATAAGGGTTCACTGAACCCGGGCTTGGGTAAAGGGAGGAAGAGAGAGATGTCCATGGCAGTTTTTGTAATTATTGTTACTTTTAGTGGCAGGTTGTAAGGAGATGACCTTAATTATCATAGGGACATTTGTGTGTTCTGAATTATAATAAGGCACTTTAAAATGACCTCTTTTATCATTGGCCCTTTTTATAAACCTATTATAACTTGTGGTGTATAGGTTGAAGACAAAATTAAAAAAAAAAAAAAAAACAAAACAAAAAGGAATTTTTTTTTTTTTTTTTAATCTTGAAATGACCATTTTAGCCCTCAAAGGTCAGAGTTAACGTCCAATTTGGACGGAATAGGAGAAATTGGACACGGTTGATTGAAATTGGAAAGTTCAGGAGGTAAAAAAGTGAAATTAAGAGTTTGGGGGTGAAATGATGACACCCCCAAACCTCAGGGGGGTAAACTTAAATTAATCATATATATATATATATATATATATATATATATATATATATATATATATATATATATATATATATATAGGGATAGGGTATTAGACCAACTTTTCGATTACATTTCGGCATCTCAACCGTTCAGTTTTTAGGTCCTAATGTATAGATCATTTCTGCAAATTTTAAGCCAAATTGGTGATCGTTAAGGTATCAAACTAGAATAAATCAATGAACGAACCAAATCTGTCAAACTTGAACCGTTCATACTTATAATCTTAAGTCGCCGTTTTGAATATTGCCTTAACGATAATCAATTTGGCTGAAAATTTGCAGAAGTGATCTATACATTTGGACCTAAAATCTGAAAGGTTAAGATGTTAAAATATGATCGAAAACTTGGTCTAATGCCCTATCCCTAGAAAAGACCAAAAAAATGGATCCCTCACTAGAAGGGCCCTGTGTGTGTGTGTCTGTCCATTTTAGTTCAATCTAATATGATCTACTTTTGGGGATGGAAATCATGGTCCGAGAATTTTTATTTTATTTTATTTTTACCAATTTAAGTTTACGGAGATGGGGATGTAGAATTTACAATGTTTAGTTATTTATCAATATGTGGGGATACAATTTGACCCAATAAAATGCATTGCTAACTCTCCTTATCACAATCGATCGAGTCATTCTTGGGGTCCTCTATATATAATGTTGCAATATGTTTTGAGTTATTAAGGGTCCTTATAGCCCAAATGAGTTTTGATTAATCTCTTACTACGAATAAATTCACTACAGGGAATAGCCAGAAGAGAACTGAGAGTTAAAGATGATTAACTATCAAATGTTTTCAATCTAGTTCAAGACGTAAGTGAAGCGGTACTTACCTGGGATCTATTCTGGTCAGGAAGCTTTCTACTAACTTGTATGAATTAACCTAGCTAGCAAATCTCAGTTCAAACCAAACTAATGAGAGACGTACATTCAAGTTAAAAAGGAACTCGACTTCGACGAGTATGTTAGTTCAGGAGGCGATTTCTCGTTTCATGCAAAGGTGCAAGTTTGATTTCTGGAGACCTAGTGCTCGAAAAAGTACAATGACTGAGAAATGTCAAGTTTATACAACGTTGTTTTGTTTCCCTAGCCTTAAGAGTTTCCAGAAATTGTAATTTTTTTTTTTTTTAGGAAAGGATCATTTCATTAATTTATCTATGGCCAGAAGGCATGTACATCACTACATCATATGTTGTCTCACACCAAAATCATAAATGGCACAAGCCGCCAAGCAGTATGACAGATAACCCTCATTATAAACAAAATGAGCTCACTTATTCGAGCCTAAAAATCAAAGGACCCAAACCCTCACAACTTAACTCCCCTAAAATAGTTAATCTAGTTGCCTAGAGACCTCAATTGGTGTACAACTAGAGAAACTAAGAATTAAGCCGACAAAGATCAAAATCCATGTGACAGACTAAACTAGAGAAAAAGCTATAATAGGCAGAAGCCTCTAAGTCCACTAGAAACGCTAGGCAAGAAAACTAAAACAAGAGGTCCAACCAACATGACCACTAGACCTTGCCCAAGGACAAAGCCCAAGCACCTAAGCCCAACCACTAGGATCAGCCCAGAACCCCGGCGACGAGCAAAGCACCAGCACCACAAGCCAAAAACGCCGTCGAAGCCACCATTGGTAGCCATCGAAGTCACAGGCTCCGTCGCACACAGGGTGACCACCCCACCAACGCACATCGACCCAGCCCAACCAGACTCATCCCGTCGCCATAACCAATCCACACAGCCACCCCATCTGCATTTGAGCATATCCTCTACCAAATTGAGATCCAATCAGATTGCCCTCCTTAAGCTTCCTGCAATCGCCAAAATCTTTCGATCCCCTCGCCAGCCCGTAACCAATAAGTCGAAATCGATCTGATCACCAAACCGGATCCAGGTCATGAACACATCCAGATGCATCCTAGAAAAAACTAGTCCCGTCCGACCACATGGCGCATACCGGCAAAGCTAGAGGCCCGCTCGGCATGGCGGCGCAGTCGGACGAGCGAGAAGGTCAATTGAAGAAGAGAGTAGGTCGCGGAGACCCGCTACTTGTGAGTTCAGTTGAGAATGAAACCATTCCAGAAATTGTAAATTTATTACAACACAACAACAATTTATGCTATCCTTTAAAGAAAATTAATTCAACAAGATAGTCTAATATTAAAACCAGCCCGTTGGTATAATCTTGTTGTAGTCGCCAACATCAATTGCTTCCTCTTCGATGAACCAACCCATTGATACAATCTTACTATAATCCCCAACATCAATCTCTTCCTCTTCGATGAGCCAACCCGTTGGTACAATTGTGCTATAATTCCCAATATCAACTGTTTCCTCTTTGATAATGCACATATGAAACAATGTTACAAGATATTTCATGGATAATCTAGGCAAATACCTAATCTCATTTGCAATTGGATCATTATCAATAAAACTAAGCTAGTTGTTTCTGTATCTTCCAAACTACATAGTACATCAACTTCTCTAAGCAATATCCATCCATTATGACATAGTTAGTAACCCGTGAACAATTCCAATTCCCAAACCAAATGAGGCAATAGCTTAATCAAATCTTTATTGCTCACATATATAGTTGCTATCATTCATGGATCAAATTACCAATAACAAAAGAAATATTAGAAAATAAATAAAAACATTGAATTTGGTACTAGATCACAATTATCTCTTTCGAAGTCGAGGATTTTGATGGCGACAACCTCATTAAAGGGCTTTCATACAGCACGGTGTACAGAGGCGCTTACACCTTGGCCGACCTCCTTATAGAGCGTGTACTGCCTATCAGATACTTCTTCTCCATCCTGACCAGCACTTCCTACCTTAGCAACAACCACAATCTGCAGATTCAATTTTAAAAACCCTAGATTTTGCAATTGAAATTAAAAACTCAGCCCACTCTATTCGGAAAGTTAAAACAACAATGACGATCTGCGCAAAATATCAACAGCTTTTCACAATTTTCTCAGTTCGATTTGTGCAAATAACCTACCTACTTTTTTTTTTTTCAAAAACCCATTTGAAATAAATAGTAATCAAAACTCAAGACACGAATTGTTCCATCCCGAACCTTTATTTACCAGTTTACTGGTCATTTGGAAGGTAAACGGATAAAATCTTTACTTTTCACCTGCATTTTGATCATTTAGTGGCTCTAAAAGTTGACTTTTTGTTCGGCTCAGTTTTTGAGGAAACTTCCTTCATGAAAGTTGTAGAGGACGTTAAACCGAGTTAGAAGACGTAAGGCACGCTAAAATCGGAGTTATAACATTATAAGGGTTTCAAGTCAGTGGCAATTTTGTAATTATGTTGAATTCGTGTCTATAAATAGCAATCTGACTTTCCATTTCGGGAAAGTCTCGAAAATTTCCAGATTTCGTCTTCTCTCGCCGGCGTAGCTTTCCAGCATCACCGCCGCTTCGTCCGGCCACCTATGGCCATTAAATTGGTATCAATCTCTTCGTCTTGCAACAAGGTTTCCATCCATATATGCCTTGCATTCTATCATTCACCATAGACGACGAATCGAAGCCAAGAAGGTTACTGTAGCAAATTGAGTTCCAGCTAGTTTCTGATTTTCTGCCAAACCGTCGAGAATTTGGAGAAATCCCAAGGTATAAAGTTATTCCTTACCTCATGGGCTTTCTTTTGAGTATAATATTGCATATAAATTTGAAGATTTTGGAAGTTGGAATTCCGGCCACCTTGAGCCACCGCGGCTCCTCCGGCGGTCTTTCATAACCATTTTTATCCTTTTTAAGCTTTATCATACTTCCTAGGATGTGTTAGTACGTATTAGTCCAAGTAAAGTTGTAGAATTTTATATGAGAAATTGGGATTTGGTGTTGAGAATAAATTGGGAAAATTGTGAATTGGAAGTGTTGCAGTTAGAGGGAAGCTAGCGGAAGGAAGTTAAGATGAATAATTGTTGATAGAAAAGTTTGGGTTGAATCCGAGAAGAAAAGGAGATGTTGGTTTACAAGGGTTCATTTTAGAATCGTATTTATTTTGCGAATCGTTGCTTACGAAATATAATTATGTGTACAGGGCGATGTACCGAGCTACTGCTAGACGAAGAAACTCATATGCGTGGTCGCCTAAATAATACTGTAAGTGGACTTTTGTTTTAAATAATGATGCATGCTATGATTTTCCCTAAATAATGATTTAATTAATTTATTTATCATTTTGCTATAACTTGAGCATATGATTTGTTACTATTTTTATTTCGATATTGAACTTTCGATGGTTTATCTCCGATATATGATTATTATTTGAAATTATGATTTATGTGATTAAACGAATATTTTTCAAGATGATTTTCAGAAATCAATATTATATTTTATTAGTCGATTTTGAGTTTTCTGGATTATTATCGGAAATGGGATTTTTTTTTAGGGAATTATAATTATATATTATTTCAGGCCTGTTTATTTTGGATTCGGGAATATTTTAGCATGTGAGGCACGTCATTGGAATACACATATTCTTTTATGAGATTTTCCGAGTATGGATGGAAATTGTACTCGTGCCTTATTTCGAGATTTATGGGGAAGCCTTATGGATTTACTGGGTTTTGAATGTTTTCTTCACCATACTTGGATCGTTCTATTAGTGTCTCCTCCTCACTTATTTTGTGTTTGTGAGTGGCAGTCGAGGTGATTTATTCTCCTCCTCACGTGGGTGGTAGTCGAGGTTAGTAGTTATCCTCATCAAATACTCTGTGTGTGAGTGGCAGTCGAGGGTAGAACCTGAGGGGCTCATTTACCCGTATGGTGATAATTTCTTCCCCATATTTTACTATTACTTGACTAGCGAGGCTAGTCCGATTCTTTTAACCAGCAAGGCTGAGATGTTTTCACGAACTTTTTGTGTGGCGAGAAATATATTTTATAAATGTGGCATGCATCGAGATTTTTGTAAATAATTCAAATTGTGGGAAAGTATCAAAGCTTATTTAACTTAAATTATCTCGATTATTTATTTTTTTCCACTCACTCTAACGTGTTTTTCAATTACTTTCCCCTGGACCCTTCGGTTTCAAATGCCCAGTTTGCAAGTGAGATTAGTTGAGGTCGGGCGTACATGGAGTTGAGGCATAGTTGTCACTGTTTCCACATTGTAGGATCTATCGATCCTTTACCCTCTTATTTCTATATTCTTGTATATCTTTTATTTTTTTAGAATTGCTCTAATAACCTGTAGAATTAATATTGTTAAGATGAGATTTGTATTATGTGAAAGTGGAATTGATGGCATTTAGGGAGCAGGGTGGCTCCATGAGTATAAGTATGGTTGTTTAGAAGTGTAAATGGGTTTGATACAGGTTTTGGGTAGTCCATTTTAAGGGTGACGCTGTCGAATTTTCGGTAAAGTCATTCTTAAGGTGGGCCCCACAGGGCCACTTCGGGTTTCAGGGTGAAGTTCGAGGTATGTCCTGTCACGAATTAAAGCAGGGAGAGAAACTACACCTCACATAAAGAGAGAGAGATAGAGAGAGAGAGAGAGAGAGAGAGAGAGTCATAGAGGAGAGTGTGAATGAGGGGTTTTTATATAAAGAACAGTCCATTGGGAAATTTGTCTTCTTCCTTCTCCACAACACCGGAGGAGTTGGCAGAGGAGTGTTGATATCAATCTGGGATTGGAGCTTCGACGACCATGGCTGACCTTATCTACAAACATGGGTAAAAGCCGGCTTGGCCTTAGCAGATACTCGTGAGAAGATGGCCGTTTGCGCGGTGAGGCCACTAAAATAGGCTTGTCTCTACACTCTGCAATGACCGAGTTCTAGCATTCATTCGTATTGTTGAGAAGCATATCACACTTACAATGCTCAGTAAAGTGTGATCTACTCCAGTGTTCTGGTCCATCATGATCAGCCAACCATTTTACAGCTGCACTTGAAGCTTCTAGCATCTCATTCATGTGCTTGTTGTACCAGACCATTAGTGTGTCCCTTGCTGCTGCCCAAAGTAAGTTCTTCAACTCAATTCCCGGATTCTTCTTCTTAAATTTATTGTGAAGATGCCTCACACAATGCCGGTGTTCAGAACCAGGGACCATTTGTTCCACTGCATCAAGCAATCCTTTTTGCTTATCCGACATAAACACATACTTAGGCCCATGATCTAGCTCAAGATCTTCCACCAGATATTCCATAAACCAAGTCCAAGTTTCCTTATTCTCTATCTCAACTACTGCATAAGCAATAGGAAACATACCGTTATTTGCATCAATGCCTACAGCTGAAAGTAGTTGTCTGGGATAGTTAGACTTGATATGACACCCATCAAGTCCTATGAATGGCCTACATGCCTTCTTCCAACCCCTTTTTACTGCATCAAAGCAAACATAAAACCTCTTGAATTTCCTAACACCTCCAGCCATCTCTGTCTTCATCGTCACAGTTGAGTGAGGGTTTGTTTCCCTCAACACAGCAGTGTAACTTTCTAGTAGGTTGTACTGTTCAGCCTCAGTTCCTAAGTTCATTTCTGCTGCCAATTTTCTAGCCCTAATCACTTGCTTGTGTGAAATAGACTGCCCAAAATCTTCATTCACCAATTCTTGAAACTACTTCTTGGACATATAGGGATCTGCCTTGAAGTGGTTAACGTATTCTTTTGCAAGAAATGTAGATGTGCACATCTTAACCCTTGGAAGCGTCTCACAAACACCATGTTCCAAGTTCATAGTTTTAATCATCAGCTCTGGAGATATCTTGTTTATAAATCCAGCATATATCCAAAATTGACAAGGCCTATCTTCCAACTTATCCTTTTTTTTTTTGGACCACAAACCACTTGAACCTTCTTAGCTGTGTTCTTATTGAAAGATAAATTCAACCCATTCTTCACTGCGTATTTCTTCACAGCTTCCTTGAACTGTTTGGAGTTGGCAAAATGTTGGCCAAGTTCAAATTTTGGGTCTTTCATATCCCTTTCTGGAACCCATGCCCTACCTACCTTAACCTTTTTCTTCTTCTTTCTGTTACTTGATGCCTCATCTGAATCTGAATCTGAATCTAATTCATCTTTCTCCCTCAACTCTTCACTATCATTAGAATGGTCTGAGATGTAACCTGCATATCCCATGTCATGGAACTCTTCAAAGACATCTTCATTGTCAACATGTTTATTAAAGTCGGCATCATCTTGTCTTTCATCCACCACATGTATGATGTACTAACTCATTATCATCTTCTGGCAAGATTTCATAATCACTATCAACTAGCACTTCCTCTAGTGGTTCTGAAGGGTCTGGAGGTACATAGTCCTCATCTTGTGAGTCTTCATCTTCAAATTCTTCTTCAACATGATCCACAAACTTGGTTAATTCTCCTACATCATCTGTTTTGTCTTGTTCTACACCTTTTACTCCATGTAGCTCACCATCAGTACGGTGAAGAACACCATGCCCCATTGTTTGACTACTTAGACCACCAAATGAACCTTCACTCAATTCAGAAATTGGATATTCAAATGCACTTGTACGACCAAAAGAACTCGGACCAACATCGATAGCCCTTAGTCTAGCCATAATTATCTCTGGCTTGAACAATATGTGCGGTATTTTTTCCTCATAGCCATCCTTCTCTAACTCTGCCACAGCTTCCTCTACCCTCGATCCTAACACCTCCACCAACAAAATAAATTACTACAATTCTATTTTTTGGCATAGATTTAATCATCTTGGCTGCATCATTGTCATCTTTTACGGGGATGTACCATGATAAATATGGGTGCTTGAACCAGTAGTGAACTAGTGGTTCCCTATAACCAAGTCTCCAAGCAAATGTGTTGAGCTCCAACCATGAAGTCTTTTCGGGATCAAGTTTTTCAAGCCAATGAACTTCACCTCCAATGTATTTGTGTTGCCCACCACCTGTATCAACAAAGCTCCCTCCATGGTGTATTTCTAGAGTAAAACCCTCACCTGCAGACAATCAAATATTCTTTTACATTTCATATTTTACAATTGTACTTTTACTAATTGCAAGTGGCAAGTTAACTGCAAACCAAAGAAACTAATCAAAAATTGAAACTTCTTCACCTTTAGCTATCATTTTCTCATCGTTACTTTTTAATAAATTGAACAAGCTCAATAAAAAAACTTTAATATGTCCGTATACAAACCCTATGTAGAAACCATCATCCTTGCTAATTAAATGAAAGAATTCCCTAGTTAAAAAATGGGGCCTGGGACATAGTTTCACACTTGCACTTTTTCCTCCTATTTTATTAAAGGGTTATTATCACAAATGGTACCTGAACTTATCTTCTATTTTATCGATGGTACCTGAACTTCAATTTTGATCACAACTAGTACCCGAACTTTTCGATTTCATTTTAAATGGTACCTAGAGCCACCTCCGGTCACTATTCTGACTAAAAACGGCATGGGAGGCAATCATAGTGATGATTTCAAGGGTTGCAATCATATATAGTGATGATTTTTTTGTAATAGACTTGCTTTGAACTTGTTGTTTTTTTTTTAGATTTGGCTTTTTTGGCCGGAATAGTGATTGAAGGTGGCCTTAGGTACCATTTAAAATGAAATCGAAAAGTTCGGGTACTAGTTGTGATCAAAATTGAAGTTCAGGTACCATCGATAAAATAGAATATAAGTTCAGGTACCATTTGTGATAATAACCCTTTATTAAATGTTGGGTGAAGACAGACACAACCATTCCCACCATCAATTGCATCAAACAAACATAAATTAAATCACAATAGAGCCAAACTAGAAACGAATAACAAAGACCCATTCCCACCAGATGCATTTAAATAGACCCAGAACAACAACAAACCAATTCAACCCCAATTATGTTTAGTCATCAATATACCCAACGAATCATGTATAAATCAATAATTTCAACAAATAGACAACATATATAAACCATCTTGGGACCACAAAGTGAATGAGAAAGTGACGCTCACTGTGAAATTCAAGGGTCCCCTAAACCCTAAATTCATATTTCCAGTACATCAACTGTCTCCTCTATGACCATCTCAGCGAGCTTTTTCAATAAGGGAATCGAATCTCACTTTGAATCTCTATCTGTCGATCAATCAGTAGAAGAAAAAAGGATCGACGAATATGAGATGAAAAAGGGATTTTTGAGTCAAAATTAAGCTTTCTGAAAGTGTTTCTGAAATCTGAGTCAATTGTCGAGGAAAAAGAGATATTAAGGGTGGTCTGGGCAAAAAGACAATTTTGTCCATGCCCTGATGTCTACGTGTGTACCAAACATGTGCCACATCAGCTAATTTAACGAGGAATTGGACGGAAGTACCAAATGGAGTAACGGAGGAATAGTCGGGGTACCACGAGATTATCTAAAAATTTGTGGGTACTAAAAATTGCATTTCGTGATTGTTTGGGTACCATTTGTAGATTTTACCCAATTTTTGATTACGAACTGATAACAAGAATTTCAATAAAAACTGTATTGTGCTCTTTTCAAGAATTACCATAACTGCTACCGACATTTGAAAGTTTGTGAACTATAAAACTCATCATAAACAGAAGTTCGATCCAGATATACTACCGAAACCAAATTTACAATTTATTCTTTTTGTGGTAACTTCACAGTTTTCACTAGGAAATTAATGGTGCTGATATATAGAAATCTAATCACACATTTTAATCTATCATCATCTTAAAAACAAAGATGATAAATAGCTATTGCACAACATATTGCTATCCACTAAATATACTGCAATACAGCATTTTGAGAGCTTACTAATCTATTAAGGAGTTGGCCCTCTCCTGACTAGCACCATGAAGATCTGGGAGATCAGAACTGATGGAGAACTTCATCCACCTCTTCCTCTCAACATATGTGAGACAGGGCTGCATCACAAGGCCGATCACTATAGCTATAAGACTCACAACCACAACCTTGAGTTCAGAAAGAGCGAACAAAACACCAATTAGCAGGGTAGGCGGAATGCACAAAAGAATGGTTCCAACTGTTCCAACAGGAATCTTGAATGGCCGAGATGCAGCTGGATGCTTCACCCGTAATAGTATAAATGCTATGAACTCCAAAATCATTCCAACACAGTACAAGAAGTTTTCTGCAGCTACAATCTCTTGAAAGCTTAGCCAAGATAGCAAAAGGACTCCGGAAGCTGAGAACATAATGCCAATGACTGGGGTTCCATAACGAGACCGCTTACCAAAGAACTCAGGCAACATCCCTCTTTCTGCCATCCCAAGAAGTTGAAAAGAGTCACTGCTCATTTCAGCCACAAACATCCCCATATTTGACATCGCCGCAGCCCCTTGGATCCAACATCTCAACCAAACTCCCCCAACAATTTTTGCAATATCAGAGAAGTAACCATCAGTCCACAACTCACGATCAAGTGGAACAGCCCCAGTACCAATTAAAAGGGGGAAGAAATATCCAACAACAACCAAAATGAACGCATAAAAAAGAGCCTTGGGGAGAGTTTTCTTTTGGTTCTCCACCTCTCCGGCAAGTGTACTTATAGAATCCCAATAGTTCAAATTCCAAAAGAGAGTGTTCAAATACAAATTCCAGTCCACATTATGTAGACTCACCACTAACCATCTTGAAGGCTCCAACTTGGGAATTACCACAAGTCCCATAACCACAAAAGGAATGATTGAGCAAATCCCTAAAAGTACAGCAACCCATCCCACAATGGTTAAACCCCTATAGTTTAAGTAAGTGAGGAACAATGTCAGAGCTAACACTGCCACGATTCTTGGAAATCCACCGCCTAAAGCTGGTATTGCTGACTTCAAGTAGTCCAAAAACAGAACTGGGTACAAAGCATTATCAATGACTCCACTTAACCATTTCAGCCATCCTTGTTGAAACCCCCAAAATGGACCCAGGGCCGAAGAAACCCAAACCACGTAACCCCCATTCACAGGGAACATGGTACCCATCTCTGCAGTAATCAAGGCCTCAGGAACGCTCCAAATGAATGGAAAGACCAAGAACCCGAGAAGCGCTAGAAGGGGACCGGCAGCCTGAACACTGTCCTCCATACCAAATGGACCCCCAGATACCTCATAGAAGATGAGGAAGACAAGGGGCAGAACTGAGACTTTCTTGAAGTTATTTACCCTAGGGGATTGTGCTTCACTAACTGCAACACATTCGGGATTGTTGTGCTCTCCCATTTCAATGGAGCCTTCCCTAGTTGCCGCGGTCCTCAATTTCTGCATTCAGCATCAAGTTTATAACTTTATAAGGGTGTCTTTTGGTATCAATTTTAACAAGGCATGTATATAGCACAGCAAACTAAACCTATCCTTACAAATCAGCAAAGTCTATATTTTTACATCTACCTTACGTAAGCAATTGAGCAATATTGTAAAGAAATTAATCAGCACCAAAATAACAATATCATGATTCACCAACAAAAATGTATAAGTACGTACACACATAGTAATCATTCAGAAAAAAGAGATATGTACATGAAGACGAACTAAGAAACACAGAAAGCTTCAGCAATAGATAGAGATGGGTCTCTTGAAATGGGCGGTAAAGTTGGATGCTTCAATGGAACTAGGAGTTATCTAAGCAATAGAGAGTGACAATTAGAATGAGGTGGAGGGAAATAGAAGATTTGGAAATGGACAAACCAGGAACAGATGGCAGCAATTCTAGTTTGAGTTCGTGTAGATAATACCCCTGAGTGGCTCAAAGGGAGAGACGATAAGTCAGCAGTGCAGCTGAACTTCAACCTGAGCTGGTGCAAAGTGCAAATCGTTGGAATCGTTTTAATTTGGGAGAGTCACATTTACTTCCTTTTTTTTCTACCAAAAAAATTATGTAAATGGGTATTTTGGTCAAACTAATCTTGAATATAGGTCATGTGCTTTGCACATGTCAGTTTTTAACGGAACATTAACGGAAGTTAGTGATAGGTACCATTTGAAATGAAATCGAAATGTTCAGGTACTAGTTGTGATCAAAATTGAAGTTCAGGTGTCATGGATAAGATAGAGGATAAGTTCAGGTACCATTTGTGATAATAACATTTTTTTTATCAAATAAATAACTCTTATACAACAACTAGTCTACTGTCAGTTCGACTCACGACCTCCTACTTATAAATGAGAGATTTATGCCATCAAACCAAAAGGTACTAGCAAAATTATTTCACTTTTTGTGTGATGCACGCTATTTCTTAATTTTTTAGTTGCTTTATTTTTAGAAAATTATGATATTTCTTTATTATTAAAGCAAGCTTAAGATGGTTAAATTTTTAAATTATCCATATTATCATTACTTTATTAAAGTAGCCTTCTTCATACATGCTCCGCATGTGTAATAGTTTTTTTTTTTTAAATAAAAAAGAAAATGGATGGAATAAAACAGTTATTGCAGAGAGAAAATAGTGGAAGAGAAAAATAGGTTGTGAGATCATTTTTTTTCATTTTTCTTAACTATATTTTGTAGTTGTCATTTTTTTATCGAAACGAAATCCCTCTATGGAGTCGACAGAAATAATGGTTCCGTAGAGCACCCTAAAATCATATTCGAATCAAAAGGGAGGAAACATGATCATCAGTTCAGACACGCGTCCGTCACCCGTGAAAACCCCATCTTTCTTTAGAACATTTCTCTGGACCATTAGGTTGGTCAAACTGAATCAAAAGGGAGCAAACATGATCACCAGTTCAGACACGCGTCCTTCACCCGTGAAAACCCCATATTTCGTTGGAACCTTCTCCGTTGTCTTTTCTACTCTGATCAAACCTTTTCATCCCTGGTGAAACTCCATTTCTGTAGCAAAAGTGACTCAGAACAGAGCCAAATCTTCTGGTTCGTTAATTCTGAATTGAGAGAAAGTTACAAGGTGAAAGTCTCTTCTGGACAATCCTGTCAGCCAACTTCGACAGCTGAAAACTGCCACTTCTGCTGTTCACATCACCGCGACGTTTTCATGAAAGTTGTTCAAAATTGCGTCTTCTATACTGTGCTCGAAAATCATGATAATCCAACGGTTAATTCTTTCTCAATCAAGGTGAGACCGCTTATAGTTCAGTGAAAATCCTGTTCTAAGATACCACTGATATTTGATTCTAAATTCGTGTTTGCATGTCCAATCCTCTTTCAAATTCAGTTTCTGCTCAGATTGGGTCATGTTTCTCCATCGACATTTGAGTTAATTTCATGAAGTTTACATCTCCATCTTGAGTTCACACAATTGATTTTACAATTGGTAAGTTTTGCCTCAATCTGTTGAATATCATCTTTTCTAGTTCAATTATCATATAGAATCTCATATTCATTAAGTTTTGTGATACTTAAACTTTCCATTTGCACCTGTTATGACTCGGTCTTTCCCTTTATCTCATATCAAAACCTTGTTATGGCTTATTCATACTCAAAGTTCATTCATATCAGAACCTGACCTTCTGGACTTTTACTTATCAAATCCATATGGCTCTTGATTGTGTTTATGCTGAGATTTTAATTCATAAACCTAGACATGTCAAGAATCCATCGCCAACTGGTTTGATGTCAATCGGAGTCAAAATGAATTTTTGACAAATTTTCTAAGTTGATAGAATGCTGCTGGAATGTTTAAGAAAACTGCACAGTTCAGTCTGTCTTCGTCCATCTTTTCCCATGCTTCCTGAACTCCAATTTGCTTGAAATTTTAGTATGTTGTACCTTAACATGTCAACTTAGGATCTGGAAAGTTTCAAGTTCATTGCTCTTAAAATGAATATTTACTAATTTTCTAAACTTGAGCTGTTCCAACCCTTATATCTCTTTATCATGTGATTGTTGCTGAATTTTACTGTGATTGTTAGCTTCGAAGCTTTGATTTTACATACTCGGTGTTCGATTCTGGTTTTCTACAAGTAACTGGAGTTGATTCTTGAAGTTTTTGTTATCGTTATTTCGTCGAACACTTGGTGTGCGTTCCTGATTTCTCTTTTGATTTTGTTCATCGAGTGTAAGGGTTTACTTCTTCTATGCATTTCTGGATTTTTTTTTTTGGTTTTGTGTGATCGATGATTTGCTGGGTTCAGAATCTTGGGAGTGGTTCATATTATGTGCTTATGAATTTCCAAGTTAGATTGTATCTGATTTTCTGGATTTTTGTTCATTCTTATGAGTAAGTGTTTATCAAAAGACAGGGAAAAAAGGAAAAGGTTAGTATTCTCGTGTTGGTGGCTATTGATTCTTCAAGGTCTAGTATCTATAGCAGTAGCTCTTCAAGTTCAGCGAAACAAATTATTTCCATTCAATCATAACATAAATGACTCTCGATCTGGCTTCTTGAGTGAGCTGGTGGCTTAGCTTTCTCTTGAAGTCACAAAGAATGTGAATCTGACGAGCCTTATTAGCTTTCTCTTGTGGCTTAGCTAATGGGTCAGTTTGAAGGTAGAAACTTAACAGGTGTACAATATCTTATTAGGTAGTTTATTTATGAAAAGATGAGATAGAAAGGAAAATGTGAAACGGGGTCTTGTTTGAAAAATGTTTACTGGGTCCTTATGGGTTATGTTTGGTGCTATTACTTCATAAAGGATTCTAATCTTAGATTCCTGTGACGGGTTGATAGAAAAGTTCTTAGGATTTCACATCTTTCACATTTTGCAATCCAAAGAATAAATAAAGTGATTCTAATTACTTGAGGCTGTGGCCGGTCTGGCCTGCTAGTAATGCTGTTATGGATCACAAAATCCTTGTATGGTTTTTACTGTTATGAATCTTGAGGCAAGTGTTTGGTTATTTCTAACTATTATCTTTTGATGAAGTTGCACAAATTGTGAAAGTGAACTGCTAGCTTCTACATATATAGATCTGCACAAGTTTCTTGCAAAATATGTATCTGAAAGAATTGAAAGCATGATTTGCCATTAGCATTTGTGGTGTTGTTTAACTCAAATGTGCTCCCATTGTGGTTGATTTATATACTTTGTGCTTTGTAATACTTGGTTCTGTATACATTATTTGGCTCAAAACGTGACTAATTATATATTTATATACTACTCAAGTAATTTTTGCCACTGAGGAAGCTCTAAACAATGCAATGCAAACTCAAGTAATTGCATCTTATCTTCAGGTTGCTGCCCTTTCTGCACTCGGATTGGAGAACAAAGCACAATCAACACTGAAGGAGGGCACTATGCTTGAAGGCAATAGGAAAACTACTGTTGGACACAAGCGAGAATAAAGGCTCAGGTACTAAATGTGCACTTATCAGTTCAACATAAATAGGCTTCAAAGTTGGAACTAATGGCTTGACACAATATTAAGTATTAACATAACAACTTTTGCATTTTGACTAGAAATGTATGAGTTGATTTAGTCACTTCAGTTCCTTAATTAAGCTCTTAAACTAATGTTCATGTTGGACTTGTGCATGGCTTTGGAGCACTTCCTTCAAAGGTAGATGGTCAAACATATGTGGGTAACAAAGTTACTATGTTGGAGAATGCACTGCTTGCTACTTCAAAAGAGCTGCAAGAGTTGAAGATGGTGGTAAAAAATATTTTAGCTCAGTTAGACAAAGGAGAAAAGAAGAATGTAAGCATCTTGGCCCCAAATACATCATGTATTATTTCTTTTTCATATGTATAGTAATGTTACTGATTTTTTGTTTATTGTAATAAAAAGGAAACTAGCAGTGCTCAGCAATCTACCATTGAGATTGCACAAAGTAAAAAAGTAAATGCCACTGCAGAGAGCAAGAAAAGAAAAGAAAAAGATCGTAGAGTTGGAGGTTCTGAACAAGAAGGAAGCAAACATAGCAAGCAGAAGACACATGCAAGTATTCAGTCAACAGCCAAAGAAAAGGAAGGTGGGAGTGAAGTAAAGATGAAGAAATTACACTTGTTAAGTTGGTTAGATAAAGAGGAAAAGATTGTTGCAGCTGCAGACCTTCACTCAGAGGATCCAAACGAGAAAGTACATTGTGTTCCTCTTGGTCTTGGTTGTTGGAAAGTTTGGGTGCGTGAAGTCTCTCATGACATACCTTTGTTTCGGCCAACCCAAGAGTTCAGTACGCTTGTTGTAGCTAAAGGAAGCACAGTGGCTTGGCCATCAACTTCATCAAGCTACTTTAATATGTGATATTTGAGGTAAACTACTAGACTTTGATTGCATTATGGTTCAATACAAGGCAAAGATAGTAGGATGTCAGAACATAGAACTGATCTCAGAGGGAATAGATGTTCTAGTTTATGAAATTTTGAAGAGCAATAGTTCACTACTAGAATTTTGTTCATAGACATCGGTTCTGGACCGATGTTAAACTAATTTTCGACCGATGTCTTAGTGGGTGTAGAGAAAAGTATGGACATCAGTATAAGCGCGTTTTCAACCGATGTCCCAGACAACAACCAACATCGATTCTAAAAAACAAATCGATGTATGATCGTTATAATCATCATATTTTTGTATGTTAGGTATGTCTAATTCTTCATATTTTCACATTTTACGCTTAAAAAAGTATATGTCGAACAATACTTACTTGAACATTTGCATCGATTTTTATTCCAGAAGCGATGTCCAGTACACTTGTAGACATCAGTTCCCATGAGTATTGTTTGTTCGTAAAACCGATGTTCACCTTTTGACCACACATCGGTTTGCTCCATGGTAGATGATTTGTATGTTCATAATAGATTACGGTTTGGTGATTAGAAATTGATGTGCAGTAGTTTTGATTACATCGGTTTTGAGTTACAATTCGATATATTGATAATCATAGGACATCGATTTCATTTTTGATACTGATTTCTAATCTCTCAACTGACTTCGTTTTCCTTGGCATTACTGTTTTATTATGTTTTAATATACTTCACTTCATTTTGACAAGCATGATGTGAAAAGTTTGCATTTAGCTATTGCTGGGAAAAAAATTGCATTTCTCATCATCCAAAATTAGGGGTTTTCCATTAATTTTCTTTCCAAATTCATGATTCAACATAATTCAGAAAATAAACCCCTAAACTTACAAAAGCTAGCTTGGAAACATATGAGCAACAATGTACAAAAGTTCCACACCAAGATTTGCTTCAAAGCCAAAACTAGCTAGCCTTACTCAAAAAACATCTTGGCAGTCACAGTCCTACATCAAACTCTGTATATAATCAGCCACTTCAATGCGCACCTCGTCAATTTGATTTTGGCTATATGATTTCCGCGTCTTTACCGCCCACTAGAAATATATAAACATGCAACACACAAGGCACAGTGATTGGGTAAACAAGCTAATGAAGATAATTAGTGTGGAAACCCTATGGACTATCTATAGAGGCCAACACTAGCAATATAAAGACTTGGAAGTAACTGGAACGTAAAACAGAAACAAAAACAAAATAATACCTTTTTTCAAATGCTTCTATAACATCAGAGACAGATTGGAGATTCTCCAAGGGTTCCCATGTATTGGCTATCTCTGGCCAGCCACGCCTGCATAAGCACAACACCAACAGGTTGATTCTTCAGATATTACTCTGGCTCCTTTGTTAACTAATGTTGCTTCCACCTGATCAGCAGACTGACAGCTAGTTGACTCTAACGTTCTGCATACAAATTGCAGAAACAAGGTCATGCGTCACTTATCTGCAGCATACATCAAAATCCTACAAATGTAGATATTATTGATGAGCATCTGAACACAATCTAGACTGAAATAAAACTGCCCATATAAAGAACTTGATGGGAAAAGATAAGAATAAGGATAACAGAAGCCAGATGCACAAACCCTGTATTCAGAAACATTATTTTCATAATTTGTAAAGCACAAGATAAAATGAAAGTTAAGAGTATCAGGCTTAAGGATTAAAGGAGCACTCTTCTCCAAAAAAAGAAAAAGAAAAAGAAAATAGGATTCAAGGAGCACAAGAAAAATGGTATACTACTTATATGCACATGTTTTCAGTGACATCAGTAACTAGCAAAATGAGAGACTTCCAGGGCCTTAACTGAGCTCCTGATGTGCTTAATTAATTAATTTATTTATTTGTATAATAAACACACTTGAACTGACCAGATTGTGAATACCTACCCTAGCACCAATTACTGAACAGTTCTTTATTCAGGTAAGCCTGGGTTAGATTGGGGTCAATTATGCTAAAGAAAACGTTTTGCATTATATATTCTCACATAGCCACTTTTGCAGCAGGACATTATCATGCACTCTGGGTACATAACACCTTGAAGAGCACATATCAACCCATTGTTTCCCATCTCGTTCCAGCTTTTCACTTTTATTGACTGGATCATCTTCAAAAGTCAAACCAGCTATACATATGTTCTTCTGCTTGTTGATTGTTAGAAGAAGTCTCACCAAACACTGCCTAAAGCTAACGGAAAAAGAAGCAATAAACCAAATCTTTTCAATCTAAACTACTTCGACTCTTGGTAAACCAAAGAACATATACCCTATGTTCTGAACAGTAGTAAAATCAATAATAATTTATAATTCGGGAATCCACCAAATTTCCTCAACTATTCTAATTTATTGGTAAAATATGTTTTCTTGATAACAGCAAAAAGAGTGTGAGACCATACAAAGAAACAGACAAAATTAAAAAAAAGCCTCGCACAAGGAAATGGTTTTCATGAGCATTTATTTAAATATCTATATTTCTGCCGCACTTATGTAAGTGTATGTATTGTGTAAAGAAAATTGTACGGCAATAAAAATGACTTACTTTTTCCCTTCCACATCGACACCATGTACCAGAAACTCGTCTGCATACTTGGCAAGGAAGTCTAATATTTCCTTGTCAAGATACACGTCACTGAACTTTTGCCATCTATCTGTGATAATTGCATATTTACCTTCCTGCACATAAAAGACCAGATACACATTAAGGCCAACGAATAAAAGAGGGCCTTGAATAAATTAATGAGATGGCGAATGTGTGACAGTTGCTTATTAGGCTAAAGCACAAAAGCCTATTATATACTAAACATGGTACTTGAAAATGCTTAAAGAAAAAAAAATACAATAGTTCCAGTAGCTTGCTGCAAAACTCGTCCACTGTGTTCTAGCATTCATAATATGATCTGAGTTTTAATAAACTGATATTTCAAAGGCAATAATTAAAACTGCTCAAGAATACTACGTAGTCTAATGAGACTGCTTAGCCTCGTAAAGAAAGTGAACAAATGAAGGACATAAGAGGTATAATTCTGGATAACTTCATACCCTCTTTCTACAGCTAAGATCTAAAACAAGCCATTCTTTTCCAACAACACAAACAAGATCTTTAAGCCTTTCAAGGTCCATTTGCCCATTATTAAATACATACTGCAAGAAAACCAAGACAAGTTTTAGAAAATGTTTTCCTGATATCAATTGTTCTAACAAATATACATGGTTTTTCAATTTTAGAAGAGGAGAAAAACAGAACTCACAGAAGTGACAATGACGTGGCTAGCCCCTTCTTCTATGTATTGCAAAGAATTATCTGAATTGATCCCACCTCCTACCTGCAAACCACCTAGATTATACCAGTCCTTGCAGCAAGTTCAGCAGAGGAAAATCTGTAAGTTTAAACATATCATCAATCATAGAGAACAAAGTGAAATAGCACACTCACAAGGTTTATACTAATCTCAGCATGTGCAATGAATAATGAGAAATCTGATCCTTTTGCAAAAGTTGGCACCTCTTTGATATCAGTTTCCCTAAACCTCGCAATCCTAACTGATGCAAGTTAGAATCTTTAATCTAATTCAACTATTATATCCAGCCATATTACTACCAACCAAAGACAAAAGTGTATTTTCGTATACAAGAACGACTATCTCTGCTTACTAAAGGAATACTTACTACAAAGACTATTACATCAATGGAATCCGAGAATCAATTTAAAAGTATAAAAGAGCAAAAGAATCACAATAACAAGAAGGCACCTAGCAATTAACCCACCAGGATAGGCATGCAGAGCTTCAATGGCCGCAGCTCTACTCAAAGGATCTGCCCCCAACATTATCACATGGCCACCTGTAAGCCCATCTTCCTTATACATCTTTGCATACTCCCCCGCCGACTTATCCGACTCGAAATTGGTAACCAGAGCCGGCCCATATTCCTTCCAATCCAAAAGCGTCGACCCAACAATCTGTTTCACTTGCCCCTACAAACAAAAACCCACAAAACAATCACACAAATGTAACAATACACAAACAGAGTTTTAAGTCCCAAAAGATTTGAACTTTGAATCTCCAATACCTTGTGTATATCAATACAGGGTCGGAAACGAACAGCACAACTTATGGGTACTCGCCTTAACCCGATAACTAAATAACAACAAAAATAGGTTCTATGTTATTACTACATACAAAAAGTTACAGACCAAAAATGGAAGCAGAAACTTACTGAACATTGCAGATGGCCTAGACCCATCAAACTTCTTTTTACCGAGACCGTCCAATCTCAAAAGCATAACAAAATCAATAGTTCAAACTTAAGGTGACCATACAATTTCATAGATCACAATTTCAATTGGAACAAAGATTGGAAGGAAGCAAGAGAGAACGTACCCAAGCTAGACTTGACAAATTAGCAAATATTGAAGCCAACCACAAACTCTCGCTTCGTAAACTCTAAAGAAAAACAATCATACTTCAACAATAGCCCACAAATGAAAACAATAGTCCACAGAAACAATTATACGTACAGATTTGGCGTACAGAGAACGACGTACCCAAGCTGGACTTCGTCTCCGACCGGCGTCGTAATTGAATCCTTCCTCCCAAACTCCAAGCTTCAATTCGAGAGAGTAAGACGGAACGGTGCCATTTAGAACTGCCTGGATGATGTCCTCGTCGACGAATTTGGTGAGGCGAGTGAGATGAAGGACTGGACGAAGTCGATGCCGAAGAAGCCAAGGAGGTGATGAGTTCGAGGGAGGAGGAGCTCGAGCTTGGAAGGAGGAGGAGCTCAGGTCTGGGTTCAAAATGGAGGTCGAGAGTGGAGACTGAGGTTAGGGTTTCTAGTTCAGTTTTGGTAGAGAGTCGAGGGCGCTCTTTTTCTCTAAGTGTGAAAGTTTTAAGTTTTAGTACCCGCTTCCTATAATTCACTTAAACACTTACCACTTTCAGGAAAATGAGGTTCCCGCAAATTTTCAAACGAAACATTTAACACCGGTCATTTTAGGAACTGATGTTAATGATACACATTTAAATCGGTTTCTTTCGAAAACGATGTTAGCTTGATTTTTTACATCGTGTGCAAGTCTGACCGATTTAAATGATGTGATGTAAATGAACAGATTTCTAGTAGTGGTTGTTACTTTGTTCTAGTGCAATCTGTCTATTAGAATGAACAAACCATCTTTAGCCTTTGGTGATTTGAGAACAAACCATCTCTAGCCTTTGGTGATTTGAGCATTGGTTATGTGTACCCCTCACTTAATAGAAAAAAGAATGATAGAGAACTCCATGAAAGGTATTTAGAAATCCAAATGCCTGTGAAAAAAAAAAATCAGTTCTTGGCCTTAAATTACTGTTATTGGGTTAAAGTCCTCGAAAACTTAAAACTATAATTGGGTTAGTCACTTGAGTTGTTGGAGACTCAGATGCATCTTGCTTGCTTTTCAAACTTAAAACTATGAAAGTCTCAGATCACCTTATAATTGTTGTAAGCCACTACCTAGTTGAATAGATGTCTAAATATTAGTTTTTGACCAATGCAGATACAATATTCTTTTGTTTGGCTAGCATTCTTTTTTCTATTTGTATACTTCTATGAAGTGTAAGTTATATGATTGTTTGCTCCTTGCAGGTAAGCAATGGAGGCGAAAGCAAATCAAGAACATTACCGATAAGATGAGTGATCATTTCAAAAACAAGATAGGAAGAGCATATATGAGATTCGAGGATGGGCAAGTTTTAGACCTCTTTTTCATTCTTGTCTCTCATTTCATTTTGAAGGCCTCTTTTGTTATGGCTTGAAGAATAGTATATCAACATTGGATTAATTTGAGTTGTTCAATAAAATGGATAATTTTATAAAATGCACATTTTCTTTGTCTACTTCACTTTTGGGTGCTTAAGTTAATGTACAGTGGAAATGTAAAGAAAAGGTAACATAATAGCTCATTGAAATGGGAAAATATCCAGGAAAAACAAACAAATTAACGGCACGAATTTGTCCATCCACGGCGTGCATAAATGTTGATTTACGACGTGCAAAATGTAAACTTACCGCGTGCACAATGTGAAATTACGGCGTGCGTAAGTGTTGATTACGGCGTGCACTGGTGTCGTGTAACATTTTCAATTTGGCAGGAAGAGATTCACGACGTGCTTTTGGGTTCATCTACGGCGTGCATTTTGCGCGCCGTAAAATTGTAAAATTGAACTTAATTTCACAACGCTGTCTATAAGAGCGTGTTTTTGCACGGCTTTGCGCGTCGTAGATTGTAATTTACAGCGCGCTTTGAACGTCGTGAAAGACATATTTTCCTGTAGTGTAATGAGATGACTTGAGAGTGAGCGGGGCATAGTGACTTCCTTGGGTTTCGATCTCCTAAACCTCCGGAAGGGCTGTGCGGACAGGATAGTGTCTGACATCCTTTGAGGTGTGACACTAGATTTAGGTGGTACGGCGTAAATGGACACTCTCGCTACTCTTCACCTGTTGTTGAAGATTTAAATCTTCGGTGAGGATGTAGTTGGCTAGTATTAGACCGGTCATCAGGTTTGATTTTACCGAGGTACTCATTCGTTTTCATACGGTTTCACATTGGGATCGGAGTTCTTATTTAATTTTATTATATGTTACTCAACTGGCGCCAATTACTATTTGGTTTTCAAACCTAGCTAGGGCTGATGTTTGAGCAGCGAGGACGAAAGCTTACCCCTACTATAGTTGGTCTTGCAGGTACTGTGCACGAGGATTGAGGAGGATTTCGGGACTGAGCTGAGTGCTACATTTTTCTTTAACTATTAATTTGGTATATTTATCTACACATTTTATTCACCTCTACTTAATTGTTATTGTTTGATGGAGGTGAGTGTTATCTTGTTTTTGTCAATGTTTGCTGAGCTTCTTAACTTTGTATTCAAATGGTTTGAACCAAACTAGAATTTATTTTCAATGTTGTAAGTTGTTGATTCAGCTTTGTTTCACTTAAGTAGTTATGTTTGGAAAACACTCAATTGTTTAGTTATAATGTCATTTTAACAAGCAAGAATAAAGTTTTCAATTTCACCTCGCTTTAAACTCTACGTTTTCCGCCAACTCTTGTCATTTCATTTTGTATTTTTTTAGTTAAATTGCCTTGCGTCTCTTTAGGACATGAGTTAAGCTTGCTTAGCTTATGCTTCTAAAGGTTCGCGGCTCTGTAACGTAACCAATTTGGAGAGGTGCAAATTGGGGCGTTACAGATTGTCCTATTAGAATCAAATAAGGATGGCTTTAGAAGATGAAGAGCTTAATGTGTTTCGCACTCCCAATGGCATCTATTGCTACAAGGTCATGCCATTCGTATTGAAAAATGCCGGTGCAACATTTCAGAGTACCATGCAGAAAATCTTTGGTGACATGCTCCACAAATACGTAGAATGCTATGTCGACAATCTAGTCTTCAAGTCGATAAAGATGAAGGATCACTTGCAAGACTTGCGAAGGGTGTTTGACAAACTATCCAAGTACTAGCTCAAAATGAATCATTTGAAATGCGTTTTTGGCGTCAGTTCAGGTAAATTTGTTGGATTCATTGTGAAACATCGCTGGATTATTGAAGTGGACCAATTGAAGATTAAGGCCATTCAAGACATGCTTGAGCCAAGGAATCTACGCGAGTTGATGAGTTTCCAAAGATGACTCACCTTCATCAGACGGTTCATATTCAACCTCACAGGCCATTGTCAACCTTTTAGTAAACTTCTGAAGAAAGATATGCGTGTGTTTCATACGGGATGAAGCTTCCCATAGCGCCTTTAAAAGTATAAAGAAGTACTTGGTAAATCCTTCAGTGTTACGTGCATCAATCCCTTAGGAAGCCACTTATCCTCTACATCGTTGCTCAAGAGAAATCACTTGGAGCACTTCTAGCCCAAGAAAATGAAGAAAAGAAGGAGAAGGCATTGTATTACCTAAGTCGAACTCTCACGGGATCATAATTGAACTATTTGCCGATAGAGAAAATTAGTCTCGCACTCGTCTTCGCCATCCAAAAATTAAGACAATACATGCAAGCTTACATACTGCATCTAGTGGCACGAGTTGACCCGGTCAAATTTGTTATGTCACTATCAGTCTTAACGGGGACAATATGGTATTGTTTCAACCCAGAAAAAGGGTTTTTTCTGCTTTCTCGTCCACTCTAGAGGGCGGGTAAATGATCGAGTACGTAATGATGCAAAACTGGTTTTTGAGTGCGGTTTTCAATCTTTAGTGGCACTAATTAATTGTTTGATTAGTTCTACAAATTTAGATTCATCATATTCAAAAATCAAAACCATGGATGGTACGTTGAAAACAACTTATTTCTCTGGCAAACCATGCAAATTAAAGAGAATCAAAATTATAAAGAAGGTTCAGAGCAACGTAGCAAACCATATTGATGAAGGCTAAGCATGCATGCATGCATGGAGTGAAATATAAGCAGAGGATTAGGGGTCATATACTATATATTGAAGCTCCTTCTTCATCAATTAAGCTTTCTCTACAAGCCGTGTTTGTGAGCAATTCATACGATAGTATCATAGAATCACCTTTCATTAAGATATTTAAGGGATAATTATAGAAAGAGTATGTAGCTTTGTGCTACCTCCCAAAACATGAGAGAACCATAGATGCCTCTGTTTGTGTCCTTTTTAAGAAAGAAAGAGTAACACGACCACTAGTGGAAGAGAAGATTGCAGATTGAATTTGATTGGATAACAGTCGTAGCATTACTATAAAAAGGCCATCGAATCATTATCGGCATGCAGTAATCCTGGTCACCGTATTTATAAACATCTGATTGAATTTGATTCTTGAAAAAAAAGTAGGAGATATCGAGCTGGACTTCATAGTTCATTCACTGTGTCGACACATTTTAACCACATTCACAATTCCTAAAAATCAAAATATTCTGTCAGTTCAATCGGATTAGATATATGAAACCAGGTTCTGCTCGTAGTGCACACGAGTAAACCTTAGCCTATCATCTTCTACTGCCACTAACTTATCCAAATTCCAAAGTCAATTTTGCATGTGTCAGAATGCACGCACACATCTACAATCTACTTGAAATGCCTCACAAACTGAATTACATGTTTGCTTTATTATTATCTTTCCTTTTTGAGTTCTGTTTCTCTATGAAATCTAATGGATGTGTATTATTGTATGAAGCTCACCCTGCGACTCTAAATTGGAGATCTTTGATATGGATCCGCATGCATGCCATGCTTGAAAAATTCAACTTTTCACAAAACAAGGCCAAAGGTTTCAGAAAGCGGTCATGTACAAGCTTTGACGACGTTTACCAAAAAGTTGACAGGTAAACAAAAATATGACCTGTTTTTCAAATCAGTATGACATGGATCCTTATCAAAGAGTAACTCAAACAGGGGAGGAAATCTTCTGTCCCCAATTCCCCTATCCCCCCTGTCTCTTCCTTGTGATTGGTTGATATGGATTAAAAAAATACTTATCTTAAACTTTGTTTCATTTTTTAATCCTTGTCAACCAATCACAAGGAAGAGACAGGGGAGATAGGGGAATTGGGGACAGAAGAATTCAGTCCCTCAATCAGTTGGCCGGTGTGTTTAAAATAATTTAAACGAGTTACTTTCTCTACATCCTAGACGCCGGTAGTCTCTAATAAGGACTTCTCCGTCGTTCTTCATAAAACTTATTCTAGTGGCGGTAACTGTAGGTCACCACCAGGGACGGAACCAGAAATTTAAGTTGAGCGGATCTAATAATTTTATCTTATGATGCTGTCAAGTTTTTTTAAGTTCATATAAAGCTTATTTGTCTTACTTTGACTTCGATGAATCCTTATGAATTTAATGGCTTCATGCTGCAAAACTATTCCTTTGGCTTCTACATCTACTCCGTACCCAAGGCATCGGTGCTGGTAGCATCAAGATTTGTCGGAAATTTCAGTTTTGATTTTTCGTTAGTAGTTTGTGACTTGCGGCTTGATTGGGTCAAAGTTTTTCAAAATATACGTTTTGTCATTTGAGGAAGTACAGTACCTGAATTTTACTTGTACAAAATCTTTTAATTGTTCAAGGAAATCCCGATTATGTGTCTGGTCCAAACTCTAGGTTACTTGACCTAAGGGTAATAGGATTAAATTAGAAGGATCTAGATTCCTATTCAATATATGATTACTTCCCTTGTACGATTGAGATTCTATGCATTGTAATCCTCTATATAAAGAGGCCCCTATTATTAATGAGAATAGACAGCAAATTCCTCTCAAATTCAGTTTCTCTACAACACGTTATCAGCACGAAGCCCTAACCCTGAAACCCTAAATTTGTAGCCTCAAAATCCCAGAAACTTCCGCAACCCACCTTGAAGGCCCAGATCCCAGGAGCTCGGAACCGCCGGCGAAACCACCGGAACCGGCCGGAATCGACCTGAACCGGCCGCCGGAAGTGACTGAATCCGGTCCCAAAGAAGAATCCGACGATCTCCAGCCGGGTTCGCATCCTTCCCATCCACCTGTCACCACCTTCCTCCGTCAGAAGCTTCAGCCATACTCCAGGATCCCGGAACCGGAGAAATCTTCACCGGAACCGGCCTAAAAGGACCTGAACCGGCCACCACAACCGGCAGAGGAAGAAAGAAAAAGGGCCGCAGAGCCCAGGAGGGAAGCCCAGAAGCCCAGCCCAGAAGCAACTGTGCAGCCTAAGCCCAGTAGCAGGAAGAAGCCCAGAAGCCCAGAAGCAGAAGGGGTCCAGCCCAGGCCACGTCATCATCCACGCAGGCACACAGTCAGCGTCCCTCTGCCTGCCACGTCAGCAACCGGCCACCACGTCAGCACCTCCGGTCAACATCGGTCAACGCCGGTCAACCTTTTTCCGGCCGACTTCCGGCCACTTTCCGGTAACTTTTCCGGTCACTTTCCGGCGACTTTTTCCGGCCAAATTTCCCGGCGACTTATTTCGAGGTATTTTTTACTAAACGTTCCCGTTTTTTAGAGTTTTTAAATTCAATTTCTCTTCTTTTCTCGGGGACTTTCAACCTCCCTTCTTCTACCCCCCTTTCTTCTTCATAGGGGAGACCAAAAGCCGAACTGTGGGGGTTCGTGCTCACTCCAAGCTTGGAGCTTGTAGAGTCCTCCAAACTCAAGAGTTTGTTGAGAAGAAAATGATCGACCACACACATCATTGTTTCAATCTAATCCAACCCCTCTTGGAATCGAATTTCTTGGAAGTGACTACGCTCGGAAATTCCTAATTTCTTGGAAGCGACTACGCTCGGAAATTCCTAATTTCTTGGAAGCGACTACGCTCAGAAATTTTATATGTTTTCGTGGTAGCCTTTCACGCTCCGAAACTAACCCTAATTTCTCGTTCTCTTTCAGGATGAGTAACCTGAACAAATTGGACTTTGCTCCATTGGGAACAACTGGCTTTGAATATCACAGGTGGGTTCGTGATATCCGCCAGCATCTCTAGGCCGATGGAATCCTGGATACGATTCTCGAGCCTAGCCAGGACGTGCTAACTGTTGAGCAAGCTCAAGCTTTGGAAGCAAATAGAGCAGCCTTAGAGGCAAATAAGGCGAAAGCCATCATCCTAATGACTCGTCATATGGATGATTCGCTCCAGTACGAGTGTATGAATGAAGAAGACCCCAGAAGGCTGTGGGTCTCACTCGAAGAAAGATTTGGCAACGTCCGTGACTCCTTCCTTGCTTCCTGACCTAGAAGTGAGATGGCATAGCCTCCGCTCCTATGATTTCAAGTCAGTTCTTGACTATAACTCGGAAGCACTTCGCATTAAATCCTTAATGGAATTCTGTGGTAAAGAGATCACAAATGCGATGTTGATTGAGAAGACTCTCTCTACCTTCCCCGTTTCTGCATTGATGGTTGCTAAGAACTATCGAATTGATGTTACTGCAGGACGAATCACAAGGTTTCATGAGCTCATTGGAGCTCTGAATGTCACTGAAAAGTGTGACAACATCCTTGTGAAGAACTATAATTCGAGATCCGTGGAAATAGAGCATATTCCGGAATCCAATTATAGTCGTGCCCCTAAGAGAAGGCGCCAAGAGCAAAACCCTAACATTAGGAATACTTATGGACTTTCTGGTCCATATAATCGCTCTACTTGGGAAGGTAATCGCCAAAATAGGCGAACACGGAACCAAAGAGGTCAACGTGGAAAGAGAGAGGGAGGCAACGCCTCTGGCCATGTTGGTGGCTCCACCAACACTAAGAGCCATCTTAATGACGCTTTCAAAGCGCCTCAATCAATGGAGTTTGAGCAAAGAGATGTATGTTCTCAATGTGGAGTGTCTGATCATTGGGCACACATTTGTAGAGCTCGTGAAGAAATTGTCACCGCCTACAAAGCATATTGTGAAGCAAGAGAAGCTCACTATGTGGAACAAGAAGATCAAAAAGATGATCTAGAGTAAAGGGTTGAAGACTACAAATTTGGCTGGGATCAATAGATCGCCAATTCTGTTTAAGTCTTTATTTTCCAAGAGATATAATAGGCAATTGCCATACTATGTAGTAAATGCTATTGGTTTAGTTTTTCTTCACATAGGCTCATCCAAAATGAGTGTGATGTCTAGGAAGGTTTTGAGATAAGTGGTACTTAAGCGAGCTTTGCTCCACCGACATCTCTCTACTCACCTGGTCATATTTATTTTGGAATTACCGAAAGAAGTCAAACGACTACCATTGTTTTGCATTAGCTAGCATTTTGGATTAGATTTTCTTTGGTCAAAGAGACAATGATGTAACTCCGTTGGCTTATGAATAAAATTTCGAGTTCTTTTCATTATGACTCCATTTTGATTCTGAGCATATGACTTTTGTGACTACGATGGCTGGGCCATCAGTATTAATTCAAGGACATGGAATAGCCCAAGTTCCACTTGCCAAATGGCACCTTAATTACTGTCACAGAAACTCTCTACGCTCCTAGGGCCAATCGCACCTATAAATAGCCAATGGATTCCATGCGAAAATGCATATAGAGAACAGAAATGAGTTCCTTTGTAATGCCTCTAATGATTGCGAACGAATGCGCATCTTAGAGAAGTTTATGTGTCTCTATAGTGGACTCTATGTCACTATTCGAGCTATTAAATCCAATAAAGTTATGAGAGAAGATCTCTTGGATTTAGACACATATTGGCTTCGTCTTGACAGGATAAGTCACCCTGATCATGATATGGTGATCCGTCTACTAACGACTTCACATGGACACCCTCGAGCGAAATGAAGCAAGAATCAAAGATTGATTCCTGGACTTAGCAAGACCGCAACAATTGCAGCATCTGGCGCTGCAGCTGTCTTGGAGCGCCATATGGCCGCCCAAGTCCCTTGTGACAACGCCATATTTGGCGCTACCCATGGCCATGACGCCATGGATGTCAATCCCCATGGTTATAACGCCATGGATGCCACTTCCCATGGTCATGACACCATGATGGGTGATGTAGTCACAAACTTTGCTTCAATATGCGTTTCAAACGCTCAGGCCCAACCAAAACTCTCCTTGGTTGCTTCTAAGGCCTCTCGCTCATTTTACAAAGTCACTTCCTTAGGAAAATTAAGACTGAGACCGTCCTATGCAAAGGATATGAAAATACTCATTATGTTCTTACATAGAATCCGTAGGGATTCTGTGGACTGATTCCACCAACTTGCGGACGTTAAAATATCTCATGATGTTGGTTGATATGCAAACACGCTGGTCACGTGTTGTGCCATTGTCCACTTGTAATGCTGCTTATGAAGCACTCCTAGCACACATCATATGACAACGGGCTCACTCCCCGAATCATCCTATTCAGTCAATTGGATTTGACTATGCTAGTGAGTTTACATCGAAGACTTTCGATAGTTATTGCATTTGGGACTGATGTTGGACATCATATTCCCATGAGCACACCCAAATGGTCTCGCGGAAACGACTACGATGGTAGTCCGGACATTTGTAATGCGCACCAATATCCGCCTGGGGTGATGCAATATCGCATGCAGCTATGCTAATTCGTCTACGACCTACCGTCACTCAATGTCTCTCTGCGTTACAGCTAGTGACTGGGTACAAGTATTTTGTACTTACGCACATTTGAGTGAGCCATTTATGTGCCAATTGCGCCGCCACAACGCTCTATAATGGGTCCTTACAAACGAATGAGCAACTCAGTTGGATTTGAGACTCCAACAATCGTCCGCCACTTAATGCCCTTGCTAGGCGATCTCCTTACCGCTAGATTTGCGGATGTCACTTTGATGAGACAGTCTTCCCGTAGTTAGGGGGAGATACGAACACGAATGTTCAACAGGAACGACAGGAATTGTCGTAGTCTGTCCCCACTATGTCTCATCTCGATCCCTGTTAAAGTGACGAGATCACACAAATATGCTGCAAACATGCCTGCAAGGATGGACGTCCCTACGAGAGGACGTAGCGCCACCCTACACAGAGGTAGGCATGACGCCAACGCCATAGAGAGTGGCACTCTGGCGTTACAGGCCATGGCCCCAGCTAGGATGCATGGGAGGCCCGTGGGTTCGAAGGATACTTTGGCACATTCCAATCCTTTGATCATCGACACTCAAAATCCGTCTCATGAGAATCTTCCGGGTTATGGTTATCGTTGGGGGACGCCTCAACGTTAGAACCCTATTCCTGAGAATATAGAGCTCTATGAAAACTTACACTAGTGTACATGAGATGTGGGATAGAAACTCCATCATAATTGATGATGTAGTCGCGCATTTCGTTGCGCATGAGTTTGTTGAGTCCGATGATATCGAACCACGCTCCGTTGATGAATGAATGCCAACGTAGAGAGATTTGGCCTAAATGGAAATATGCGATCCAGGTTAAGATGGATTCTCTAACGAATAGGAAGGTTTTCTGAGCTAGTGATGCCAACACCTCCTGACATAAAACCTGTTGACTAATGGGTCTTCGTTAGAAAGCGTGATGAGAAAAAGAGATGACAATCTCGCCTTATGGCGCAAGGCTTCTCACAAAACGCCCTGGAAT
Organism: Rosa rugosa; assembly: GCF_958449725.1. NCBI lineage: Eukaryota > Viridiplantae > Streptophyta > Magnoliopsida > Rosales > Rosaceae > Rosa > Rosa rugosa. The sequence goes on along the minus strand of NC_084823.1, from coordinate 4,370,336 downwards.
CGACTACGATGAGACATATTCTCTCGTAATGGATGTCATTGCACTCCACTACCTTGTCAGTTTGGTAGTTTCCGAATAACTGAACATGCAGCTTACAAATGTGGTCACTACGTATCTCTATAGGGATCTAGATACGGAATATACATAAAGGTTCATGGTGAACTTCATTTACCCAAGTCAAGTGGCTCTAGACCACGGGGCGCGTTTTACAAAGAGGTTGAAACGCTCACTAAGATGACTACTTGATTGGGAAGGGATATGCCCACGCGTTTCAATAACAAGTTTAGGATTCTATCGCGGTTCATGTTGGACATGATCTTCATTAGAAGCCCTTAAAGAGTTAAGGGAAACCGCTGAACACTTGAAATCCGATTTTGAGATGAAGGATTATGGGAGAACACGATTATGTCTCAGTTTGGAACTTGAGCATCGTGTTGATAGATGCTTAGGCATTTTGACAAGGTCAAACCTTCAAGCACCCCCATGATCGTCCGTAGTCTTGATCTTGAAAAGGATCCTCTTCGTTCAAAGGATGATGACGAAGATGCGCTAGGGGCAGAAATGCCCTAGTTAAGTACAATATGCGCATTATTGTACTTAGCTCCATGCACAAGACCGAACATCTCATATATTGTGAACTTGTTAGCTAGATATAGCTCTGCGCCAACGCGACGCCATTGGATTGGTGTAAAAGATATCTTTCGATACTTGAGATGTACGATTGATATGGGCTTGTTCTATCCCTACAGAGAGATGATGGATTCGGACCCATCACACACCAGGAACGCCGCCAACACTGGCCTGCGTCCCCTCTCCCCATCCCAAAACGAAGTTAGCGTTTTGGAAGGTTTTGCTGATGCTGGGTATCTCTCTGACCCACACAAAGGTCATTCCCAAACTGGTTAAGTGTTCACCATGGGTAAAGACTGCGATATCTTGGAGGTCTACAGAATAGACCCTAGTCGCTATATCTTCGGACCATGCAGAGACTATTGCTCTTCACGAAGATATTCGTGAATGTATATGGATTGGATCCAAAATTACGCATGTTCGAACAATTGTGGTTTGAAGTCTACCATAGATGAGCCTACGAGCATTTAGGATAATGCAGCTTGTTTTGAACAAATGAAGTAAGGCTACATCAAAGCGACAACACCAAGCTTAATCAGCAACAACAGACTCTCCTCAAGATCAAAATGAACTAGGTTCGATCTGAGGACAGTGTGGCAGACTTGCTCACTAAGTCATTGCCTAAATTCCACTTTCGAGAAATATGTTGGTAGCATCGTTTACGGAAGTTATCCGAACTCCCATGACCGTAGTCATCAGGGGGAGATGCAGACATCAGGGGGAGATGTCTACATGTATGGTCTCGAAACGTGAAGGGTGTGTTGTGCTCTTTTTCCCCTTCGACTGAGGTTATTTTTGTCCCACTGGGTTTTTGTTACTCGGCAAGGTTTTTAATGAGGCAACGAGAGAAGCACCACGTTTGAACGACACAAGGGGGAGTGTTCAAGGAAATCCCGATTATGTGTCTGGCCCAAACTCTAGGTTACTTGACCTAGTGGTAATAGGATTAAATTAGAAGGATCTAGATTCCTATTCAATGTATGATTACTTCCCTTGTACGATTGAGATTCTATGCATTGTAATCCTCTATATAAAGAGACCCCTATTATCAATGAGAATAGACAGCAAATTCCTCTCAAATTCAGTTTCTCTACAACATTAATATTTTTTTTTTTTTAATCTTTTAATATTTTTGTATTAGCATGCATTTACTCATATATAGTTGTTTTAATTTGTCATGCTTTTCTCTAATTTTCCCTCAATCTTCATGCATTCACTTGCTTCTATACATTCAATCAAAATATTTTCTCTAAAAAAAAATAGGGGTGCTGCAGCACATCCCAGCACCCTTTGGTTCCGTGCCCAGCACAATTCCTTTATGCAGCATACAGATTACGGCATACTCAACCCTGTCCAAGGAGCAGGAATGTGGTATATATGTGCTTCACATGCCGCATATGTGGCAGTGAGGCAGTGAGCACGAACCGACCATCCACATATAACAACTCCTCCATTCCCCAGAGCCATGCATATGTACCACCTTGGACACCATGCCGCCGTGACGGTGCACCCACTCCCCACGCGGCTGAGCCGCTGAAGTAGTACTACTACTCTAATGCCTGAGTTGGTGCTAAGTAGAATGTCTCAATCACCGACACACTTCCTGCCCCCAGCCCCACAATCCCGGCCGTGAACTACTTTCCGACTCGTGAAATACATATATGGTTGGTGTGAGTAGTACTGCATTACCCAATTTTGATTCCCAAGGTTCTTCACCTCTTTCTACTTGGCTTTTATTTCATTTTTCGAAGAGAAAATTCTTGAGCTGTTCAGTTGAAGAACCACCCTTTTGGCCCTTTGAGGTTATAGACAAATTGGCACCATTATCAGGCAGCATCCTACATTCCTACCTATCCCACTATTTAAGTTGGGTGGTTTTGCTGAGATTTTAAAGATTGTAAAATTAGGTTGTGTGATTTATATTACTATGTGAAGGAATCTAAGATCACCACTACACCTACCTTTACCACCATCATGCTTGATATGCTTCCATTTTTGTGCTACTAATATATGTACTACATTCCACCAAATCAACCCACAAGAAACTTATTTCTTGGCTCTTATAATCAGTAGAAGAATCTAGCTTAGAACCTAGTTATGTAAAATCACGACTATTGTTTATACCCACCTTTATCTCTAGCTAGCCTCCACAGAACCAGAATAATGCTTAATCTGGTCACCAATCTCTCACTACTGATATATGTGCATTGCTCACCAAACCAACCCACGGACACTTTTTTTTTTGGACGAGCACGGGCACTTGGCCCGTGTTAAATTTGTAATCCATTAAGTATAATATATAGTAATCGAGTGTTAATTATGTAATCTCTTGGGTATAATATATAGTAATCCAGTGTTGTGTAACAGCTAGAATAGTTTGCAATTGAATATGTATGACTACAGCGATAGGGTCTAGCATCTACATGATAATCAGGATAAGCACAAGGAAGAAGATAAAGAGAAGGAACGTACCTGTCTCTCACAAGGTTGCCAAACCACAATAATTGATCAAAAACCCAAAACCCAAAACCCTAAAACCTTCCCAGAGAAAGCCTGCCCTTCATAAACCACCAACCTGTCTCAATCCTAGTTTCCAACTTTCCATTAATGAAAATTGAAACCATAGGCGCCGCGTTTCAAGATTTTCTTAGCAACCACCAAGTCACACCCAAACCCACGCGGCTCCATTAAACAAAGACATGTCCATCACTCACTCCCCTATTTTAATAACCCAGCTGTCTCTTCTTCCTCAGTTCTCATCTGTATATATTCTTCCACTCCCTCCCAGAGGTCTGCATTCCACAGTGAACCACTGAACACATAGCTACAGTTAACAAACACCCAAACCCAGTTCCAGTGCTCTCTCATTAAACCTGTCAATGGCTTATAATTACCATTTGGCCATCTGGGTCTTCTTCCTCCTCGCACTCTCGACCTTCCTCAGCCCTAGTGCAGCCACACCTCGAAAGCTCTCGGCCCTCGTCCAACAACAACCTCTGGTCCTCAAGTACCACAAGGGCCCACTTCTCCATGGCAACGTCACCGTAAACCTCGTATGGTACGGTAAATTCTCCCCCAATCAACGGTCAATTCTCGTTGACTTTCTTCAGTCTCTGAGCTCCGGCCACCGCTCTCCACAGCCCTCGGTCTCGTCGTGGTGGCAGACCATTGCGGGGTACACGGGCGGCCCATGCACCGTCGCTGTAGGGAATCAAATCCTCCAGCAGAGCTACTCTCTCGGCAAAACACTCACGAACCAAAAGCTCGCGGTTCTGGCGGCGAAAGGATCAAGGGGCGGCTGTCAACGTCGTTTTGACTGACGCTGACGTGGCGGTGGAGGGGTTCTGCATGAGCCGGTGCGGGAGTCACGGGTCGAGTCGGGGCGGGTCGGCGTACGCGTGGGTGGGGAACCCGGGGAAGCAGTGCCCAGGCCAGTGCGCGTGGCCGTTTCACCAGCCGATTTACGGGCCGCAGACTCCGCCGTTAGTTTCGCCAAACGGCGACGTGGGGATAGACGGAATGGTGATCAATCTGGCTACGGTTTTGGCGGGAACGGTGACGAATCCGTTTGATAACGGGTACTTCCAGGGAGCGGCATGCGCGGGTTTGGAGGCGGTGAGCGCGTGCACGGGTATTTTCGGGAAAGGGGCGTACCCGGGTTATCCGGGGGAGGTCGTTTTGGACAAAACGACGGGAGCGAGTTACAATGCGGTTGGAGTACGTGGACGGAAGTATCTGCTTCCCTCGATGTGGGACCCGAAGACATCCGCGTGTAAAACACTCGTCTGAGCAGTGGCGTCGCCGCCTGGTGGCGCGAGTTGCTGGAAGATTATTTGTATACTATGTGCATTATAAATATTTTTGTCTGTAAAATGTGTGAAAATAATAAAATATGCTTCGATTCTAATTATGTACTGGTTCTAACCAAATTGTCTATCAATTGGATCTGTGGCGCAATGGTAGCGCGTCTGACTCCAGATCAGAAGGTTGCGTGTTCGATTCACGTCAGGTTCATTTTTTTGTTTTTTTTTTTTTTTCTTCTTCTTCAATTTCTTTTATACAATACAGTTCGGCTTCCTTCCAGAATCTCATTCCAATGAGACCATAGATAGAGCTTCCTTTGCGAGAGAATGAGCAGCACTGTTTCCATTTCTAGGAACTTTCCTCCACAAGACTTCATCAAATGCTGACTTAGCTTGAACCCTCTTATTTCATCATAAATTACACCCTCCTCGCTGAAATCCAAACCTTATATAGGTGTTAACTGCAGAAATCACGTTGGCAATATCACTTTTTCGACTTCCAAGCAACGAACCCCTTCATGCACACAAAATCTCAATCCAAGGTCATTGCTAATTCCCAAGTATGAGGCTTTAGGTAACTAATAAAAGAATGCAACATAGCCCCTCCTCATCTGCATCTCCCAAGACTACTCCAATTCCAATTCTCCCCTTCTCGGTGTCAGCTACTGCATCAACATGAAACATGTGGCTGAGGCACAGTCACTTAAAACTATTATTTATGTGAGCATGACTGGTTGTGGGAGTGTAAAATTTTAGCTTTGGGCTCCCACCCATTAAACCAAGCCCACTGATCAAAGCCCAAAAGTGACTAACAACTTGCTAAAGTGAAAGACAGTAAAAACTGATCAGGTGGTGGAGAACGTGCAAACACTACTCCTCCTACTACCAACGTGGAGTGAGGGCCAAGAACCATGAAGTAAGGATAAAGGAATCAATGACTATAAATTGACAAGCTTATGGAGAAAAGAGAGGGAGAAAAACGATGGTAACAAGTATCAATCCAATTTCTTTTGTAATCTTCTCGAATTGAAATTTACTTGGGCGTCGGAGTGTTTTTCTGTTTTGCAGGTCCCTTCTCCCATAATCGATTACAAGATGGATGCATCTAGGCTTCTTGAAGATTGAAGGAGAGAGATTTATGTTGGGTAATCCCTCTCCCGAATTTTTGTGCACCAACACTGTTTATCTCTATATTCAAACCAATAAGTTTCTCTTTATATACTTCTTTAGTTAGGTGCTAATACTTCTTTAGTTAGGTGCTAATTATTAATGGGATTGCATATATCTGAGATGTAACTAAATGGGGATCAGCCCAGTAGTGGTAGGGCAATTTTAGGCTAAGGAAGGAGTCAGTTGATAGTAGAAGTTTGCTGCTATTTGTTCCGAGCGATGTGACCTTGGCAGTTCTATCTCCTAGTTGGACAAGCATGATGTTGTTTGGTTCTGTTAATGTGTGATTTCAGACGGGTGATGACTGATGAGTGGGTTGATTCCTTAGACAGCGGTTCCGTTTAGATCTGTAGACAAAGAGAAGGGAGTGGTTCGAACTTCTCTCCTCCGAAGCCTAAGTCAGATGATAGTAAAGCGGAAACTAACTCAAGAATTAGTGAGAGTGAAAAATGATCGTTACTCCGAGCATGCAGACGAGGTCCCCTTTATATACGCGGTGGAAGGCACTGGGACCCATGCCAGTTGTTTGGCTATGGAGAATCGCATCCGTCCACATTTGCGGACGTGCGCACTTCTCATTGAATATTAACGCACGAGCATGGCCGTATGCTCAGCAAGTAGACCCGCCAATAGGTTGTATATTATATCTCATGTCTGAGTCAAATAAGGTTATGTATCTTAAATTCGAATTGTTAATGTTTAGAATACCGCCATATGATGTCGGCTTCCGATAACGTGGACTAGGGTCCAATCTTCCGATATGTATAGAGTTCACGAAATCCCGCTAATCTGTCAAGAGAAATACAACGGCGTCAAGAGGGGAGACCGCGGTTGGCGGTCTTCGCTCCTCCGATGCTAAAGTTAGATAATGTACTTGTATTGACAAATATAGCGGTAGATAGATATTAAATGCGTAATGAATGAAGAGAGAGAAGTGGACATTTTATAGGTGAAATAGTGAGTTACCTCACTCTTGTTTTCGATGTGGGACTAATATGCTTCAGTTTGCTGAGCTTTGATCCGTTTTGCAGAGACGACTTCTGGTGGCCCGTGTCGGCACGTCGAGGCATATTTCGGCCTGGAGATGGTTTGCCAGTGAAGGTTGCGTTGCTGTGTTTCCAGGGGTCACACCGTTGAAGTCATTCCGACAAGGTGACATGATTAAGTATGAGTGCTGATTATGGCCGGCAAATATCATGTATATACACGAATCATTTTCGGCTTTGGAATTATAACCACACTACCAGATGGGTTTAGGCTTTGAAAAACAAAAAAAATCTTAATCCGACATATTCTAATCGAATATCATTATCAAACAAATAAAATTCTAATCGAATATGATGCAATGGACAAAGGGCTTGGTCCGAGATCAGCCCATTACATGCCAAATTCAAAGACGTCAAAAGTTATGTGCTAAATGTAAAAGCGTAACAACTCCAGACTCGCCAATCTTTTCGGAGAGTCTTCAGTACACGGCCGTGTACATACACGGCCCATGTGCTGCACACGTGATACCGAAATTGATGGACGGCGTTAGTGAATGGGGGTTAGTGAGGAAGAAAAACGCGGCAGACCAAAAACAGAGAACGCAGTGAAACAAAATTTTACCATAACCAAATGTTCATACTCCATACACCTTCGAATTCGCCTTCGACCCTCTCTCCCACTCCTGCTTCCTCCAGAATCCTCAAGCGCTCTCCGATTCGTGGCAGCTCGGTCCTCCTCTCCCTCTCGCTAACCCCGACAACGCCAATATCATAGAAAGGTTCCAAGTTCCTGGCGTTAATTTTGTATTCAATTTTACAGTTTAATTCGAAATTGGGTGTTTCAATCATTTATGTGTTTTCAAATTTGCAATTGGATCCGGACGAATACGACATTGTAGTGAAGCCGATTGAAGGGTTCGTATTGTTGGTAACGGCCAGTTCGTCGGTGAAGGTAACGATCAATGATGCAAAAGTTTTTATATATTGGTTGAATGAAAGCTTTGGTATATGTATTAATTAATCTATCTTCAAATTTTTCAAGGCTTTTGACTTCTTTTCAATTTCAATTGAACAATGAGGGAATTGATTACAGAACTGCTCTTCTTTACATATTAAAATAGCTCTCCTAGTTTTTTTTTTTTTTTTTGCTAGGAGAGTGTTTTGTTAGTTGTAGCTATTTGGCGATTTTCTTTATAGTCCATCTTTTCTGTGAAGTAAATTAGGAATTTTTGGCTCTTGCCATAGTTGGGTGAATTGAAATGAAAGAAATCTGAGTGAAAGCTTGTCCCTTTTATTGAAGAGTTACAGACAAATTCTGGGTTGTTTTCTCTCATTAATTTCAAAAATAAAAACATGAGTGATTTACTGCACCGATATGGTTAGAGTTGAGAGTTAAGACTGTTCACTAATGAGCAGCACATAAGGTGGTCATTTCTTGTCTAATGCCTAGTATTGCACGGAATACCTCTTTCGTTTATTCAATGGATGTCTTTCTGACACATAAAATAGCATCTGTTTGCTGAAATTTACAGTGAATGCTTGGCAATTAAATGCAGATAAATTCAATGTAGGAAACAATATCATGTAAACTTGTCTTTAATTCAATGTTTGCACTGATGGCATGCAAGAAAGGTAGCTTGGCAAACTCGGGGTTTAATAATTCCCTCTGAGTTGCGATGAACCACTTCTAGTTACTTGCCTCATTCAATAGAGATTTGCACTGATAGTTTTATGTACTTCAATTGCAAGGTCTTGCATTCCCAATTCAACAATTTTGGTCATAATCATAATGCAAATAGTTGTTAGTATTGCAAATATATAAACAATGATGTGCCTATTTTTTTTAGGTGATGTGTCTGCACATTGTGAAAATCATGACGGGAATGACTTTAAAATGCAGTCAATGCACCTATTGGAGCCTATGATCAGTTTGTTCTGGTTCAATAATCACAAGAGATCCACAGATGGGGCAGTTTTTAGAAATGAGATGGGGGAATTTAATGGGTGCTTTTGCAATACCAGATATAAGGATTTTTTCTCCTTTGTCAATGGAATTTGATGGCTTGGAAAGCAGGGTATTTGAAATTGGAATTCTCCGTCTTGAAGTGGAGATTGATAGTATAGAGGCTAGTAGCTTGGTAGTCTCTAACAAGATGTGTTGGCGGCAAAGAGGGGGTTAATAGTGTCGCTCTTATTTTATCAGACATCCCCAAAGGGACCTGAAAGTGCTGTTGAAGAAATCTGGTGCACCCAAGGTCTGCTTCCAACCAAGGGAATGCAACAGAGTGGTTCATGTGTTAGCTAGATTCATAGTGAAGGAACGTATTGATATATTTTGTATTGAAATTGGGCCTGAATGGCTTATGAGATTGATAAATATCAATGCTAATATTTGTAAGTTTGTAACCCTTCCAATGATTAATGAATGGTTACCTTTTTGTTCATTTAGTGGATTTTAAGAGAACGATAGCTGTTTTTTTAACCACGGGAAAGTTGCTAAACTTTCTTTTCCCAAATGTCTAAGCATATGATTAAATTGCTAGTCATGGCCAACATGTTTTTGCAGCAAAAATGCTAAGATAATGCTGCTCTGATACTAGATTGTGCTTCTCTACATTCAGCTACCAAAAAGCAGTCGACTGTCCCATATTGAGGCCTATTGACAATGGCTTCTATTCTTCTTGTACAAGTCAGAGAGGATAAAGCAAGTTTCAAGCATCAATTGATTCCTGCATAATATGGATTGACATCAGTAGCCATCTTCTCTGCCTCTTACCCGTCTTTTACTGCAAAGAAACCATGAGGAAAAAAAAATGAAGAAAATGTACCTAAATGCAGCTATCACTTAAAGCAAGAAGCAAAGAAATAATTCCAAATAGAGCAACTTCTGGCTGCACAAATGAACATACAGATACACAAAGATAGCTTCCTATAAATGTTTATAAACAGAAGCTAACCATAAACAATGAAGAAAATGTACCTAAATGCAGCTATCACTTGTCAAATCAAGAAGCAAAGAAATTATTCCAAACTGAGCAAGTTTTGGACACTCAAATGAACACACAGATGCACAAAGATAGCTTCCAGTAAATGATTACTCCAAAATCCCTTGTGTTTACATTTTCACAAACAATCAAACCCACAAGAATCTACATTGAAGCTAAATTGCCATGACAAAATGATTTAGGATCGATAATGCTAGAATCAAATATACATGTTTCTAACAAAGACCAAACTTCACTAAGCTGGGAAACCAAATCTCTATACAGAGGAAACTAGTATTGATTAATTTCTGATTATGCTGAGAGATATCATACATTATTTAAAGGTCAGTTTCTGGTTAGGGAACTATCCATTTCTAGCATGTTGAGAATTTCACAGGAGCAAATTAATCAATGTACAAAATATAAACACGAGAGACAGAGATTACCAAATCATATGGAAAACAAAGCTTGGGCCATTAATCATAGGCTCATTTGTATAAAATTACACCACTCCATGTCCCACTGTTACTCTGAAGAGGAAAACTGAAAACCAAAAATGAATCCTCTTTTGAGACAATTAATTCCAAATCAGAGAGAATGCAACTGCAGGGTTCGTTCATTGAGCGAAGAATCGCCTTATAATCACAGAGCGAGGTTGATGAAATCGCTGGTGCTGAACGCTTGCTTTGGGGACACCAGTTCGTTAAATTTAACCCAGACCAAATTAGAATAGGGACATGGGCAATGGGTGTCGAGTAAAGGGAAGTTGCGACCAAAGAAGTGGAGGTCAGAGCTGGGAATAGAAATGAAACGAATCTGATGGTGGAAGCGCCCTTAGCTGAAAGGAATTGGGAGGGCTTAATGAGTATATCTGGCTGGGGAAACAATATGGTGGGAATCTTAAGTCTACTTCAAATTTTGGGAGGGCTTTTTCAATTTTGGCCGCCATTTTTTTGTGATTGGAGGCGGGTAAGCTTCCCCTCCCCAGGAAATTTGTAAATGAATACGTGTCAAGAAAACCCTTCTGCTTTAATAATTGCCCAATTGAATTGCAATCCCTATTTAATAATATATATTATATTATTATTCACGACAATAGTTTTTTTTTTTTTTTTTAGGAACACGACAATAGGGTTTCTTATATCAAATGTAAAAATGAAAAATAAAAAAAGTATACAGCATATATTTTAGGGTTAGCTAGGTCGTTTTCTGAGTCGGTAGGTTTTATTGGTGCATCGACCCTATACGTTTCATAATAAAATCAAAATACATATTAATATGCTGTAAATAGATGGGTAATGTCAAATTTATCGATTTTCAATTTTGATTATTTGGATCGCACAAAATCCTTATATATCTATTAATGTGGTCTAATTTGTTTATTAGTTGTATCAAATAGTATATCTTCCATGAGGAACAATGTAGAGAAAATATACTCTATTAAAATTGATCGTTGGATGTTGTCACGATAAGAATATATGATTATGATCAAAATTTCAGCTATTTTCGAAGTTGTTTGGGTCTTGATCTAGTAGGTCAACTCTAAACCCTAAATAACACATAAAACTAATATGCTCATAACCGCTCATTCACAACTTATTTTTTCGATCTGTCAGCTCTCACACTCTCGTGGGTATGAGCTATATCAGCTAATGTAAACATTTCGGGAAGTTGATCTTCTCGTGGTTCAACTCCCCTTAGGGAAGTAAAAGCGTATAAAGGGTTGACCGCTTTATTTAATGTCCAGATGGCGGCGAATCGGGTTAATTTTTTTTACAAAATACCTATTAGTATGCTATAAATAGATGGGTAATTTCAAATTTATCGATTTCCAATTTTGATTATTTGGATCGCACAAAATCCTTATATGTCTACTAATGTGGTCTAAATTGTTTATTAGTTGTATCAAATAGTATACCTTCCATGAGCAACAGTGTAAAGGAAATATACTTTATCAAAATCGACCGTTGGATGTTGTCATGATAAGAATATATGATTATGGTCAAAATTTCAGTTTTTTTGGAAGTTGTTTGTGTCTCGATCTAGTAGGTCAACTCTAAACCCTAAATAACACATAAAACTAATATGCTCATAACTGCTCATTCGCAACTTATTTTTTCGATCTGTCAGCTCTCATACTCTCGTGGGTATGAGTTATGTCAGCTAATGTAAAAATTTTGGGAAGTTTATTTCCTCGTGGTTCAGCTCCCCTTAGGGAGGTAGAAGCATATAAAGGGTTGACCGCTTTATTTAATGTAGAAATGACGGCGAATCGAGTTAAATTTTTACAAAATACCTATTAGTATGCTATAAATAGATGGGTAATGTCAAATTTATCGATTTCCAATTTCGATTATTTAGATCGCACAAAATCTTTATATATCTACTAATGTGGTTTAAATTGTTTATTAGTTGTATCAAATAGTATACCTTCCATGAGGAACAATGTAGAGAAAATATTCTTTATCAAAATCGACCGTTGGATGTTGTCATGATAAGAATATATGATTATGGTCAAAATTTCAGCTTTTTTCGAAATTGTTTGGGTCTCGATCTTGTAGGTCAACTCTAAATACTATATGAAACTAATATGTTTATTCTCAACTTATTTTTTCGATTTGTCAGCTCTCACTATAAAATTTCACTAGTTAAATTACATACAATTATTTTAGTGTGCCGAATGGATCGTTTGAACGCTAATATGGCTCATCTCGATTAACATTGAATATACGCGATACGCTAGTTACCTTTTTTTTTTTTTTTTTTGGGAACCAAATCAATTCTCATTCAACTCAAGCCAGAATGAGACGGATACATACCTTCCCTTGCCAACTCTATGGGCAAGTCTAGGACGTCGCATGCTAGCACCACTTATTAGACAACCAGTGCTCACTTATTTAAAAGCGAGCCCATACATTATGAAAAAACATAGTAAATAGGCTAAGTCTAAAAAATTAAACTTAAAATTGGGCTAAAAACATAGGTGCACAAGAGTGCTTAGAAGCCCAAGACCCTGACTGCAAACCCTAGGCCCAACAACGAAAGCTCAGATTCATCCAATCTTCACAACTTGCACACAGCTCATACGCCGACAGCTGCCCACCCCCGCCGTAGACCACCACCTCAAGCTGTCATCCTGCCTCAAGAAAGACCACCGTCATGCTCCGCCATCAAGGCTTCCCTTGCGCCATAGGTAGATCTAGGGACGAATCCCCATACATCCAAGCCGCAAGAAGCCTTATCAACGATGCCCGCACAGTCGCTGCCGCCATCTGGGACTGAACCCATTTCGTCGCTGCCCTCGTCCTTCCTGAATAAGTGAGCATGAAGCTAGTCCGCCGCCGCTTCGATCCGAACAAATCCAAAAAAAGCTCACTGCCAAACCGAAGGCAGAGCAAAAACAGAGGTCAGTGGACCATATTCCATCCATCACCTGTTCGGCAGCATCACCATGTCGGCGACGCCACCGGACAAGAAGGAAATCGCTGAAAGTCGGCCTTGAATTGGCTGCCTCTCTTCGTTCGTTCTCCACAGCGAGAGCGACTTTTTAACTCTGTGCAAAATAATTTAGGGGCTCCCTCTTATACACTAGTTACCTTGTTATGTGGTGAGCTAGGAGCCTAGGAGTAATTTAATTTTTTTTTTTTTATCAAAAAGGTTAAATTAATATTAACTATTCAATTAAGTAAATTTTACTTCTAGTTTTGGTGAATAATTTCTAAAATTGGAGTTTTGTATCTTTGGAAATAAATTTGTTTTGATTTAAAAGGTGGGACCTTACACGGTAGGAAAATAAAACAGTTTTGAGATAAACACCAAATGAATACAAATGAGACCAGAATGAGGGTCGCCAAAATGAGACCAGAAAACAACAGTAGTTACAAAACATTTTAGATGAAACCAAAATAGTCATTTTAGATGAAATCGGAACAGAAATTTCAACTATTTTCGTCGTCGTTTGGGTCTCGATCTACTAAGTTAACCCTAAACCTTAAATACCTGATAAAACTAAATACTCATAACCGCTTATTCACAGCTTCTTTTTTCGATCTATCGCCTCTCCCACTCTCATGATTATGAGCTAGATCAACTAACGCAAAAAATTTGGGAAGTTTATCTTCTCATGGTTCAGCTCCTTTTAGGGAAGTATAAACATATAAAGAGTACGTAAACCGCTTTGTTTGATACTGAAATGACAATTGGATTAATTTGGTCATCATGAACAAATTTTTTTTTTAAAACTAATGATGTGGTGGATGAACATCTCAATTTATTAGTTTGACCGTTGGATGATATAATATGGAATTGAAGTACCTACCTACAATAAAAATATTAGCCATTGTCATCGTTGTTCTGATCTTGATCAATATTGTCGAACACAATAAAAGAACTACTCAATGTCAATAACTCTGTCATCATTCTTGTTGTTAACGCATTGTTTGGTCCGCACTCTCGTATGCTTAAACAATTAAACTATATCAATGATTTAAAATCAATTTGAGAGAATGACTGTAATCATCAAAACATTAAATTAAATGTTATAATGAGTTAAAATATTTACAGTTATAGTGAATGTTAACCATTTACTTTTAGAATTTTAATTAAGTAAAGGATGGAGTTCGGATTAATAAAATTTAACTTTAGTTGTTATTACTTAATTAATACTGATATTCAATCTATCAACTTAAAAATATTTTCTTATAAGAGCTTTATACACCTAAGTTGGGCCAGAGCAGTGATCAGCTCTACACCCGGCCCAAATAGAGGCCCAAACCCGTTCCAACCAAAATCTGAATCCAATCACTCCCGACAGTCCGACACCAAACCCGGACCTCTGTGCCTTCCATTCCGGCGGCACGCCAGCCGGCGCTTCTTCTCAGCAACAGACCTGACTTTTCCACGCATCCTTCTTCGTCTCAGCCGTCCAGCATGGACTGGAAGTCTCTGCTGCAAACATGGTTGATTCTTGGACTCTGTTCATCTTCTCAACCAAGCAAAAACAAACAGAGAAATGAATTATTGGACTAACGGACTAACCAAATAAGTAATAACTACAGCTAGATCAGATTCCATACAGGAAGGACGGGATTCATGGTTTTAATTCAAGATGACAAAACTTCAAATCACAAAGTACTAGTGCCAAAAGGTTCAATTTTTCTTAATAAAATCATGAAAATCGTAAGAGACAAAAGAACAAAGGCACCCTTTGATCAAAAGGGGTTTGTTTATTAGAAAATCAACCTGCTTTTGGTTGGGCAGATGGACATCAAGGCACCCAAAGAATCTGAGCTGCTAAACCTCTTCATGATGACTCCTACTGAAACTGGTTGAAATTTGTACGCAGCCGATCCTCTCACTCGATTAGAAAAAGGGCGGTTGATCTGGACGGACTCGGGTCTGGTGCATATCTCTCTCTCTCTATCTCCATCTTCTTCTTCCTCTCCGATCTTCGTTTTCCCACTCTGGATAGCAACCCACGCAACGGTTTAGCTATTCGTTTTTTACCATCCAATTTTTTTTACATAAAGAGAACACAGACGTTGACTGTCAGACTAAGAGTTAGTTTGAATCGATGGCCGAGATGACTAGAAAGCTGACCCCACACATTGGACGTCTCAGATTATACCACGTGTCTATCAGACACTCCGTGTACTTCCACCACCGTGTATTGAAGAATTTTCGGTAAAGGTTAAGAACCTTGAGCGTCACGTATATTTGGGCTGTCAATTCAAGGTCGGTGTCCGTGGGAAGCTTCCACATCCCAAAATGGGGACTAAAGTTCGGGAATCTAGTCCCTTCACGAAAAAGTGATGATCGCCTTGAGGGTAAGCCTCTTCCCGTTTTGGCCCAATAAGTTTTTAGGCCCATCTCTGACCCGACCCGTTTTACAGGCACTTTAAAAACGTCCTCCTTGCTCCTCTTCCCACTCTAGAACACAGTTCTGTGATTTGCCCACACTATTTCCTCCTCCAACTTCCAAGTTCCAACAATGGAACCCCAAGAACACCACCACCACCACCACCCCCAATCCCCGGAAACCCCACCACCCTCCACCACCACCATTTCGCCGCCGGCCTGCTGCAAATGCGGCGCCCCCACCGCCTTCGCCGCCCCTCCGCCGTCGTGCTCGCCGCCCCCAAACTACCGCCCCATCCGAGCCCCCGCCATCAATCTACCCCCAAACAACAACTCCCAACAAGCCATCATCCTCGCCCCGGTCCCACAATCCAAGCCGGTCCCACCAATCTCCCCTCCCTTCCTCTTCCAAACCCCCTCCAAAAAAATCCAATCCCCCGACGACATCCGCCGCTTCCACGACTCCGATTCCGGCAAGCACTTCCTCGGCTTCGTCGTCGCCCTCTCGGAATCCATCCGCGGCAAGAAAATCTCCGATCCCTGCCACGTGTCCCCCGTCACCGCCGCCATCGTCTCCATTCTCGAAACCTTGCTCAAATGGGTCGACGAAATCCCGCCGACTCAGCAAGCCGCCCGATACGGCAACGTTTCGTACCGCGCCTGGCACGAGCGATTGGTCGAAAATAGCCCTGACCTAATGCGGAAATTCCTCCCTGACCATCTCGAAGCTTCCACCGTCGAGATCGTACTTTATTTCACTGATGGCTTCGGAAACGCTAGCCGGATCGACTACGGCACCGGCCACGAGACCAATTTCGCGGCGTGGCTTTACTGCCTGGCGAGAATGGAGGTCATTAAGGAAGAGGACTACCCTGCCGTGGTGGCCAGAGTGTTCGTCAAGTACTTGGAGCTGATGAGGAAGCTGCAGTTGGTCTATTGCTTAGAGCCGGCGGGGTCTCACGGCGTTTGGGGCCTCGACGACTACCATTTCCTGCCGTTTATTTTCGGCTCTTCGCAGTTGATTGATCACAAGTATATGAAGCCGAAGTCGATTCATAATGATGATATATTGGAGAACTTTTCGAAAGAGTATATGTATCTTTCGGGGATTGCTTTCGTGAAGAAGGTGAAGAAGGGGCCGTTTTCGGAGCACTCTCCTTTGTTGGATGATATTAGTGGAGTGCCGAATTGGAAGAAAGTTAATAGTGGGATGCTGAAGATGTATAAGGTTGAGGTGTTGGAGAAGGTACCAATTATGCAGCATTTCCTATTTGGCTGGCTCATCAACTGGTATGCCCCGTTTAGCTTTATCTAAACAATTAGCATAGATTGTAATACAGTGACAAATTTGTACTTTTTGGCTTCTAGAGTTAAGTTATTAAGCAATGAAAGGCAGGAGTAGTTTCATTTTTTCATATTTTAGTTCTGAGACAAGCGTTTTTCTGATCTTCTGGTTGTAGTCTATGGTAGAGTAAACTTTAGGGTTCATGTACTGCTTTAGTTATGTGAAACTAGTTTCTAATGAGCCACACTTAAGCTGGACCAACTGGTTGGCCAAGCTGGATGAACTGACACAAGATATTAATTAAGTGCTTGGTTGTGTTCAGAAGGTGGATTAATAATTTGTTCTGGGTGTAGCCGGATTGCAGATAAAATTTCAAATCTTCTACTTATTAGAGACTGTTTCCAGTATTGGTTTATGTTTCTTTGAAGAATCAGGCCACTGCCTATAAGCGTTTAATAGGTGTTGTAGTTAGGATCAGAGGATATATCCTAGGCAATTGCCTCCATCTTTTTATCCTTGATGTTCCCTTTCCCCGTATGACTTCATGTGAAGATGCCAACCATATTGCTTCTCCTCTGAGCTTTTTATTTCAACTCTAACAACATACCTGATACGGTAATTTGAGAGCCAGGCTTTTAGATGATCACATAGCCCATATCTATCATCCATGGTTATAATCAAGCGATGATTTTCAGATTCTCTTTGTTGTACATTTGAGTTGTGCACTAGCATCAAGTGTGCCTGGAGTTGCAGGGACAGGTTTTCTAAGTCTCAAAATTGGTATCCTGTCCTCTTTTATTGTGACAAATATAGTTAAAGCCTAAAATACATCAAACTTTACCTGTCTTCTCAGTCATCTTTGTGAAATCCAGAACTTAGTTGTTGTTATCAGTCATCTTTGTGACATCCAGAACTTGGTTGTTGGGCTTACCTGTAACTCTGTAAGAGTATGTGATGACTATTTTGACCTATAAACATAGGATAACAGTGTAAAGAATAGTGTCGCATTAGATTAGATTACTTATGGCAAGTACTTGTCCAATAGTAGTATGGTTTTTTAAAAATAGTTTCAGAATCGATTAATATTGAACAGACTATATAGAAGCTGCATTTCTCATATCGCATGTGTCAATCATGATTTGACATATGAATTTCAAATGTGGAATTGTACATTTGAAGTGTTAACTATTGCTGGATGGATAAGTGTGTTTTCATATTGTTTGTTAACTGATTTTTTTTCCTCCATTGTTTGTTTTTCCCAGGGATTAGGTGACATGAGATTTATTGCGGAATCTTTTGTGGGAGCAAGTCGTTGATTTTCTGTCGGGTTATAAGTCGGTAGAAGTTTAGAAAGTTACTAATTGAAATATACTTCTGCTCTTTTGTAAATACTGCTCTGGTTACTGAATATGTGGTCTTGTTATGCGAGTGCATTTTCTATTGATATAAAAATTTCACTCAGAATGGAAGAGTGATGTATTTCTGAAATGGAGAATGGAAATTGGATCTCAAAGGAGTATATGTCCATAATAATGGATAACTATATTCGTGATGAGCTTGGATTCTTTTCCTCCTTAACCAGTAGGAGGATATTGATTTGATTAGATTCAATAACCATGAGCATGAGCTAGAGTCTATCATGTAGTTAACTAAGAAAGAAATAAGAATCTCGAAACTCTATCAAGTAGATGTAACTCATTATAGATCTGTTTTCAGGTCGCTATAGCAGCGAACTTATAGTACAAAGAATAATGGGTTCCATATCTTCTAGGGCAAAATCATCAGTCACCCTCTCATTAGCTAAACACACAATTGTGATGCCAATAGAATGTCGCTTCCTAAAAACAAATAGGAGCAACTCCTTATTCATAAGCCGCTTAAAGGTGCGCTAATCATTCAGGATAGTTACCAACTCCAATAGAAACCATGATTCAAACGATAGGCACTTCAATACCATATACCAACCTTAAAGCCCAAGAAGGTCAAATTCTTAAGCCAGTTCATCATAATCCACTAAGTAATAAATGAGTGTGGCAAAACATCCTCCTTAAAAGCCTATGAATTAGGCCCAGATAGCTCATATATGAGTCAAGGCCCAAAAACCCAAAACCACACTCAAGCAACCTTAGCAGAAGCACAAGCCAACATTTACCACGCTGCGGCTGCCAAGCTTTCCAGCAGTCGGCCTTTCCAGCACGACATCATGTCGTCAACTCCCTGTCAAAACGGTTTGCACACCAGCAATTTGAGATACTAACTGTCCACCACCAGGAACTCAAATCTGAGCAAAAGCAGCAAGCAAAAGATCCAAAGCCGATCTGCAATCACGCGCACCTCGACCTCCATCTACTGTCTAAACCCGACGCCGATCTACTTACGCGCGTCTCGACCATGATGTCTCAGTGCGCTGTAGACCAGCGATCAAACCAAGCTGCAAATGTTCCGACCTTCTTCACCACCATGCAGCACTGAACCTTAGCGCCTAGTGTTCCCACGACCCCCGAAGAAGCCTTGCTGGTGCCAGAAAACAAACGGTAATCAGAAAATTTTTCTGCCGCGCTTTGCTATAACTACAAAAAACTAAGACATAGTATATAGGCATAGCATTACAAGAGAAACTACATTTTGTACTGTTCCTTCAAGGTAGGGTTAAGAGGTTTGGCTTTGTAAGGCAACTGTAGAAGTTTTTCCTCAACAACTATCCTCTGTTTAGGAGGGTTCTTTTTCCAGACCTATGAAGAGGTTTGGCTCAACATGAAGTGGGCCCATAGCAACCCAAAGCTTTGATAGTTCAATTTGATATGGGCACCCAGTTGCAACAGTTGGTCGTTGGCCGGCCACCATAAACATTGTTTACATCCCACATAGACACCAAGTTGTAGTTTTTCTGCCTTCTTAGAATCTCACTATCAACATGAGCATCGCAGTCTAGATCCTAAGCAGACAAACCTATATTTTGAGCAGCCCAAACCAGAGCTGGTATAACCCCCAGATGCAGCAGCACAAGATTGCTACCATCCTAGGCCACCTCAGTGACTGCGACACCAACTGCAACAAGGCCGCCTACCAGAACAAAATCCAATCGCCACTCATAAACACTATCAGCATCTTAGTTTTGTTGTTTAAAACGCGCCGATTCGCAGGCCATTTCTCTAGCACCTTCGCCATCAAAGTTACCCAGAACTTGGCTTCGATTTGAGTCCAAATACAGCCCAACCACCAAATTGATATGGTCACCCAAACACAACTTTGGACCAACAACAATTCCAACGGTTCTTACAACTCTGGCTAGGCAACATGCCATGGTGCAACAAGTTTCCTCTCAAAATCGGGTTCGGGGCACCCAAACTGCCTCCCTTGTCCAGGGATCTGGAAAACAGGCTGCCATAAATATTCAGGCCCCCACCAAGACTTCAGGCAGCTGTCAAGCAGATTGCCCGCCTAAAGGACGGTCCAACTATTGACGAACCAGAAGCATCATGCCCATTACCGACAAAGACATAAGATGGGAAGAAGAGTATCGAACCCAAAAGCTTTGGACTTGAAAGCTAATCGGAACCATCGTGTGTATTGCGGACTCAAGGAGATGGTGTTAGGGTTAGGACAAGAACAAACACTGCTAGGGAGAATAGAGTTTTCATGTTAAAGAGTTATAATTGTGATTGAATTAATATTCCTTCTATTGATAATCATCAATATATACAGATGTACAACTTTGATGAACAAGGAAATCCCATAATCTATGGATACAAATAAGGTCATAATCCTATTGTACATGATTTCCTAAAGATATAAGAAATCTATTCTTAATTACATAATATTCTCAACACTCCCCCTCAAGTTGGAGAGTGGATGTCAAGAACTCCCAACTTGTGCAGCAAATTCTTAAACCTTTCTTTGCCCAATGCTTTTGTAAAAATGTCTGCCAATTACTGCAAGGTTCCAACAAATCTAGTGCGAACGGACCCATCAATTATCTTGTCACGAATGAAGTGACAGTCCATCTCAATATGACGAGTTCTTTCATGAAAAAATGGATTTGCAGCAGTGTGTAAAGCTATTTGATTATCACAATATAACATGGCAGGTTTGGCAATAGGTATGTGCAAATCAGCAAACAAGTTTTGCAACCAAGTAAGTTCACAACATGTACCTACCATGGCTCTGTATTCATCTTCAGCACTTGATAAAGAAACTGTTTCTGTCTTTTGGTGCGCCATGAAATAAGAGATTTTCCCAAGAACACGCAATAGCCAGTGGTAGAATGGCGAGTAATGGGGCAACCCGCCCAATCAGAATCACAAAAAGCTCTCAAACTTAAATCGTTTCCAGTATGCAAAAGAAGACCTTGACCAGGACATGACTTTAAATACCTGACAACCCAAAGTGCTGCAGCCATATGATGTAGACGTGGCTCATGCATAAATCTGCTTAAAACATGAACTGAATAGGTAATGTCAGGTCTGGTGATGGTGAGATATATGAGGCGGCCAACCAAAAGCCTATATGCTGCCGAATCCTTAAGCAATTCTCCCTTATCTGACAATTTTGTTTCTTCCAGTGGAAACTCAACAGGTTTGGCACCCAAAAAACCGGTATCCTTGATAATTTCCAACGCATACTTCCTTTGGGATAAATATATACCTTTTCTTGAACGAGCAATTTCAATCCCAAGGAAATACTTAAGATCACCCAAGTCTTTAATTCTAAAGCGGGTATGCAGAAACTGTTTAAGAGCCTTAATGGAGTCCAGATTATTCCCAATGATGAGAATATCATCAACATAAATCAACAATACTGTAAGGGAATTACCAACCTTCTGAATAAAGAGAGAATAGTCGGCCTTTGATTGAGTGAATCCAGCAGAAAGTATAGCCTCAGTAAATTTAGCAAACCATTGCCGTGATGCCTGTTTCAAACCATACAAGGACTTGTTGAGGCGACAAACATAATTCTCCCCCTGTCACTGAATACCAGGAGGAGGTGACATGTACAGCTCTTCATGGAGGTCCCCATTAAGAAAGGCATTATTAAAGTCAAGTTGGTGAAGGGACCAAGCTTGACAGGCTGCAAGGGCAAGAACACAACAGACAGTAATCATCTTTGTAGTAGGGGAAAAAGTATCATGGTAATCGATACCTGCAGCATGTGTAAAACCCTTAGAAACCAGACGAGCTTTATAATGCTCAATAGAACCATCTGCCTTACGTTTAATCCGGTATACCCACTTACAAGCAATAGGGCATTTTCCAAGAGGAAGAGGAACAAGAGTCCAAGTATTATTGGCAACAAGAGCGGCAAGCTTGGCATCCATGGCAGTTTGCCATTTAGGATCAGAGGTAGCTTGAGCATAAGAGGTAGGCTCCTCATCCCTGCTAATGGCAGCAACATAGGATAGGTGCAGCGGTGAGTAACGCTGATAGGAGATGAAATTGCAGAGAGGATAGTGTGTACCTTTGAGAGGATTCGGCGAAGGAGATGACAAAATCACTTGCGAGCATACGTAGTCCTTGAGAAGGACATTAGGAACATGGGTACGTTGTGAGTCGCGGAGCAAAGATGGGATCTTGGTCGGCCAAAGGAGGAGGTTCAATGGCAGGTTGTTCGATGGGAAGAGGAGAGGAAGGAGGGGAGGCTAATGTTGGTTCGTCAGAGGATTGCAACGAGGTATCAATCCTGGGCAGGGATTGGAGCGAGGTATCAATCCTGGGCGGGGATTGTAACGAGGTATCAATCCTGGGTGGTGCAGGTTCTAGAGAGGAAGAGGGAGGAGCGGGAGGTGGTGTAGATGGTTGAGGTGAGATGGTGTTGTCAAGGATAGGAACAAGAAGCGGCAAGGAAGGAGGAGAAGATGACGAAATCCCTTGAGAAGAGGACTGAAAATGGAAAGTATCCCCTAAAAAGATAACATCACGATTTGTAAAAATCTTTTTGGTTTCAAGATTATATAACTTATATGATTTCTGACCAATCGGATATCCAATGAAAATGCATTTATGAACACGTGGAGAAAACTTTGATAAAGGATTGACAGAAGTGGCAAAAGCTACACATCCAAAAACACGCATTCGAGAATAATCAGGAGGTTTATTGTAAAGTACCTCAAAAGGAGTTTTCTTGTGGAATAAAAGAGTGGGCGGCCTATTAATTGTGTAGGCAGTGGTGAGAAGACACTCACCCCAAAATTGAAGAGGCAAATGAGATTGGAAACGAAGAGCTCGAGCAACTTCTAGGAGTTGTCGATGCTTGCGCTCAACAACACCATTTTGTTGAGGTGTGTAAACGCAAGAATGCTGAAAAATGACTCCTTGATCTTGAAAGAAGTTGTGTAAAGAAAGAAATTCAGTGCCATTATCGGAACGAAATTGTTGAACATGGGTATTAAATTGAGTCTTAACATAGGCAAAAAAATGTCGAAGTAAATGTTGCGTCTCACTTTTGTGACGCATGAGAAAAACCCATGTAAAACGAGAAAAATAATCCACTATAGTCAAAAAATAATGAGCACCATTAAGAGAAG
The DNA here is from genome assembly GCF_958449725.1 of Rosa rugosa. NCBI lineage: Eukaryota > Viridiplantae > Streptophyta > Magnoliopsida > Rosales > Rosaceae > Rosa > Rosa rugosa. The sequence continues at coordinate 4,347,102 of NC_084823.1, read as the reverse complement.
GCGTCTTATGACGTCCCCAAATATCACACTGAATAAGGGAAAAACATCGAGAAGTTTTTATTGAACTGGAAAAAAAAGGTTGGCGGGTCTGTTTAGTTAAAGGACAAACCGCACATTTATGACTAGAATCAAAAATAAAAGAAAGAGAATTCTTGGCTAGAAATTGTAAACGAGCAGGAGAGGGGTGTCCCAAGCGGCGATGCCAGAGATCAGATGAGATGGTAATATGACCGGCAAAAGGATGTGTGGTAGGAATGGTGGAAGACAATGCCACAAGATAGTACAAATTTCCATGTCGCTTACCCACACCAATCATCATCCTCATAGCCAAATCCTGCAAAATACACCAAGAAGGGAAAAAGGTTACTGAACAGTGCAAATCATCTATAGTGCATCCAACAGACATCAAATTAACATCGAATGAAGGAACACAAAGCACATCTCGCAAAACTGCATTATTAATGGTAATTGACCCTTTCATAGTGATGTTTGTCTTGGCTTCACTAGGCAAAGAAACAGAAGGAAAAGATTCATCTTGTGGCTAGTAAAAAGATGTGGTGAATTAATCATGTGATGAGTTGCTCCACTATCAATTATCCATCGATTAGGATCCACCAAAGACAAACCTGAAGCAAACTATGTAGCAGAAGCGGCGTTAGCCTGAGGAGTTGGTGGCTTAGGATTCAATGCAGCAATGACCTGAGTGTATTGATCTTCAGTCAGGTTGGGAAGTGTGGCTTGCAGCTCCTTAAATGAAGGTGTGCAATCAACATGACTAGCAGAGGCATCATTGCGTGGTGGAGGTCGATTTCCTTGTTGTTGATTGCGTTTATAGAGCCGATGACCAGGTGGAAAGCCATGTTTCATGTGAGAAGTCTCCTCAGTATGATAAAATTTGTTACAATAGGTGCACTGAACTGGAGTACGATTGCAAGAACTGTTGCCTTGATTGCCTGGATTAAAAGATTGCTGCTTGGGATTGTTACGGATGGCCATTGTTGTTGCGTTGGATGGAGCAAGGGCAGCAACACCAAGTTCTCACTGCTTCTCTTCCTGAGTTACTGAAGCATAGGCCTGTCGCACGGAAGGTAATGGATTCATTAGCAAAATTTGACCACGAGTACCTGCATATGATTCGTTCAAGCCCATAAGGAATTGCATGAGTTTGGTGCGGTCATTCTGTGCCCCACAAGTGCAATTCTCCACTGTATTGTATGAGGCAAGTTCGTCCCAAAGTGCTTTCAACTTGGTATAATAAGCAGCGATTGACAACTGGCCTTGTTCAATCTTGTAGATGTCTCTTTGAACCTGGAAGATACGTGGGGCATTTCCCAAGGCGAAGCATTCCCTGAGATCTTCCCAAGTAGCATGAGGTGTTGTGCAGGAGAGGACCGAATCAGCAAGGTCTGGTTCAAGAGAATTGAGAATCCAGGACAAGACCATGTCATTGCATCGCTGCCATAGAGCATGTTCCTCTGGTTTCTTGATTGCAGAGGGTTCTTTGATTGCACCGGTGATGAATTTGGTCTTATTCTTCGCACTCAAGGAGATCCTCATGACGCGACACCATGAGTTGTAATTGTCTCCTGTCAATTTCTTGGAGACGAGGATGAGACCAGGATGGTCTGAATGATGGAGGAATAGCGGATTTGCATATTCATCAGAGGAGGTGCCACTGGTGCCGCTGCCACTATTGGGAGTTTCAGAAAAGATATCGTCTCCAGCCATGAAGGGTTAGGGAAAACGAAGAAGGATAAAGGCTGCAAAACAATTTGCAAAAGAAAGAAGAGTCAGGACGTTGCCTGCTCTGATACCATAAAGAGTTATAATTGTGATTGAATTGATATTCCTTCTATTAATAATCATCAATATATACAGATGCATGTACAACCTTGATGAACAAGGAAATCCTATAATCTAGGGATACAAATAAGGTCATAATCCTATTGTACATGATTTCCTAAAGATACAAGAAATCTATTTTTAATTACATAATATTCTCAACACATGTTAGTAACTATTTTTCTAATAGGCATTTCTTGCATTGCCAATAAACAGCAATATTGATAATTATCTTGGCACCAAAAAGAGGGTTTCATTTCATATTTCTTACGATAATAAATCTTTTTATTTTTGGTTTAATAAATTAACAAATCCATCCATAGTTAGTAAATATGGAGCATATATAATACAAGAAACAAATATTTAGATAATTTTGTTTAATAATTCGTTGAAAATTTCAATAAAATATTTTTAATTAATTAATTTTTAAATTCTATAATATTCATTTTTGGTCAATAATGTGTAAAATTCGAAGAAAAAAAATTGTAGAAAATTGTGTGTGATATTTTCCAATTTAAAAATACAAAAAATTTAACAAATTTTCATCAAAAATATATCAATATGTAAATTATTTCTGTATTAACAAAAAAAATTCTATCATTTTTGTAACCAAAAAAAAAAAATTCTACCATTTTTACCAGAAAATTAAAAAAAAATCCATCAACACAGACACGCGGCAGCACCATGCTATTCTAATAAACTCTGAGCCTCCGAGAACGTTTCAAGTGGTTTAAGCACGAAAGGGGAGATTCTGAGCTCTGAAGAGAATTTAGAGCGAACACCACAGCCTGAAGCTTTTCATTTTCCAATTACTAATTTCAAGTCTTTCCAGCCGAAAACTCTCTTCCACGGGTAATGTTGATCATTTAGGTTCTGATTCTATGTGGGTTTCACTGGAATTATCATTTGCAATGTATCTCTTCGTTTATATTTAGAGAAATGTGTTTCATGAAATGCACTATGTAAACGCATACCTTGATTTTCATTGAAACTTCTCTGATAATAAAAATTAATGGGTACTTTTTAGTTTCACTTATTTTGAATTTTGATAGATAAGCTGAAAAGACTCAAAAGAGTGAAGTTTTTTTTTTTTTTTTGGGAAGAGACCAATACCACTCCTGAGATTTTTCAGGGTAATTCTTCATTTGATTTTGGTGATTGTAAAACTTGGGTCTCGTTTTATAGTCTTTCCATTCTGTATTGATCTTCCACTTAAGGCTAATCACTCTCGACTTGATTGCATGTGGGTTTTTTTTCTCTCTAAGTTGTCGGGTTATACTGAGAGAAATGTGTTTGATGAGATGAACTTCTGAAAATATACCTTGAACAACATTGGTAGTATATGGATGTTGTTGAACTGCAACAAGGAGGATTCTTTATTTAGCTTATATAGCAACTGTTATATATGGTTTTGATGGAATAGAATATTTAATCGCATTGAGGCTGTCAGGTATTTTAAATTCACGTTTGGAGGATTAATCAGCATTGTTTTCTTCGTAAGGGGAAAAATTTAGCTTAGAGCATTCTGATTTCAAATCCTGGTTCTGCCGCTTGGTTTTATGGATTATGTTTGTACATAGCTGGTCTTGTTTTGTGCTCTTTCCCTTCTGCTTGTTGGCCAGTGTAAACATTGATTTTCCAATTTTTGTTTCTCAGTATCTTAAGGCAGCTAGATGGAAACGGCAAGTGATTTTCGGCATTGGGATGAATTAATACCTGAGGCATTGAGTCTGATATTCAACAGCCTTTCTTTTAAGGAGAAGCTAACAGTGATTCCAATGGTTTGCAAACCATGGAGCAAGGCAGTTATGGGGTCTGACTGCTGGCAAGAGATAGACATTGAGGAATGGAGTAATGAATGCCAGCCGCAACACCTTGATCGCATGATTCAAATGCTGGTGGCAAGAAGTTGTGGATCAATGAGAAAGCTGTGTGTTTCCGAACTCCAAAACGACATGATTTTCACCTTCATTGCTGAACAGTAAGCAGAAAGCAGTTGTATCACATATTTCAACTTCAAAATATTTTTTGCAAACCAGTTTGCCTCTGTGATTGCTTAATGGGTTAATATTAGTGGTATATGCGTGATGGACCTCTGGCTTACTCATGATGCTATTTTTATGTATGCTTTGCAAATCACCATTTCATGCCATGTGTTGATCAAGTGTTTATAGTTATATAAGAGTGGTTTTAATAGTCATCTTATGTGAGTCCTTTTTTCTTTGTTTTGCAAGTGCTAATACCCTTCAGACCTTGAGACTGCGAAGAAGTCAAATGAGTGATTCAGTGGTAGAACAGACAATTGGACGGTTTTCTAATATCACCTTCTTGGATCTTAGCTACTGTGGTAAAATTGGTAGTCGTGCTCTAAAGGCCATCGGAATGAACTGTAAATTGCTCATGGGACTGTGCCGGAACAGATATCCAGGGCACACGGCAGGCACCCTTATGAATAATGAGGCTCATGCCATTGCCACCACAATGCCTAGACTGAAGCACCTTGAGATGGCATACCATCTCATCAACACACAAGAGGCTCTTCAAATACTTGAGAGCTGCCCTGAGCTCGAATTTTTGGATTTGAGAGGATGTTGGGATGTTCAGCTTGATGATAAGTTCTTAGGGGAGAAGTTCCCAAAGTTGAAGGTTCTAGGGCCTCCTGCGGACTACTACTATGATGAGGACTTGGAATGTTGCATGAATAACTCAGATGCTTCTTCTGACGGTTCCCCCTTCGAATATGAGGATCTATCTGAGGAATATCTGTCCGATGAGTATTTGTCTGACAGATAACTAATCTGATCAAATTCTGTTTGAGTAGTAAGTCCTTAGTAGAACTTGATGATCGGCCCCTTATTCACTGGCCAACGCTCTATATTTAGCCTTTCTTTAACATTTACATCACCCTTTTTTCTATTTAGTCCATATGAATCTTTGCACTTTTTTTTTTTTTTTTTGATTGCTAAGTGAATCTTTGCACTTGATATTTAATATCAGGTATTCTTCTGTGTTATAAGAAGTTCTATAGATTTCTTTAGTTCTTGGCCGTTCCAGTGATCTCTAAATCACACAGAACATCCATTTTTTTAAAAACAGCACACTTTCATGTATAAGCCTAGGGGAGGACATTACCTTATTCTATGTTTTCTGCAAACTTTAGCAAGTAAATTATTGTCCACGAAGTCACAAACCCTTTCTGCTTTTATATTTAAAACGCTACTTATTATTCTTCATCCTGATCTTGACTCAGCAGCTTAAGGCAATAATTAAAAAGTGAGTGAATAGTGTTACGACGGAATGCCCCACCAGTCCAATGAGTGGACTTGCTCTCAAAGTTTTCACTTCAATCGCTATCAAACTTTCTTTGCATCCACGGCAAAAAAATTTATGTCTAATGTTTCCGACAACAAAATTGAAGGCAGCTTTTCTCAATCATTTCAAACAAATCCATCAAAATATAACCTAACAAAAACAAAAATCACACAATAATTGATAGTTTACATGGTCTTAATTTAGTTGCTAGAAGACCAAATGAGGTTACATGTTGAGATCTAAATCTTTAAGATGAACAGAAATGTCCTGCATTATTATAAAGACATCACACATCCCCCCTACTGGACTAAACTAACAGGACTGTTTTTGCATTATTATTTTATGACCTGATGATTTTGTCTGGGAATGGGAATAGAGATCCTATTATTCCCCACGCGCATGTTGCGCCAAAAAGAATAGGAATAAAAAGGTACACACCCCACTCGACCTTTTTGGTCTTTTCACTTGCAAACCATCTTAGTATTATTCATCCTTACGTGGAAAAGGTAAGGTTCTCTGTCTGTGCTCTTCAGAATTTTTCAGATGAGTCTCTATCAAACTGGTGCAACACTTGTGGCTGGTTAGTCCACAGGTAAGTCGCAACCTTTTCGTAGATTCATACCTTTCACTGCAACCAACAACCACGTTGCGTGGATTCACTGTTCATGTCCAGTGGGTTAAGGCATGGGTTAAATAGTTAATTATTCTTGCCAATGGAAAGTCAAAAAACAAAACGTAATTTTCAAGGCATTAAATTGTCATCACTGTAAAAGTAAGCATTATGGATTTTTTCTTTTGGGACAATAAAAAATAAGACAATTGTGAAATTAGAAATGTATTAAGAATTTATGATATCGATACAATAAGTTATGTATAACATTTCGGTACTAAAGATTTATGCACGTGAGACTGTAATATGATCCACATATAAAGATGATCATTTTAAACTCTATTTATTATTTACGTAACCGTAATATCTCGCGTGTGTAGGTATTTATTTTGTCGTTTACAATAACTCAAAATGGTCAATTACTCAATTTTATCGATTGTTAGCTAGCTTAAAGGTAACCGACAAGCGTATATTCTTGAAACTCAACTTTTTAAGTTACGGCTTAAAACAAATGAATAATGTCATGAGTAATTGCCAACTATTAATGCACGTGAGATCCACAATATGATTCACATGCATAGACGATTACAAGCGAACAATCTTTGAACTGTTAGTTACAACTGCATTAACTCATAATCTACAGCAATGAAAAATTTATGGATCATACATGAATAATTATCAAATTGTTGTCTATTGATGCATGTAAGATCAATATACGTAGAACATTAACAAGATGTATTTATTTTATCTGATTACGTAACTATAAAGACCAAAAGTGGTCAATTTTAGTATTTGTTAGCCTGAGGTAACTGACAAACATACATTCATGAAACTCAGCTTTATAAGCTACAGTTTCAAAGAAATGACTAACGCATAAGCAATTTGTCAATTATTTGTGCACGTAATATCACAATACAATCCACATGCAATGACGATCACTTTTTAAACTCAATTTCATTATTTACGTATAGAACAACAATATCTCATCATGCATGCAGTAATTATCAAGTATTGACATGCGTGAAATCAACATACTAATATGCATTGTATTTTTTTTTCTTTTTCATTAGTCAGGTGATTCTGATTTTCTATTAAAAAAAGGAACATACTTATACGTGCTTTTTAATCTCTTGACTCTCCTTTGTTGACCTAACTGCAATACTTGAGCAACATAATTAGTTCCAACAAAATAATGATATTGTTGTAGCTAATCTCAGCTCCTTGTTCCTAGGTCTACAACATCTAAATTTTCTCTTATAGCTTAGCCTAGGTGGTGGTTCATCACACCCAAATCCAGTATTGTTGCACCAAACTAGTGAATGATTACGCCCCCAAAAGGTCAGCCTAATAAAATTCATAGCAGTATTGCCTTTTCCACAAGAATTGTCATCAACAAACTTGGAATTCCAAAAAAGTGTATGAAGTAAGGCATTGTAACAAGTCACTGCCAAGCAATTAATCTCTCCCTTGTAAATGTTGCATTCTTCTTCTTCTTCTTCACTCTTCATCTGAGCTTTCCCACCTCGATCACTTGCCAAACTGAATTTACTACACATCCAACCAGATTTTACTTTTCTAGGGAAAGTGAAAAGAAAAGTACACATTGACTGTAACCAAACCCTTTCATAGGCTTCAACTATTTCAACTGTTCAGTCCTCTCTGATTTCAGATTGGGCAACTTGGTACTACTCGTCTCTTACAAGTCACCACCAGAACCCGACTCGTGTCGGTGATTCTCTTTCCCACAAAACCCAGTTTGGAAATTGTAGAAATTCCTCTCAAGTCTCTATCCATTTATTTACTGCCCCAATAACTCATCTTTGTTTTTTTTTTTTTCGATGACACCCAATATTATAACTCATCTTACAATCTCACATCATCCTATCTTTCTGCAGAAAAGGAAAAAAAAAATTACATAATATAATGGAAGAGTGCAAATAATTTCACCAATCACCTCCAATGCCATTAAAAACTGTCATTATTAAACCACCCGTTTTTGACAGTTTCTTTCTTTTCTTTCTGTGGGGTTTGTGAGAGCTCACTCATATCAATTTAAAACAAACCCTCATAACACCTCCTTTTCTCATACTTATTTTGTTTGCCTCTTTTCACTCTTTGGTTTTGTTTTTACCTTTGTTGTTGTGTTGCAGATGGGTCTCGTTTTGTAGCCTTTCCTTTCCTTCTCTCTTTTTCTTTTCCCCTGCTTCTTTCTCTGCGGATAACCCGGTGAGTATTTTACATGATCCCAAATCCTGAAATCTAGAACAACCCACTTCTTAAGGGAGTAAGTTGGTTATGTTTTATAATGTATTCTCTGTTTGATTTTTTTCTGAATATAGAAGAAATATATAGCAGAGCTAAAGATAAAGCTGCAATCTGTTTAGACTGTGTTGAGTTTGTTTGTAAATCAGAGAAGCTCACTAGTTCAGTGTCTGTCTCTTTGATTGGGTTTTTTTATTTTTTATTTTATTTTCATGATGAATAATGAGCAATTCAGAGCTTAAATTTTCTGTCTTTTTCTCATTTCCTCAGCTTGCAACTGGAGCTTTCAGCCTTTCGTCTAGATCTGTGGAGAGTTGTTCATGCACTCAATGAACCCTTTGAACAGAAAACAGTGAATCTTGGTCTTTGATTGGTAAGTCTCATTTTGTTTTAGCTCTCATTTGGTCTGAAATCTATGTCTTTATGTTTTTTTTTTTTCCCTTGTTTGTGATTCCATTAAATGGTGTTGTTGTTCACATGGATTTTGTTGGATCTGCTACAAGATTTTAGTCTTAATTTGATCTCTGAATGTTTGATTTCTTGCTGGTATTGTTTCCCATACTACTAATTTCTTGGCTTTTCTTCTTTCTCCCCCAACTCTGTTTCGTTTCTTCGTTAGAATCGAAGATAGTTGTTCTTCTTCATCCTTTTGTTTTCTTTATGTGGTCGGTGCTGGTATCAGTGGTATGTGTTTTCTATTTCTGCCTTTTCTGTCTTATATTATTATTTTACTCCTTTATGTTTACAATTCTTGTTCTTGTTCTTGTTCTTAGTTTTCTTGTTTTTAATCTGTATGGCAAAGGGCATTTTGTTTTTCCTTCAGCAGTTGTTGATTAGTGGAAAATTATCTTGGATTTATTTCTGCTTATGCTGAATATATAGGTTGTGATGAATACTTTTTACATGAGATGTGCATAGAAACACTGTGACTTTTCTATTCGTAATGGTTCTACTAAGCTGAGAAATTGATTAGTCTTTACTGGTCTCTCATTTTCTGAAGGTGAAATAAATGGAAGTGGCAAGTGAGGCAAGTGATTTTCGGCAATGGGACGAATTAATACCCGATGCATTGGGTCTAATCTTCAAAAACCTGTCTCTTAAGGAGTTGCTGACAGTGATTCCAATGGTCTGCAAATCGTGGGGTAAGGCAGTAATGGGGCCTTACTGCTGGCAAGAGGTAGACATTGAGGAATGGAGTGATATATGCCCAGAACCTCAGCACCTTGATCGTATGATACGAATGCTGATTTCAAGAAGCTGTGGATCTCTCAGAAAGCTTTGTGTTTCAGGCCTTAAAAATGACATGATCTTCTCCTTCATTGCTGAACAGTAAGAAAGGATATCAAAGTCTTATCAATGTCATATGTTTCAGTTTCAAATAAATATTTGTCTAACCCCTTATATGAGTTAGTCTGCATTCTTTGATGGACCACCTAAATTTATATGCCCTTGGAAAATTTACTGATTTAGAGATTATTTTGTATAAGATAGACTACTTTGCTCAATCATCATGCTCTTTTATATTAATCAATCAAGTTTTTATATTTTCCTGATGTGACTCCTGTTTTCTTGGTTTTGCAAGTTCTAATTCCCTTCAGACCTTGAGTCTGCCAAGAAGTGAAATAAGTGATTCAATAGTGGAACAAACAATTGGAAGGCTTTCTCACATCACTTTCTTGGATCTTAGCTGCTGTGGGAAGATTGGTTTTCGTGCTTTGGAAGTCATAGGAAAGAACTGTAAATTGCTTGTGAAGTTGTTCAGGAACATGCATCCATTAGATATAGTTGGCATGCCTATTGTGGATGATGAGGCTAATGCCATTGCTGCCACAATGCCTAGACTGAAGCACCTTGAGATGGCATACCATGTCATTAGCACGGAGAGTGCACTTCAGATACTCAAGAGCTGCACCGAGCTTGAGTTGTTGGATTTGAGAGGGTGTTGGGGTGTTAAGCTTGATGATGAAAAGTACTTAGAGAAGAAGTTTCCGAAAGTGAAGGTTTTAGGGCCTCTTGTTCAGGATCGCTATGAGGAAAATGAGTGGGATGACAACTCGGATTACTCGGATGCTTCTTCCGAGTATCTAGCCTGGGAATTTGTGGATGATGACGATGATTTTGATGATGATGGGAGTTATGATGACATGTGGGATGGTGATGGAAGACTTGAGCAGCTTGAGTTGAGGTTCTATCAAGGAAATGAACATGAGACTGAAGGAGGGTTTGGTTGGCCTCCATCTCCCTAAATTAGTACTCCTAAATTAGAGTTGTCTTTCTCATTTATCAAACTGTTTGCTTCTCTCTTTTTTCTTTAAGCACTTTGCCAGATGCTTCTGCTGTGGAACATAATGTGTTTTATGGATAATATGTAATCTTTCAGTTGAAAAGGAAAAGCATGGTTTGTTATGAGTAATGACTTTGTATTTGCCAATAATATGGCTGTTTATAGAAGTATCTGAACTTGCAGACAGGGTATGCTTGCCTTGTTAAATTGGTTTAAAAAAAAAAAAAAAATTAAAAAAAAAAAAGAGTAGAAAAAGTGAGTGGGTTTTTCGATCTTTCCCTCAAAATCTCCAAACTCCAAAGTATTCTATGGAGTTTACTCTTTCCCTCGTATTTTCTTAAGTTTTCTATGGATTTGAGATATAGAGCAGAAGGTTCTTATTAGAGTTGCTGTAGTTGTGATAAACTGATAATATAGCAATATGACTAAATGTGGAAAACATGTACTGTCAATGTGTAAAAATACATGCATCAGTGTCTGTATTAAAAACCATGGGAAAAACTCACAAACAGTACCTGAACTTCAAGCCACTAATAACTTTCGTACCTCAAGTTCAAAAAATATCAGATTGGTACCTGAACTTCTGACCCCGACCCAATATCAGTATCTGGGAACAGTAAAATCGTTAATGGAGTTAATTTTTGAAAGGTAAATCTGTCATTTCACTGTTTATCATCTCCAAAACTTTCCCCTCTCTCTCTGCAAACCCAGATTTTTCATTATCTTCTTCATACCTCACACACACAAACCCAAATCGACCAAAGGAGAGGTGAGAGGTGAGAGGTGAGAGGAGTTGGTGGTGGATGGGACGGTGGCTATTGAAGAAGTGAAAGGTTGGTTGATAGTGGTGATGAGGTATGAAGAAGAAGAAGAAGAAATCTGGTATTGCAGAGAGAGGGGAGAGTTTTGGAGATGATGAATAGTGAAATGACAGATTTACCCTTTAAAAAATAACCATGTTAACGATTTTACTATTCCCAGGTACTGATATTGGGTCGGGGTCAGAAGTTCAGGTACCAATCTGATATTTTTTGAACTTGAGGTACGAAAGTTATTAGTGGCCGATAGATCATGTACTGTTTGTAAGATTTTCCCAAAAACCATATCAATGGTTACGATGCTGGGGGTCACATCATAGGCATCTAATGCCACCTACTTTGAAAGTTTGGCATAAGCTACTACCTATTACTTTTTTAGCTACGAGCCTCATTTTGAAATTCCAAAAGCTTGTGGTGTAAATTTTTGGCTTTATCTTCTCTACAATCCCTCTCATTGATGTCCTTTTGTTGTGGCTTGTGTACTGAAATTATTGGTAGTCTGGATCTGGAAGCTGCATATGCCTGAACAAAGTATTTTACTTCACCTTTTTCCTTTCTTTATATGGAAAAGAGAATCATAAGACGAAATCACGGGAACAATCTCCTCTCATTCGATTCAATCAAAATGTTAAGACATAGTTGATTCATGAGAATATTTTACTTTACTTTTCAGTTAGATAATTTAAGGAAATCTAAAGAGATGACAATATGAGTATGACACGCGAAATATTGTTCTAGTGGAGCTGTCAGAGATGGTCCGATCCTCCATTCATGTCTAGCCTCACGTTCGATATTAAGAAATTGAGGGGTATTGTCAGTACTTTGGGTTAAAATATAGTCATTTGATATATAAACTTGTAGTTAATTGTTTACGTGACAGAGTGTGATTAAATAATCAGATTACTACATGTAGTTAATTGTCTGCGTGACAGAATGTGATTAAACGGTCAGATTATTCTAATGATCCGAGGACTTCATTCATTAAAGATTTTTTATTTTTTATTATTTTAGATATGCTTGTTTCTTTATCCTACATATCAATACCTTTTGGATTATAGCTACTTATCTATACTCTCACATGAGTGCATGTGAATGTGATGCAAGTCTTAGATCTTCCCCTATCCAATATGAAGATTTGTTGAGACGTGTGTTGGACCATTCTCACCGGCCACCTATGTGTGGTCTTACTATGCATGACAGATTCCTAACCATTCTTCTCGATTCTAAATGCATGAAAATGAAGATTGAAGCATAATATATGGTTTCAGACAAAAAAAAAAAGAGAAAAAAAAAAAAACATAATATATGGGCTTATGGGCTTTAGTTGTCTATTTGGGCTTCTTCTCTCCTACTGGGCTGCCAGAAACTTTCCAGGTGCACTATTATCATTCCACGCAAGAAAAGCATTTGACCAGAATATCCTATGATCTTTGGAAATCGAATGCACACATTTTGTGTGTACAACGTCTTCCCTGTGTTTTTGCCTAGTTCCCCCGTATAGTTGATGATATTGCGTGTAACAGTGTCGCAATTGTATTTCGGAACTCTAAATCAGTTATCACAATGCTTAATTCATTTTTTAACTCTACTGATGAGACTCGGACACATAATCTCTCGAATGAAAAATTACAGTTTTACCACCCCACCAAACACACACACCTCTATGTTCCAATTTGTAAATACGTTACACAACATAAATTTTAATGGACTAAAACGTGACACATTTTAAGTCTCACATTACTTATGAGTCATCATAGTCTACTTTACGTTTTTCTTCTCGACAGTATTAAAGTCCTGGGGTTCTTTTTGAAGATTTCCAAAGTTGGACCAACCTCACATGTAAGGTACGTTTGATTGACCTCATTTATTCACCAACCTTGAGTTTGTCAGACACAGACCTCGAGAACTGGAGGGAGGGAATATGCCATGTCATGCTGCCAAGTAGCAGGACACGTGTCAGATCATCGAGGGGCTTGCTGCTTTTGTAATTGGGGGTTAGGAGGGGAGGGTGGTGCACGAAGTGGAACAAGGTTGGTGGGTGACTTGGACATAATCTCAACCCCCCCCTGTAATTTCCTTTTGCTTGGCTCGGAAGCTCGGCTGGCTCGCTCAAAATCCACTTATTCATTTGTGGTTTCTTTTTGGAGAGGGAAAATTCAAAGCACCGACGTGCACTTGCACCAACATAAATGAATGGTTAGATTGCATTAAATACACTTTTTGTTTATTAAAAATAAAGTTAATAATAAATATCAAGGATTAAGATTATTTTATAAGTGTTTGGTCACTTGCAAATAATTTTCATTCTTTGGAAATGAAAAATTATAACCGTCGTTTGTCAAAAAAAACAGAGAGAAGGAAATTGTAACGGTCGGAGTATTGATGCAAGAGTATTGGCAATAATTATATTGTTGTGACTTGTGGCTGACGCATAATTTATATCATCCTCGACTGTAAGTCTTTAATATTATTTGGTTTGATTATATGTTGTAATAATTGAAAATTGATATGACAGATGTGACATCCGTTATATAAAATTAATAAAAATCTTTATTATTATAAATACAACTCAGAGTTGGGTGTCACACACTTCACCATATTTTGAATTGTCATAAATAAGTGATTGGGATAAGCTTAATATATATAAAATATGCAAAATTGTAATTATTGGTAAACCAAAAAAGATCAAGTACTTGTTTTATGAGAGTTTCTATTGGGACTTCCAAATCTGCTCACTTGACCTCACTCTATTATGAATTATTAAATGACATATATAACCTACTATAAAATAACTATTAAGGACAATAATTATACTAAAAAATATTATATTTATTTTATGTAGATTTTCCAATTCAATAATATTATATTGTATTTCTTATCTATTTTTATTTTTCCAATTTCACTACATACTCACTAAAGCATTCATATATATTTAATAAGAATTAAAAATAAAAATATGATTAAGATTATGTGACATAAAAATGTATGATATATATGTTGAACGCATATTGGTGAGGGAAAACAAAATAAATCCTCTTATGATTTATGACCTAAATCTAAGTCAATCCATTATATTTGCAAAAAAAAAAAAACTAAAAATATTTAAATAATTAATAATGTGGAACAAAAAATACAGAAAAAAAAATTAAAAAACAAATTTTTTTTTTAGAATAAAAACAAATGATTTCTTCATTTTTGTTTTTGCACAGCTAAAATAGAAAAAAAAAAAATAATAAAAAACAGAATAGTTCATGGCATTTTCTTATTGATTAGACATTAATTTTTGAAACTCAAGTTTGATTAAGAAATGTATATTTAGTTAAGATTTATAGAGTGATTAAATCATTGAAATGACTAAATTTTTTATTTTAAAGATAATAATATGTTTGCAAATTATATGAGTGAGGTTATTTGAGGAAGTTTAGTGAGGTTTAGTGAGTAAATTTAGTATTTAAAATTTTGATAAGAGGTGTAAAAAGCATAGAGGTCAAGTGAGTAAATTTGGAGGTTCCAATAGAAAAACTCTTGTTTTATTTCTCTGAACAAAGCACGGATCAAAGGCTAGTATTGTAATGCTTAACTATCTTTAGTATTCTGCAACACTATTCATGAGAGGCTTATGATTGTAAACATGCACTAAATTTGACAGAGAAATATGCAGTAATAAAATTAAAAATTTGTAAAAGTAAAAAAAAAAAAAAAAACTAATTAGACACAAAAAAGAAAAGAAGAAAAGAAACTAATTCGGCTCAGTTTTCCCTGCGGCTTGTAATCTTCATCACTCGCACAAACCACCATTTTTGCCACTAGCAATGATTGTGGTACAACCGTACGAGTTGTTATGTAATCGTTAAGGCAGTTTGCTTAAAAAGTACTAAATATAACTGACAAATGATGTCGCATGACTGATATCTTAAACAATGATTGTATATTGTGCTGTGGGCTGTGGAAGACTGGCAGTTGACATATTTATGTCATCGATCTTCAACATTTTGATTGCGTGTTGTAAATTATAACAGTTAATCTTCATAACTAGCACAAACCACCATTTTCGCCACTCGTATAGTTAATGCAAACATTTGTAGTACGACCGTACGGGTAGTTATGTAATCATTAAGGCAATTTGATTAAAAGTATTAAATATGACAGACAAATTAATGACATCGCACGATTGACATCTTAAACAATGATTGTACGTTGTGCTGTGGCAAGCTAGCAATTGACACATTTATATCATCGATCTTCAACATTTTGATTACATGTTGTAAATTATAACAGTTAATCTTTATCACTAGCACAAACCACAATTTTTGTCATTCGCATATACCTAGTTAATGCATGCATTTGTGGTACGACTGTATGAGTAGTTGTGTAAGCGTTAAGGTAGTTTGCTAAAAAAGTATTAAATATGATTGACAAATGTCGTCATATGACTAACATCTTAAGCAATAATTGTATATTGTACTCTGGCAAACTGGCAATTGACATATTTACATCATCGATCTTCAACTTTTTGATTACATGTTGTAAATTATAACAGTTAAAGACCGTTATGACAAATACCACATCATTCTGTACATAAAAGTGATGAAAAGTATATAAAATCACACACGTTTCTATAAATTTTGCCACATTATTCATAAAAGATTTAGGATTGCAAACATGCACTACATTAGATAAAAGAAGTACACAGACTTGTAGAGTCACATAATATAAATTTTGTTAAAGTAAAAAAATAAAAAATAAATATTAGTTGCCGGACAAAAGAAAAACACTAATTAGACGATGAGTAAATTCCTAGCAAATAACACCAACTTTTAGGAAAAAAACGCATTCATTACAGAGTATATAATAAAAGAAAAGCCCATAAAGGAACAATCACCATTTTCGCCACTCGCACAAATCTAGTTAATGCATGCATTTGTGGTACGAACATACGAGCAGTTATTTAATCGCTAAAGCAGTTTTGCATAAAAAGTATTAAATATAACCGACAAATGACGCCGCATGACTGGCATCTTAACTTCTTAAGCAATAATTGTATACTCCACTGTGGCAAACCTGCAATTGACACATTCATATCATCGATCTTCAACTTTTTGATTACATGTTGTGAATTATAACAGTTAAAAGATTATTATGACAAATATCACATCATTCGGTATATAAAAGTGATAGAAAAGTATTTAGAATCACACCTATTTTTATAATTCTGCCACATTATATTAGATATAAGAAGTACGCAGAGTCATATAATAGAAATTCCGTAAAAGTAAAAATAAATTTTTGCCGGACAAAAGAATTTTATTAGACCCAAAAAATGAAAGAAAGAAGAAACTTCAGCTCGGCTTCCCCGGCGGCTTGTAGTCTTCATCCACCTACCTCGACCCATCGAGTGAATGGATTAAGTAGGTACATGCAAACGCATCACCTTCTCCCAAGCAATTGACTTTCACCGGGAATTGTTGAACCCCTCGAAATCCCCAAACCACCCTTCAAACCCACCAAAACCCCGAAACTAACCCTTGTCTCTCTCCCTCGCTGGTCTCAAAGTTCTCAACTACCCACCACCGCGTCTCTGTCTTCCCTTATAAAACCCTCCCCCCTTCTGTCCCTCATTCTCCTCTCAGGTACCCTTCTGAGATTCTCTCTCCCAATCTCATTTCGTACCTGAAACAAAACCCAGAACCAAAAAACACAATGGCTCTCACGAGCAGCAGCTCAATCATTGCCCCCAAATCTTCCTTCATTCAAACCCAGTCGACTCTCTTACCCTCCAAACCTCACCAACCTTCTCTCCCCGTCAGGCCCGTCAGGCCCATCGTCGCCGTCCACGCAGCCGAGCCCGCCAAGAATCCAGCTGTGTCCACCAAGCAGCAGACGGTGCCAGCTTCGCCGTCAACTGCGGCGTCTAATGGTTCGAAGAGCCGGAATGCGGTGCCGGCGAAATGGAGTTTGGACACGTGGAAGTCCAAGAAGGCGCTGCAATTGCCGGAGTACCCGAATAAGGAGGATCTGGAGTCGGTGCTCCGGACGCTGGACTCTTTCCCGCCGATCGTCTTCGCCGGCGAGGCTCGGAGTTTAGAGGAGCGTCTCGCCGAGGCTTCCATGGGAAACGCGTTTCTTCTTCAAGGTGGGGATTGTGCGGAGAGCTTCAAGGAGTTCAATGCCAATAATATTCGTGACACCTTCAGAATTCTGCTCCAGATGGGCGTCGTTTTGATGTTCGGAGGCCAAATGCCAGTAATTAAGGTCACAATTTTGCCCTGCAAATTTTTATTGGGTTTTTTAAATTTTGATTTGAAGTTTCGAGTAGTAGAATTGTAGGAATTGAATTGGGTTGTGGGTTTTTTTTTATTAGGTGGGAAGGATGGCGGGTCAGTTTGCGAAGCCGAGATCCGACCCGTTTGAGGAGAAGGATGGTGTCAAGCTGCCGAGTTACAGAGGGGACAATGTGAACGGAGACACGTTTGATTCAAAGTCAAGGACTCCGGACCCTGAGAGATTGATCAGAGCCTACTGTCAGTCTGCGGCGACTCTCAACCTTCTCAGGGCTTTCGCAACCGGTGGTTATGCGGCTATGCAGAGAGTTACCCAGTGGAACTTGGATTTCACAGAGCACAGCGAACAGGGTGATAGGTATGGCTTTCAGTTTTTACTATTATGAATTCGTGTTAAATTTCTGGGTGAAAGACTCAGTAAAATTTTAGATTTTTAGTGGGTCAGAGATTGATATAGTTGTATATTCTCACTTCTCAGTCATGATCATTGCCTCTGTTATTTGTTTTGTTATGCATCTCAGTATATTCTTCGTTTCATTTTTATGCTTAAAGGGCCGACCCGTTTCACTTTTTGTATATATATCATGTGCTTGCTGATGAATTTTGGGTCCACTGTTTATTCTTTTAGTGCTTGGATGGATAATGATGCATGCTAGATATCACTTTATTGCGATGTTGTTTAGATTTGTTCTTCCTAATAATCCAAAATCACTTTTCCTTTTGAGGTCGTAACAACTCATCCAAGTTGGTGCCTGATAATAGTATCAATGGAAGAATCAGATTGATGTGATTTTAAGCAAATTGGTGGCTAATAATAGCATCATCGGAAGAATCAGTTAATTTTAAGCATAAATTGGTTAAGTCTTGTTAGGTATTACCGTATCAGGGAATAACATATTTATTATGGGCTTGGCATTGTCAGTACACTGACTGGGAACTAACATTTTTGCAACATTTAGAAAACCAAATTAATATTTGAAGTACACCAAATTACGAATTTTAATTTGGTTAGGCTTGGTACCAATTTTACCTCATAACAAGTTTACCGTGATTTTGGAATGGCAGGTACCGAGAACTAGCTCACCGGGTTGATGAGGCCCTTGGATTCATGACTGCAGCTGGGCTCACAGTTGACCATCCTATCATGACAACCACAGAGTTCTGGACATCCCATGAGTGCTTGCTTTTGCCTTATGAACAGTCGCTCACTAGGTTGGACTCAACTTCTGGGCTCTACTATGATTGCTCTGCCCATATGCTTTGGGTCGGTGAGCGAACCAGGCAACTGGATGGTGCCCATATTGAGTTCCTAAGAGGTGTTGCTAATCCCCTGGGAATCAAGGTAATCTGAGTTTATTAAGCCTGCTTCTTTTTTTTTCGAGAAATGAATGAGCGAATATCTGAGGGCATTTGCAATTTATTTTTAAAATTTTGTGGTCAGAATAACTATTATGGCTATTGCTATCTTGAAATGGAATGATGGATCCTTTATTACTTTCAACTCTGTAATTAACCAAACTGAAATGCATCATTTGTTTACTCCAACTCTCTAATTATATACGACTCATGCATATTTTTGTTCTTTAATGTTCATGACGTTCTTATGCAAGTTAATTATGGTGGTGGAGACTAATATAAGATCATTCTTTGTGATGCAGGTGAGTGATAAGATGGATCCCAATGAGCTTGTGAAGCTCATTGAGATTTTGAATCCTCAAAATAAAGCCGGGAGGATAACAGTGATCACAAGAATGGGAGCTGAGAACATGAGAGTGAAACTTCCTCATCTTATTAGGGCAGTCCGTAGGGCAGGACAAATTGTCACATGGGTCAGCGACCCTATGCATGGAAACACCATCAAGGCTCCATGTGGTCTCAAGACACGCCCTTTTGATGCCATAAGGGTATAGTACTTATCTCATACCCTTTTTCATTCTTCAGCTGCTTAGGTTCATTGCTCTCACGTAGGTTGGATAGGGGTAGTTTGGATATCAAATCATAAGTGGGTAATTGTTTCTTAATACTAAAATTTTTAAATAAAGCAAGAATTAACATTCTTTTGGATAAACCACGTAATATAGAAAAAGGGGTAAAGTAGGAAAGAGATTTATCTGTGAAAATGATGAAGTATACGTATTGCATCCATGCAACATAACAAGCTAAATAATAAATGTTGTAGAAACTAGCAATTTAATAGCCATCTGAATCGATATAGAATTGATTGTGCTTGCACATTGTTTCCGTATGTGTTTGTTTCCATATGCCCTTGTTTTTGGTTACTAGTGGTTTATACTTATTGTACTTTCCATATTTACCATTGGCATTCATTTTTGAAAAAGACATTCATTACAGCCCATGGGCAAAATTTGGAACAAATTGGCATATTTCTCTTTAGTTACTTAATCACTGTCACCAATCAGTGCCAAAATTAATAGAGGTTTTCTGGTCATTATCCAGTAGACTCCACATTGTTGAACATTTGTAGAATTTTGTTGAGGTGGGGCAACCAGCTCAAGTGTCCCCTACGGTGGGCATTCTGTAGCTTGAAACGAAGTTCTCTATATCTTTTATCAATGTCCCAGTGTAGTAGGTGGGAAAGGGACAACTTGTTTGAAGTGTTAGGTAGAATAGTTTAATGGAAATATGAGAGAAGTTTATTCAAGTTTTGAATGGGGAGACTGGCAAAAGAGATAATATATTGGTGATGATTTTTAAAATGTAATCTGTGGTTGGTGAGTGAGTGTTTTAAAATTGATTTGGAGTGACATTTTGTGCATCACCTGATACTCATTTAGCCAAAAACAAAATTAAACTACTCACTTTTTGCGCAATGATTTCCATGAGGCCATTTAAATTTTGATTACTTTGGTTGGTTGGATAATGCTTTGCATAATCTGATTTTGTCTGTTTCATAGGAACAATGAACGTCAATTTAGTTGTGGGAATTAGAAATACTTAATACAAGCAATCTCTCACCTGCATTGAAGTTAAATTTATTATTTTTTTCTCTGTTCAGGCTGAGGTCAGAGCATTCTTTGACGTGCACGACCAAGAAGGAAGCCACCCAGGAGGTGTTCATCTGGAGATGACGGGCCAGAATGTGACTGAATGCATTGGAGGATCACGGACTGTGACATTCGACGACCTTAGCTCGCGCTACCATACTCACTGTGACCCGAGGCTAAATGCCTCCCAATCTCTTGAGCTTGCCTTCATTATTGCTGAGCGCCTGAGGAGACGAAGGATCAAGTCACAACTCTCTGTTGCCTCTTTAGGTCTGTAGAACGGTTCAAGGGTCAAGCAGTGTGTTTGTTTTTTTTTTTTTTTTGTAAGGTATTAGTGACTGTTAATATGTCACTGTTGTTTCTAGAGTTAATTTACCTTGTGTGTGTTGTATTGTGTATACTGGAAGTGATATGGTTTGAGACTTTGAAGGGAAAAGAGAAATAAAATAAACAGACTGAATTAAAGAAGTAATATCTGTAGTATTTTTTGAGTTTTAATATGCGATGCTCTACCAGAGTACCAGGTGCTGCGTGTCATAATTCTAGCCCTGTGAAATTTGTTCAACATTTATAGCTCTGTTGGTCATTGATCTATAACATAGTTTTTAATGGGTATGTAAGGATTTACGTGTGATGTATCAGGAAGGGAAGCCGGAATGGCTTATGGAATTGATTGCGATTGGTTCCGTTGGTTACTCTTAACTTTGATGGAATAGGTTATATCTTTGATCAGAAAGTTCCGCGAGTGTGTGTATCTTTGACAACAACAGCATGCAAGAAAACGTTTTGAGAGGGCAATCGTGTCATGCGGTATTCATTAATAAAAATTCAATAAATATAATAACTCTTCAATTGGAGTCGGAATTTAATATGGGGAATGAGAGCATTTTTTTTTTTTTGAAAGGGGATGGTGCGGCTGTCCTCAAGTCTTGATTAATGAAATTGCAGAATACAAGGGGGGGACGTAGAGCCTGAATCCCAGATTACAATAAGCATAAAGAGAACCTGGAATAATACCAAGACTCTCTATAAAATCTATGTATTCTAACAAGCACCAATTAGCAAAGAGTGTACGAATGACTACTCTATTTGCTTTGACATAGCGGTGACATACCGGAAATATAAATTCGGTGACACTTAATTTCATCATTCCATTAGGAGGTTGCGTCCATTTAATCAAGCAAATAACTCACCGTCTCGCTAGGCCAGACAAGGCACACTGAATGTGCATACCGGGACCAAGCCCACGTCGCCCTATCAAATAGTGATAGAGACTTATTATCAGCATCAAGCCACATTTAACTAAAAATAACAAGTAATAAAACATAAAATAATAACTGTTTGGGCCCAGAGCCAAAGCCCAGGCCCAAATATCACTGTGCCCAAGCCAACAATCGAGCCTGCAGGAGACGCCACGCCACCGTCTCGCCTGTACCCCCCTTATCTTCCGACCACCGGCAACATCACCACCGCCCCCAACTTGACTCAGAGCGATCGTGATCCCTCCATTACATTGGATAGAGGCGCTGCTCCTCCCCAGATCGAAAACAATCAACCAAAGGAAGATCGGATCCGGCTGATCCGATCCGGGCATCATTGATCCCAGCGTTGCCACCATGAAGAGATCACCACCAGGCGACCTCCGCTCCTGCGACATCAACTCGAACCCACCCCCAAGCCGCCTGTGCTTCGTGTTGGAGTCAAAAGATACTGGCTCAGCCGCTAGCCGCCGTTGTCCATCCCCATCGGATCCTCCAACCGATCTTGGCAGCGCCGCCAATCCCACGCAGCTCTTACTCCGACTGGGCCTCTCTCCTCCAGACACGCGGTCCCTTTGAGCCCGTCCGACGACGACGCCGCGAGGGCGCTCCGTCGGACGGGGCATGACTCTCAACGCTTTAGGTTTTCTCCTCTGAATCTCAATGTTTAATGTTCACAATTGAGAACAATGTCATTATGGGGAATTAGAGCATTTAACAGAAGTGAAATATATAGAATCGTTAAATTATCAATTGTAGCTAATCAATACATTATTCTTTTTTGGAAAATTTATGAGCGCTGAAGGGATGAGCGTGAGACAGGACTTGATGTAACTCTGGCCGGTATGTCCTTATATCTCATGCAAAAGAACTGAAAATATCCTCTCATTGGCTTCAATTGTGGACGTGGCATTGTGCGAGATAGTTGGTCGGACAAGCCTGCTGGTTAGGCTGTTCATCTCAACACCACCTCGTGCAAGTCGGAAATGGAGAAGTGCAACTTTGTTAACGAACACCGTCCATCACGTCCAAAAAAAAAAGATAAAAAAAAGAGGCTATATTCGCGCCATCCTTTAAGACTCTTCCACTGCTTTTACAGCGCGAATGACTCCATGGTCCGCCCAAAAAAAAAAAAAGACGCAAAAAATCGAATCCGCGTGAGAATTACGCGCACACGGTAGAGCCGCGCGACACAGGAAACACGTCGCACGCGGCAATCGCCGATTCCCTCAAGTTCTCCAAAACCACAAAAGCCCGCCTCTCTTAACCGCCGTTTGAATTCCTCGTCTTCCCTTTACTCTAAACTCTCAATTCCACACAGCTTCTTTCTATCAATTTCAATCTTTCAATTTCCGATGGAGATTTCCGAATCCCCTCCCTTCCGGCCAAGAGACCGCCGGCCGGACGCCCTCGGAAGCTTCCTAGTCCTTCCCGACGAGCTCATCTGTGCCGTCTTGGAGTTGCTCTCCCCTCGCGACGTTGCTCGCCTCTCATGCGTCAGCAGGTTCGTTCCTCGATTCTCTCTGTTGAATTTTGAATTTTCAGATATGAATGTGAAATGTTGCTGTTTCCAGAATCTTGTGGAAATTGCTCGTGAGATTAGGGTTTAGTTGTGTATGCAATTTCTGAAATTGATTTGGTGTTTGTTTCTGGACTTTGATTATTGTTTTTGTGTATAGAATATGCAATCCTTATCTGTTTTACTGCTCTTTGTATGCAGTGTGATGTATATACTGTGTAATGAAGAGCCACTCTGGTTGAGTTTATGCCTCAACACACTAAATGGTCCGCTCCAGTACAAAGGCTCCTGGAAGAAGACTCTGCTGCATTTGTATGTCTCAGACTTTAAGCTATGATTCAGTTTTTATAATTTGACACCATGTCTTGTTTTTCATTTGAAAGCAAAAGTATGAGAACTTATTTTGTTGTGCATTTCGTGCAGGGAGAATGTGTTGTATGAACGCGACGAGGCTTGCAGAAAACCACTGAATTTTGATGGTAAGGATGTTATGCCTTTCGAATAGCATCCTCATTGTGGTGGATCATTTTGTTTATGATGTTAAAACTTTCTTTTGACTTTTTGAGGTTTTCCCTTTTGTCATTGTCTATCGACTTGGTGCAGGATTCGACTCTTTGTTCTTGTACAGAAGATTATACAGGTGTCATACCACATTGGATGGTTTTTCTTTTGACAATGGGAATGTGGAAAGAAAGGACAAGATCACATTGGAAGAGTTTTCTTGTGATTATGATGGGAAGAAACCGGTATATTGACAACGATTCATTTCTTAGTTCATAATACAGATTAAGTTAAAACAGTGGAAGTCAAATTTCGATTTTTGCTTTTCAATTATGTTTGGGCACATCGTTCTATTAGAAAATGATTTTACATTTGTGAAAGGAGAATTCTCTTACATGATACACTATCTAGGACATATATCATGATTTAGTACTTTTTTTTTTTTTTTTTTTTCAGGTTGAAATCTACTAGTCTGTGTTGAGAACCTAGAAAGTGATAACATATCAAAGAGAGAACCAGTCTGTTTTGCGCTTAAAAAAAAATTACTATTCCAGTTCCTACCCCAATCAACCAATACCTTACCAGACCATATTTTTCTTATTGGTAATTCCGCTACACCAGTGACACCACCACCCTCTCTGTCACCACAAATATTCTGGTCACAAGGGCATCAGCATTACAGCATTTCCTTAGCTGAAATTGTAGTACACAATGCTCTATAGGGCCGTTTCTTTTTTGGATGAACCTCCCATAGTTTTTCTGGCGACTCGATTATTTTTCTGGTAACATGTGTTGTGGTAACTCAAAAGATTTTCTCTGCAGATTGAACCAAATGTTCAGATTATAACTGCAGGCATCAATTTTGCTAGAAAAGGGGGAGATTAAACCTGTGGTTTACTGATTTGACCTTTCTTACCAAACTGTTTCATTAATAGATTGGCCTTGTACTTTAGAGATTTTTAGTCAGTACTGCTATGCTAGAACCTACAGATGGTGTTTATGTTGTTCACATAGACTGTTGCTGATAACTTTATCAGGTTTTGCTCACTGGATTAGCTGATGCATGGCCTGCAAGGCGTACATGGACACTTGACCACTTATTGCAGAATTATGGAGATACAGCTTTCAAGATTTCTCAAAGGAGCTCACGTAAAATCTCAATGACATTCAAAGATTATGTTTCATATATGAAGGTTCAGCATGATGAGGATCCACTTTATATCTTTGATCACAAGGTACTCACTTGGTCTCTGTGTGGTCGAGAGGTTGTTAATTTTCATATTATTCCTTTTCTTCTTTTGATATGTGAAGTGACTTCTTTCTTAAACAGTTTGGAGAGGTTGAACCTGGCTTGTTGAAAGATTACAGTGTACCTTATCTATTTCAAGAGGACTTTTTTGATGTTTTGGACAAAGATAAGCGACCTCCATTCAGATGGCTCATTATTGGTCCCCAGAGGTCTGGTGCTTCTTGGCATGTTGATCCAGCTCTGACCAGTGCCTGGAATACACTTCTATGTGGTCGTAAAAGGTAAAACCTACTTCTTCTTTTCTCTCTTCTTAGTAAGCTCATGCATTTGTGAATTTGATAGTGTTAATGTATTTTGCCGTGCTTGCATGCAGTTAAGGACTTCGGTTTGGTTTAAATCTTGCATGCTTTGAAAATACTATATTCTTCCACTTTTTAGTCGTAAAGGCTCCTGCAATGCTGTTGTTAACTTTCTGGGCATTTTTGGTCCTTTGTAAGAAGGGTGAATGATTGGGTTCACTTTGGTTTGTTGAGCTTTTGTTTATTCCTTTGATCTCCTCAGTCCCCTCCCACGCACAAAGAGGAAAAACCCTTTATCTACATTCTCCTCCATCTGCATGGTCTCTGGATGATCTGGTCATGATCTGATGCTATTCATTTTTTGTATTGGATGAAAAATATTTTGCTGTTTTTCTCCTTCTGCAATTAAAATAACTGATATCCAAGAGCTAATCAGCTGTTCTGTTTGTTTAGGTGGGCCTTGTATCCTCCAGGAAGAGTACCTATAGGTGTCACAGTACATGTAAACGAAGAAGACGGTGATGTCAATATTGAAACTCCAACTTCGTTGCAGGTATTTATTTAGATACCCTAGTTAGTCCTCTGCAACTTCTCATAATATCTGTTGTTTGCGGTTTATAAAGTTATCTATTGTTTATTTATTTATTTGTGTCTTCAGTGGTGGCTAGATTTTTATCCACTTCTTGCTGATGAAGACAAGCCCATAGAGTGCACCCAAATGCCGGGGGAGACGATTTTCGTTCCTAGTGGATGGTGGCACTGTGTCCTAAATCTTGAACCATCTATTGCTGTTACCCAGAACTTTGTAAATTCTAAGAACTTTGAATTTGTGTGCTTGGATATGGCACCTGGTTATCGTCATAAGGGAGTTTGCCGTGCTGGATTACTTGCAGATGATGAAGGCAGTATTGAGGATTCCACAAATCATATACTCTATGATAAAGATGATTATAATTCCTCAGATATGACTAGGAAAGTAAAAAGAGTCAGAACTCTCAAACCTGGAGAATATCCTAGTAGTGAAAGAACTAGTAATGGTGCTCAGGGTTTTTCTTATGATGTAAATTTCTTAGCCATGTATCTGGATGAAGAGAGAGATCATTACAACTCTCCTTGGAGCTCAGGCAATTGCATAGGGCAACGAGAAATGAGAGAATGGTTATTCAAGCTTTGGGTTGGAAAACCAGGAATGAGAGACTTGGTCTGGAAGGTACTTTTCTTATTACCCTATTCTTTAGCTATCCAAATTGGCTGATATACACACAGACAAATGTTGCAATGAAGAAATTGCCAATGATATATATATATATCATTGTCAATTTCTAGAATGCTCATTTTTATCTGTCTACAAATACTGTAGTTGTATTACTTTGATATTCATTTCTCTATGAAGAGCTTGATGTGTCTGGAACATTAAGTTTTTTTACACTTGATGGTTGTCCTCTGTGATATTAATCAATCAAACAAGAATCTTTCCAGAAGACAAAATTATTCTTTTCTTTGTTCAGTCATATGTCTAAACTGGTAGGCTTTTTGGCCAAATATGTACATCCACCTTGGAGAGGTTTCCTTCTACATCATGTCTAGAAAACATGGGTTGTTCTCTCCTATGCGCAAGTTATTTCTTTTTGGTTTGTGAAAAGCTGAAGCTCCGGTTTCATTTCCTGTACTTTCTACTTATAATTCAATTATTTGTTCTTGTGAATGTCAGGGAGCATGTCTTGCACTAAATGCTAGCAAATGGTCAGAATCCCTGGCAGAAATTTGTGCCTTCCACAAATTGCCTTCTCCAACAGATGATGAGAGGCTTCCAGTTGGCACGGGTAGCAATCCTGTAAGTTAATTTTGTTTCTAATCTAATATAATGTGACAATTTTAAATACTTATCTGCACTGACATCTCCATAGTTAGAGTAAACATACTTGCACTTTAAGGAAAACAATGGCAAGCCATGGTAAACTAGTTTTACTAGCATAAAAAAGGTTCCTCTATATTACTCTTAATTTACTAACTTTAAGTATTCTCTACACATTATCACTTTGCCCCTTGAAAGTTACGTTAACGAGTGAGGGTTTAGGATATTTAATCGATGATGTTGAGGGTTTTGCAGAAAATAGTATTCTGTTGGGATCCATCTTTTTATTATTATTTTGTTGATTCATTAGAGCCAAAGAACTTGTTAAGTTCAAATGTTAACTACTGTAGCATCATACAATAACAACGAATGCTATGAGTATTGAGGCACAGATGTTCTTATATGCCTATGCATTCTTGTTAAGATTATCTGATGTGTCTTTTTCCAACAGGTTTATCTCATGAGCAACTGCGTAATCAAAATTTTTGTTGAGGAAGGACTGGAAACGTCACTTTATGGATTAGGTGCTGAGGTATAAAATCTTACTTGTACTCTGCTTTTCTTGCTGCAATTTTGACATCCATCTAATATCTTAGTGCGCATTTACAGCTTGAGTTCTACAGTCTCCTAGGCAAAGTCAACTCCCCTCTGAAAAATCACATACCTGACGTTTTGGCAAGTGGGATCATTTATCTTGAAAATGGAACGTATAAAATTGTACCTTGGGATGGCATCAGGGTTCCTGATGTGATTGCTAACTGCAATTTTATTCCGGAGAACGTCAAAGGAGATGTGTCTCCTTTTGGTGTATGGAGGAAGAAACAATTTGAATACAGAAAAGCTGGGGTCTCAACAAACGAATCCATCAGTTCAGCTGAATATACAAGGATATGGCCATATCTCATAACAAAACGATGCAAAGGAAAAATATATGCAGAGTTGTAAGTGCTATAGTTTAAGTTCTCTCTTAGTTTCAATCCACTTATTTTTGTTTCTTTTTTGTTTTTTGTTTTTTTTTTTTTTCCCTCTCTCCTGTTTTAGATATGTCATATGAAGCATTAGCACAAATTGGTCATGGTTTTTATTGAACTTTGCAGAAGAGATACTGTGTCACGGGAAGATGAACTGAACTTAGCTTCCTTCCTGGGAGAGCAGCTCCGTAACCTCCATCTCTTGCCCCATCCACCTCTTAATATCTCAACTTTCTCAGATATTGAACAGGGATCAGATTTTCCATTCACCAACGGTAGTATGGAAGCTGTTCCCCATAAATCAAACATTCCTGCTGAATGGGATATATTCATTAGAACTCTATTCAAGAAGAAGAAGGATGTCTCAAGTCGCTTGATTAAATGGTATTCTGTCCCTTCTACAAGAAGGTTTTTGTCTGTTACTTTTTCAGAACGTGTTTAAGTTGTAGCAAGTGTTGGCTATAATTACCTTCTTTCACCTTGTAGGGGAGATCCAATTCCTAGCACACTCATAGAGAAAGTTGACAAGTAC
Organism: Rosa rugosa; assembly: GCF_958449725.1. NCBI lineage: Eukaryota > Viridiplantae > Streptophyta > Magnoliopsida > Rosales > Rosaceae > Rosa > Rosa rugosa. The sequence continues at coordinate 4,318,503 of NC_084823.1, read as the reverse complement.
ATGCCAGATGATTTTGCCAAGTTTCTGTACATGTTCAAGGTGGGTCTATTCCACATTCTACCTTCAATAAACATGTGAAGATGGCTTTCTGTCAAAGTCAGTTTCCCGTAGATCAACTTTAAAAACCATATATACATGGTGAATCTAGTCTTATTGATTTTTAATATCTCAACCCTATTTGGTGTCAGGATGAAAATGGTGTGAGCAAAATTGGTAAAAGTTGTTCGTGGATACACTCTGATATCATGGATGACAACATTCACATGGAACTATGTGGTTTTAATTCTTGCTTCATTGGCAACGTCAAAGACACTTGCCTGGTAAATAATGGTTCCTTGAATGTTGATGGTGACCGTGCAGAGAGGAAAACATGGTGCCCTAGCCACATTCTTGATTTCAGTAATCTTTCTATAGGTTGGTGCTTATTTATCATTTTAAGGTGACCTTTTAATAAATTACAATATTCGATTTCTAGTATTACATGTAAGTTTTCAGTTCTTTGCAATATGGGGATCTGGTCCCTCTCATCACACACTTTTTCCATTTGTCTATGACCTTGATATAGAGTACACACATAAACTCTGTATCAGGTGCAGAAAGTGTGTTGTTAAAGCATGGAAAATTGTATAAAAAGCACACTTTTAAAGCTCGAGTTAGGCCACAAATGAACAGAAAAACACCTACCCTAAATAGCGATTATTCGCCAGAAATAGAATTGGGATGTCTCTGATCTATTGCTCTCTATTGGCTTTCTATATCTTGATGACTCGAATGATTTATTTTCAGGTGATCCCATCTATGATTTGATACCCTTATACTTGGATATATTCAGAGGTGATTGCTACCTCCTTAAGCAATTTCTAGATAGTTATAAACTTCCTTTAGTAAGACAAGCATCACCTCATGAGTATATGGAGGGTGGCGACAAGTTTGGACGACTTTCCTACCATGCCATGTAAGTAATGATTCCCTCTGTATGCTTGCTTATGCTGTTTTGTCAATTTGTATCTTCTCAATACATCAGTTAATGATCTTATTTATCAAGGATAATTTGGCTCTATGGTCTGAATTATCTATGTCCTATCTCAATCATGAGAAAAATGTGGTATGCATCAGATTGAAGTGTGCAGTACCTTAGATGAACAGCTAGGTGGCAATGAGAATGAGAATGAGAATGAGAATGACAGGATTCTTGTAATTTTACATATTTGAAAATTTCCAGTGCAAACCAATACTTGATACATTTAAACTATTGTGCCTTGACATCGTTAAGATTCTTGTATATCTTTTGTTTGAAAAGGATGCGTACATTCTGAATTTAAGCAGTCAAATGTCCTGATTCTCTGTTGTTTGTCTTCTGATGTAATCTGTGACTGTTATGGTCGAGCTTGCGTTGATGTCTATATTTTCCCCATTTATGAAATATTGCCCAAACAATGACAGTGATCAAATTTGTTCTGGATCACATGTGTAGGTGCTACTGTATTCTACATGAAGAGAATGTCCTGGGAGCAATTTTTAGTATCTGGGACGAACTCAAGATGGCAAAATCATGGGAAGAAGTTGAACAGGTTGTATGGGGCGAGCTAAATAACTACAAGGGCTTTCCTGGATCATCCACATCTCTCTCTTTGTTGGAGCCGAAAACTCCCTCAACATTGTAATACTTTTGAGAGCAGACATTTATAAATATGCTAGTTTCTTTCTGAATTATTTTCACTAGTTATTTCTTTATTTTTCGCCATTGCTAGGTAGTCTCAAGATAATACGATCACAATGTTAAGGCAGCCTTTGTTTTGAGTTCATTGAAAATTGAGACTATTTAAAAGGCATATGTAATGTAAAATGTAAGCATATTTTCTTAGGGTAGAGAGTAATAATGACTAATGAGAGGGCATAATAGATTAATAGCCAACATCAAAAGTTCATTGGCCTCATTGTTCAAAATTTAGAGAACAAATTTTTTTTGTAGTTAAGAGGATGCTGGAGAGGGTCAGTGGCCTGACATCAGGAGTTGATAAACTTTTTTGGTCACACCCGGTCCATTTAATAGGTCTGATAGAATTTTTTTCTCTTGTTTTTTGGTGTTTTTCTTTTTGAGGTTAAGCCCGTTTGTCAAAAAATATGAAGTATTTTGCCCATTCAATCAACCAAGTTGGTATTTTGCCCAAGTACACAAACTTTAGGAAAAAGACTCCTAGGGGTAGTTCCGTTTAAGATATTGCCAAAGAGATCATGTGCTGACTTTTAGGTCCAAGAATAGCTTTTAAAAAAAAAAAAAAAAAACTGTTCATACTTTTGAAAAAAACAAAACTAGCCTTCAACATGTCCAAGTTTTTCACCTAACGGCTCCCTGCCTAACGGTTACTTTAACAGGCGGAATCACTGCTGCTTGTTCTTATCTTAAGCTGAGGCAAATTCTTTTAAGAAACCAGAATTCTGAACTTACAGGTAGTATAGAATAATGGCAGAACATAATTTATAATAACATATAATTTGTAAAACAGAAAAACGTGATGAAGTGGATGAGCACACTGAAAATATTTATTTAAACATAATTACAAGCTAAAACTTCAGAGCCTCATTCTCAAGTAAACAGCTAAAAGTTATTTAGCTATCCATGAGAATGATCACAGTACTTACTTGTAATAGAGTACACTTCACACTAGACCGAAAAGAAACTTCACACTTGCTACTGTGGCATTCTTCTTGAGAGAAGACTCTTCTGCTCAAGTTCTTAAGCTATATATTACAGATGATGGAAGGTTTTGAAGTGCCGGGTTTTTCTTTCTATTTTTCGATGCCTCTACAAAAGAAACCTAAGGCCCCTTATATAGGGAGCGGAACTCAAACTGGAATTCAAAAACATAAAATGTACAAAACAACTCCGTGAGTTTTCTGCTTTCCTGAGTGCTCCTGCTGGTGGAGGCCGTACGGGGAAAAACAGATTCTTTTAGGTGAAATGTTTTTCACCTGCTTCTTTTTTGAAAAGCAAAAGTAACACTTAGGAAAACTCCAAAGTTACTTTCGGTGATTTCGACACCTGCTGCTTCACATGTTCTCGTCAGTTTCTGAGTTGTGGCCAAGGACAAAGGAGTTGTCATCTGCCTGAGCCATTCGAGTAGTAGTTGCATTATCTTCAACGTCTGTATCAACATACATTTTATAGTGGTTGTCTCTTTCAAGCTTTTCGACCCACTGTAAGCATGCCAGCGTTGAGTCTATCTCTTTTCTAATGAGAGATAGGAAGAGATCAGTACTGATTACGTCAGGATGATCGTAAGCAGTGATTATTATTTTTTCTCCTGCTGCCAGGAAAGTGTTTCTGGTGTCTTCTTCGATGATATTTCTCATGTAGTCCAGGAACATGGCCTTCATCCATGGAATGCTTGAATTTGGCTGGCCATTGTATCCAACACATGCAGGCTGCAGATATTGTCTTTGAATGATCCTCACGTAATGATATGGAGAGATATATTCGACTTCTCCATCCGCTTTTTGAATCCATTCTGGAGGTGTGGATCTGAACTTCAGTCTAAGGGTACAGTCATTTTTTCTGATATTTTTTACTGTGTTGACCATGATGGGAGGCAGGCCCTTGAGATCATCATTAGTTTTAGTCCAAAGATTATGGACAAAACCATTTTCTACAAGCCAAAGCTTGTGTTCCTGAGGATGCTCACTTTGAACATTGACTAGGTATCTTCCAACATATGGTCCTGAAACAATAAAAAGAGTTGGAGGAATACATGCCTCAGCATTATGTTTTCCTATCAAATTATGAAATTCAAACCACTCAGATTCTTTAAGGGTTATGATAGGAATTTTAGCACTCTCTGGATCTTCCAGATAATGAATTTTTTCTTTCTGGACAGCACTCTGCTGTGTACGAACTTCAAACTGTAGCCTAGCATTTTCATAGAGCTCTTCCGCTAAAGCAAACAGAGCTGGGAACATAATACCACTGTTTCTTTCTTGGAAAGCAAATAAGAGATTATCAAGGATTGCTTTCTGGTGGTAAGCTAGTCTCCTGCCAATTCTGAATACAGGAGTATCAAAAGTTTGTAGTTCATAATTGAAAACATTTAGTACTCCAGTTGGATTAGGTTTGCTTTTTGGCAAAGCAACAGCCTTCAACGGTCTTGATGAGCCTTTACCGTCTGCCGTTTGAGACGGGCTAGCCAACCCTTTACCCTGGGGTTGATCAGTTGTGGCTAGTCCTTTTGGACCTAGCAGGAATCTTTCGAGGATTTTTTCTTTAGGATCCTCTGCCTGCTCTTGTTCTTTCCCGGTTCTTCTATTTCTGGGATTGCGACCTTCGTCGTCCTCTCTTTGGCTGAACATTGCTAATTCTCTAGTTAGGGTGTCTGGAAGATAGTTCTTGTTACCTGCAATTAGTACAACATTATAATCATATTGGTTAAGAAATAATTGCCAGTTTGCTAATCTTCCTCTATCAGCAGCTTTATCAAGTTTAAAATTTTTGAAATTCTTTACTCTAGCACAATCGGTGCGGACAATAAAGAGTTTTCCAAGAAAAGCTGGAGAGTTTAAAATTGTTTTCTTAACAGCTAAAATTTCTTTTTCTCCTGTGGGATAATTTAGTTCTGCAGGGCTGAACTTGCCACTACAAAATTTACAGATCTTTTCAATGTTGGTTCCAGGCGTTTTTGCGAGGATCACACCGGACCAGTAATTATCACTCGCATCTGTTTGGAGAATGATCTCATCATTTTCCTCTGGTTGTTGGAGTGGATGGAGGTTTTTGCAGAGATTTTTTATCTGCTTCACCATTTTTTCATCATCTTCTGTGAAGTTCCATTTTCTTTTGGAACTTGTCTTAGGAGATAACATGGCTGTTAAACCTGTTTTTTAGGAATGAAATCTCTCCCATAATTGATGACTCCTAAGAATCTTTCCAGACTCTTAGCAACGGGAATTCTATCTGGGAACTTCCAAATTTTCTCAAGGATGTGAGGTTGGAGTTTTATTACTCCATTTTTGATGTTTATTCCTAGGAAATCAACTTCATCGAGGATAAAGAAGATTTTCTTTTCTCGTAGGATAATTCCATGCTGAACTATCAGCTTTACAACCTCATAGAGGTGTTTCATATGTTCTTCTCTGGTTTTGGAGAAGACCAGGATGTCATCTATGTAGACGACGCAGAACTCAGCAACATGTTTGAAGATGTCGTCCATCTTTCTTTGGAAGATTGAGGGAGCTTGCTTCAAGCCGAAAGGCATTACTAGTCATTCATAATGACCTTGTGGAGTTCCGAATGCAGTGAGAGGCACACTATCTGGGTGCATCTTGACTTGCCAAAATCCTGACTTTGCATCAAATTTTGAGAATATCTTAGCTCCTCTGAGCTGGTTGATCAGGACTCTTACCTGAGCAATTTGATAACCGTCTTTTACGGTCTTCTTATTGACATCTCTGTAGTCAATCACCATTCTAGCTTTTCCTCTTAGGTTTTCTGCATGATTTCTCACATAGAAAGCTGGAGCATGATGAGGGCTCGTGGAAGGTTGAATTAATCTCTTGTTCAGGAGATCTTCAATATCTTTTCTGAATTCCTTCTGATCTTCCTCTTTGTATTGAGGAATAGCTTTGACATGACAAATGGCATTCATATCATGTAATCTTAATTCACAGACCACTGGGTCTTTTTCCCAAAACTTTTGGGGATCTGTATCGATATTTTGTTCGAGTAGTTTCTTGATTTTGTCAAGAGTAGGAATTCTCTGTGACTCAAGCTTGTTCTGGAAGTGTTTGAGGTTATGCTCATGGATGAAACTAGCTTCTTCTTCTTCACTAGTTTCTTCTTCTTCTTCTTCAAAAGATTCTTCAACAAGTAATTATTCTTGTTGTTTAATTTGGAGAATTGGTTCAAATTTGGGTTGGTAGGAGGTAAGATCACCACTATTCTGATGCGATCTCTGATATTGTGTAGTAAAATGTGGACCTACGACACTTTTGGCTTGAGTAAGCCTATTCGCCCAGAACACCCGTTCTCCCTTCCGGAAGCCTATTGCTTCTTCATCCTGGATGAACCTTTGTTGTAGAATAAAATCATTTACCAACAAAAGATCAGATCCCTGGCTTTCAGATTGCCAAATATTATGGATGACAAATGTCCTCCACCAATGGTGATGTGAACATTTTTTGCTACTTTATTCATTGTTAGATGGCTTCCATCAAATGTGACGCCAGTAGCTGTTTTCTTTTTTTCTTCTTTCCAGAGTTCTTCTGGAATTGCAAATCTTTTTGCAACAGTAAATCCTGATCCATTATCTACAAATGCATGTAGATGATATTTCTTATGATCAGGGAATTTTAATCTGATCTCTATGTAGTTGCTATAGCGACTAGTAGAGACGATTTTCTCTTGTCGAAGCTCTTTTTCTTGAGCTTGCTCTTTGGGAATGAATGGTTTACATTCTTCTGGAATATTTTCTGGTATTTCAACCAGTTCTATAGTTTCATCGACTTTTTCTTCATCGATGATTTCTTCCTTTTTTGAGGAAGATGAGGGTTCCATAATTTCTTGAAACAAAGTTTCTATTTCTTTCTCTTTTTTCTCAGAGAAATATTCTTCATATTCTTGTTCAACCAGTTGGCTGATAAGGCCATTTCTGGTCTTTCTTCTTGCTTCAGCTATGAAGCATTCTTTGTGATAAGTCTTTTTTGACCTTTCACAGAACATAGGAAGACCATTCTCTCGTGACATAGGCAATAGTCACAAATGAAGGTATCGGGGTTGACTAGGTAAGAAGACGTCAGTGCTTCTGTCTTACTTTCTTCCCAATTTTTGACATGTAGAACATTCATTTGTCTGGATTCTAAATATTCTTCTTCAGAATCTGGTTCAGAATCAGATGAATCTTCTTCTTCAGACCAGGCAGAGTATACTGACTTGTCATCTTCATCATCGGAATAGGCTATTTCATAGCCTTTCATATTTGCGATCTCTACTATAGACGCATATTCGTTGAATAGAGCTTTAGTAGATCTTTTACCCTTTTCTGGGCATTCATTGGCATAGTGTCCTTCAGCTTTGCTGATAGGAGCATTTTAATGTGATATTTTAATAGTTAATTCCTCACATTTTGCTTAGTTAATTCCTTAACGAATCAATTTTTATTTTTAGGTACATTGGAGTAGATGATGATGAAATAAGTGTTAGGTCCATAAAATGATGGAGAAAAATGGAAATGCACTAAAAAGGTCAACTTTACATATTTTCCTACTCCGGCTATGAGAAACCAAACCAAGCACAGAAGAAGGAGCGACCACCTGACCAAATGAACTTCAAATGAGCTGAAACCTTCCAGATCCATTCTAGACATCCTAAGAAACATTTATTATGAAGAGTGCAAGAGCCAAATAGAAGTGGAAGGCCTTCAAATAGTCAGCCCAATTTTCTGTAGAAGCAAAATTGGAAAACAGGACCTGTAAGGAGTCCAGCAGTGATTCCGGCCCACAGGAATGGGAAAAAGTTCTGAAAATTTGACAGCATGATCTACACTCATGGTGGATCATTTCATATGAAGAAGTCAAGGGCAAAATCTGAAGTCTTGGTGGAGAAGTAATTGAAGGAAAAATGAGAAAAAAGTGACTAAAACCTAACAAATTCCATTAAGTGTTTAAGTATTCAAACCTAACTAATTCCATTAGTGTTTAAATATTCAAACCTAACAAATTCCATTAATGTTTAAATGCTCAAACCTAACCCATCATCATTTATTTAAGGCCAAATAGTTTTGCTTGGTAGCCTATAAATAGAGGCTTACAACAAAGAAGAAAAACACATTCCTTCATCCATTTCATCTTCTCTGTCTCTCCATTTCCTTTCCATTTTTCTCTCAATTCACTAGTTTCAAGTTTCTGCATTTTCAAGGAAAGAGAAGAAGAGAAGAAGAAGCCATGAAGCCTCCTAGCCGTCATCATCCACCTTGTGCCGTGATAGTGAAGTCTTGCTTTCAAGATTCAAGATCAACGTCTCAAGCTCTTCATCATCCACTCCCTTCACGGTGTAATTCTATCTTTTTCCTTATAACTTCTTTTAGTTTTCTTTGTTTGGATTTGTAGAATTATGAATTTTAGTTAACAAATAATGTTAAGGGCAAAGTTTAAAGCTCGTCTCTATGTTTGGATAAAAGTTGTGATTTCTTTGTGTTGATTTTTATGTTGCTTATGTGAGATTGCTTAATTGATTTTGGATTATAGAAAACTTTTATATGTATGTGTTCTTTGTCGGCCAACTTAGGATATATGCATGTAATTGAAGCTAGATTTAAGTAGTAAAGGCTTTGGACAAAAGTCGAAATCAATTAAGGAGGATTGCAAATAGGTGAACTTATTCATAACTAGGTTGTGCACTTTGGTTGACATCCTTTCTTTGTTCTTCATGCATTGAATGTGTTCTTGATTAGCTAGCTTTCTAGACTATGATTGCATGTTCAATAGGATTGATTTAGGTGCTTTCACTTAGATTAATTATTTAAGGAAAGTAAAATATGGGAAATAGTTTGCTTACTAACGTTTCACATGGTTAACTTATTTCTCATGACATAGATAATCAACTATATGAATTGTAATTGGATTTCATTCATATAATTGTGGTTTTGATCTTTGTTCCTTGCATTCCACCCCTGTATATGTGTTTTTACATTTTCTTTATTTTATTTATTTTAATTTTTGATTTTAAAAATCTTAATCTCCCCTTTTTACATTAACTTGTATATATTTCTATTCTTTGTTTTATTTTTGTACATAATACTTTTTACTTTTTATTAATTCTTTATTTGTTTTTGCAATTACAGGTGTACCCTCAATCCCTGGCCAGAACGATCCCTACTTATTCTATACTAACAACTACATTTTGCAGGGTTAAATTGTGCGCTTGCTTTTAGCGTATCAATTTTTGGCGCCGTTGCCGGGGATTGAAAAATCACTTGTTAAATTGTTTTATTGTATATTTGTATATAAACTGTTTAAAACTTAGTGTAAATTAACTAGGTTGTTTTTTTTTTTATATTGTTGAAGACGAGTTTTAATTGTAAGTTGTAAATTGAGAGGAATAGGTGAAGTCTGTTTTGTTAATATTGGCTTAAACCCTTTATTGGTACCTAGTTCAGGTTCCTTAAGGTTGAGGGCGGCCTTTATTAACACTTGTTGAACTGTCTTCACACTTATGACTTTTTTTTCATCTTAGTAAGAATAGTCTATGTGGAATGGTGTCTAGAAAGGGGACAACGTTCATGACGGGTTTTTAAATCCAGAAGTGCTTGCAAATGGGCCTAAACCACTATATGGGAGTAGCTTATGCCAAAATGGATTTTTCCTCTCGTGTTCGTCCTCCCCCACCTGGCCATTTCAGTAAGGTTGCCCAAAGGATGTTAAAGGGAATTTGTGTCTAGGCGACTATACTTGGGCCGCACGTTCACTTGATTTACCGCTTGAAATTTGATTCGATATCAATAATGTTTATCACTAAGGTTAAAAAAAAAAAAATTATACATATTACACTTGTAAAAATACTTTTCTTGTTTTATACTCACTTGTGTCTTTTGTACAATATACTTGCTAATTTTACTTGTAGTTTGTAATTCATAATTATACTTGTTTATAGATTTTGTATTTCTTTGTTAATTACAGTTACTAACTTTATTTAATGTAGGTACCGTCTGGCTGCAAGACGTAAAATGCAAGCGCTGCTTGGGAGGCAACCCAATTCAGAATCCAATCAGATTTGCTTTCTCTTTCCCTATTTCTTTTTATTTTTCAATTTTTCTCTTTGTTTTTATTTTTAGAATTTATTTTCGTAAATGCCTTCTATCTATGCTTATTTGTTTTAGTGCATGCTTATAATTGATTACATTAAGGACAATGCAATATTTAAGTGTGGGGGAAGGGATTTATATTTTTGTCTTTCATTTTGAGTCATTTACTGAAGGTACCGGGGTTGACCAGGTAAGAAGACGTTAGTGCTTCTGTCTTACTTTCTTCCCAATTTTTGACATGTAGAACATTCATTTGTCTGGATTCTAAATATTCTTCTTCAGAATCTAGTTCAGAATCAGATGAATCTTCTTCTTCAGACCAGGCAGAGTATACTGACCTGTCATCTTCATCATCGGAATAGGCTATTTCATAGCCTTTCATATTTGCGATCTCTACTATAGACTCATATTCGTTGAATAGAGCTTTAGTAGATCTTTTACCCTTTTCTGGGCATTCATTGGCATAGTGTCCTTCAGCTTTGCACAACCAACATCTGCAGGCTTTCTTGCCTTGTTGAGTGTTCTTATTCTGATAGTTTGTATTATTCTTCTTTTTCTTGAAGAATTTCTTTTTGGGATCTTCATCATGTTGTTTCTTGAAGTTGGAACTTTTCTTGAAATTCCAATTCTTCTTTTTATTACTCTTTCTGAAATTTTTAGAGTAATATTTTTATTTTCTTTTTTTATGGAATGTAGTTTCATGACATCCCCAATTGGTGGGTACATCCAGTATTCCATAGCAGAAGTTTTCAACTCCTTTGAGTTGTTTTTTGGCCATCTTAGCTCTAAGATTGGCTTTGCATTGTTCTTTCAGTAATTGCCTGATTCTGTCGGCAATTCATCCAACTGAAAACCTTTCAATTTGTTTTTCAGCTATGCTTTGTCTCACAGCTGTTCTCCATGGTTCAGGGAGTTTTCTGTGCAACAGGTTGACTAGATCAGTGTTTTCTAGTTCACCGATTGTACAGTAATATTCTTGAAATTCATTCAAGTATTCTTCAAAATACCTCATGTCACAAATTTTGAGAGCATAGATATTTGATTTGGCATTTTCTTTAGCCTTCTCACTCAGATTTGAGAGATCTCCACAGAACTGATTATACAGGGGTACTGCAAAATCATAAGGAGATTTTGAGTTCTTGATGTCTTCTAGCCATTCTTTTTCTCTGGCTCTTTCTTTAAAAGACATATAATATTTCTTTGCTACTCCAGTGAGAGTAGTTTCATAGTACACCTGTAAATCTGGTGCTTCAATTTTTCCAAGGGTAAGTGCAGAAGCCATCATCAGGCTATCTACCCATTGGTCAAGAGTTTGTCTCTTGTCTAGAGCTTTGTCTAGATTTAACCAGATACCATAATTAGAAATTGGTACTCTGGGTATGTTTTCTTCAGGGATAAACCTTTAAGAGTTTCTTTCTCCATTTTTGCCCGTAGGGGCTTTCTGTATTGGGAGTTTTATCTTTCCTTTTTCTCGAAAGATAATCGTTTTGGAATTGGAGCTTTCTCCGTCTTCTATTTCAACATCTTGATAGGGAAGGAGTTTTCTTTCCTTTCCTAATTTGAAAATTTTCATTTCTTCAATTAGTTTTTCTAATCTTTCAGGATTTTCGCAGGATTCTGCTTCTTTATAGAGATCATAGAGCTTGAGCTTTTGCGCTCTAAGCATATTAATTGGTCTGTTCAGCTCAGCTTCTAGTTCTTCTTCAGTGATGGTCTCCGAGGGTTCTTCAGAGTACTTTGTGCTACTGATACTAGCTTCTCTATTGCTGTAGCTTCTTTGGAGAAGATTTCTGTTTATCCTGATGTTCTCAGGACAGACATCACTTTTTCTGTGATTATCAAATTTGAGACTGATATCCCCAGTCTTTCTGCTTTCATATATTGCCGCTTTGGCATTTTCAGCTGGTTTTTTCGGACCAGATAATTTCCATTCAATAGGAAAAGTTACTTCATTCCAAGTAACCTTGTGAATCTGTTGTGAATGGTTCTTCTGACTGGTGAGGAAGCCAGTAGTAAGACTTGGGATGTTTGATATCCTAGTCTTTGGCTCTACCGTAGTGCTCATTAGTTTATAGTATATTCTATATACTATTGCGAGTTCTTGCATATCTTTTTTCATGGATATGCCATATGTCTTGACTCTCAGTCTGAGACAGTGAGCTGCATCTTTCAAGCTAGTTGAGAAATTTGGGAAGCAGTTGAAATATGCTACTTGATTGCATAGAGATGCCTCAAGCGTTCCCAATAGACTTGCTTGAAAGTCTGTCAGTCTATTGTCTTGTAAGACACATAGAACTGAACAGTTTATGCCTTCTCGTGCAAGAAGTTTTATGCCTACTTGGACTGCTCCAATATGCATAAATTGATAGTTTTTTGTTCTTGCTCGGGCAACTTCTTCAGGAGTGATCACTAAGACATCTGTTTCTCCTATTGTAGAAGGGGTTGTAAATTCTAATAATTTGAAATGATGGCTATCTAGCAGATCAAATTTTCCCCTTTTGTAGATTTGTTTAAAATCTAACTTTGGAATTGCGGAGTTTTTTACCTCCTGTTCAATTTTGTTGAATTCGAATTCTTCAGAATTTAGGAGTTGGACTCCTTTCTTTTTCCCAAAGATGCTCATCATCTTGACATTTCTGACCTCTTTCGGATTTTCATATCGAATACTAGTTTGACTAGTAGATGGTTCTAGAAAAATCATGTTTGGAACAGGATTCTTGTCTGGCCTTTCTAATGGTTTGAATCCATTAGCTTTTTTTATTTTTACTGTAGACACTTTGTTGTCCTTCAATATATTTTTTATAGATTCCAGCGTTTTTTGCTGTTCATTGATTTTTCTACTAACACTTGTTAGTTTTTCTTCTTCCGTTTTTGGAAGTTCTTTTATATAATCCATTTTTTGCTCCAGTTTTTCTAATCGAGCGATTATATCAGGTAAATTTTCTAGATGATCTTGAGATCTAGATATTTCTTTCAACAGAGTCTGATGTTTCTCATCAGAGGATTTTAGTAGAGAATTTAACTTCTCTAATATCAATTCAGACATTGTCCCCATTAGGGGATTCCCCTTTTTGAGCTCTTTGCAAGCTCTGATACCAGTGATTTGCGGATCTAACCAATGCTCAAATAGTCAAGAGGTTTTTGTTCCTCTTTAAGAATATATAAGAGATTTTCAATCACTTCTTCAGTTTTATAGATTCGGGTTTGAAGTCTATAAATGATATCCCAGTAGTAGGGAGTTTCTCTTTTAAGACTTTCTTTTTTTTTCTTTTAATTTTTTCAGCTTTTCTCTTTCTTTTTTCAATTCTTTGCTGGTGTGGTTATAGATAGCTACTAATTCAAGTCTATCAACGATCGAAATTATGAATAGTAAAGTCTAACTGTTTACCTTCGAATAAGAGGATGAAAGTTTATCTGCAAATATATCTAAACAAATAAATTCAGGATGGGCCCACCAGGTTTCATCAAAAGTAAAATAATTGGAAATACTTTGATAGTAAAAGTAGGAATTGGAAAGAGAGAGGGGTACTAATGGTATAAATATTAAGTGAAAGGAATAGTTGGGAGAAAAAGAGAAAACTTTTGTGTGAATGGGGTTGAAAATAAGTTGGTGGAGCGTATAGGGTGTATTTTGATATTCTATGGGTAAGTGGTCATTATCCCTTTTTTTTTTTTGGTCACACTCGGTCACACCCAAACGCATTCCATGACGTGGTAGAACTCTAGACGCTCTACAGACTTGATTCACGGTCATCTTCTCAACATTGGTACAAGACTTCTCCTAAATCCTGCCTGTCAATCGCCTTGTGGCACAACTCAACTCATTAGCAAACTCATCTCGTGGATGAATTGCACATTAAGCTCTACAGTTATCCATACTTATGAAGTCCCAAAAGATGTACAGTAATTACAATGACTCTTGGTTTGTTGAGCTAGGAATGTACAATATTTCCCACTAATACTCTCTCATGACAGCAAGAAAATTAACTTCCGGAGCTAGCCATTTAATAGGACGACAAAAGATATGAATTTGTTGAAGATGTAAAATCTCACATTTAGATAAAGATTCATTTACCAATAAGGTCATTAGTCTTAGTTGTGGTGACTCGAGAGAGGGGTCCCACAGCGCTGCGACCCCAAGCCAATGAGAAACCGACATGTCACGAATCACATCTGGATAACTCATCAGCCCGAAACCGCAAGGCCTTTTGGGTTTAGGTTGTTGGTTTACAGAACATTTTCTTGGACAAATTACTCTAGCAACCGAACAACGTATTTTCAAAAGCGGAATTTAAAATGGGCTAAAGGATTTGGGCTTACAATCGGAGCCCAATTTGGAAAAAAAATCACTAAATAACAATCAGTATGAGAGACGCGCCACAGGGTTACGGGCCTCTCGAAGTTTTGTAAATAAGCAAGTAGGAACAAATAAAAAGTAAATAAATAAGTGACTTCAAATAAAGGACTAAAACCTTTTTTTGATAAAGTCAAAGAAGAATACGCCAAGCCGAGCCATGTGCCTCCTCTGTACACTCCCCGACCACGTGCTCGAAACCTGCACATTGTTGTAGGGGTTTGCTTTCGTCCTCGCATGCCCAGTAAGGGCCGACCCAACTATGCTAGGTTTGAAAATAATATACTTGAAAATATTTACTACATAATATTGTACATGTTCATCGAAAATATTTTAAAGAGAGACAACCACAAACATTTATTTTCTTTTATAAAACATATGCGGCATGCTTCACACAACTTGGAGCTCTGAGATACTTACCTACCGGCTACTCTAAATCAATCAGTGACCGGCCCAATTTGTCATCCTTCGAGAACCGACCAACTACTCTGTAGTCCTTGTGATTACAAGTAGCGAAAGTGTCCATTTCATGGCCCTGAGTGTCCTATGACTGGTTCACTGTCGGTACTCACCCTTCCTCGACAAACATAGGAGCACAGCTCCCTCCGGAGGTTCACGGTTATCGACACTGTAGGATCCTTAGGAATCAACGCGTCTAGGTCCCATTCACTTTCAGGTCACAAGTACAAACATTCAATGGATACAGTATTTCAACATGCAAGTCTAGCCTCGGTTTAAGAAGTACGATCACCATCTCCGAAATGATTCAAATGCTGAGTCATTTGGGTTGTTTGGGTTCTTAGCACTTTAACCTTCATTTCTTTACCCTTTCTACTTTAAGAACACAAATAAGAATTTCCATTCCCAAACAATTCACATAACGTAGTAAACTCATTCAGGATATGGTGATCGTACTTCTTTCCTTAATGTAACTTGTGTTGACCGGTTTCACCCCCTTTACCAAGTTTTTAAATCTCAGGCAAATATGTAAATAACGATTACCATTCCCGAATGGCCTCACTTCTTAAAGTCATCCCGGAATATGGTAGCTTTAAAGTACCTCATTTAACGAAAACTTTAATCAAAAACATAATTCAACTCCCTTAAATAAAATCCACCACTCTCCTCAATTTCTTTCAACAAGGTACTTGCTCAACTTCTTATTTTCATTTACAGCAAAGATAAACATTCTCAATTATCAACTTCTCTATAGAGCTCACCAAAATAAGTATTCTTTTTCCACCTTGTACATTGACATTTTCCATTTTATGACAGATTCATCTCATTACTCAAGCAAAACCATTTCAGCATTTCTCCTTTTACATCTGTTTATAGACAAGCCAAGTTCCCAGCATAACTGGTAATTCACAAGATCCTTTAATCACTCAAGTACCACAACCAAATTTATATCGCGCATACTCAATAAAACCATAACTTTGATCAGTGCAAACAGTACACGGCCAAACAGACTCCAAAATACAGAGTCCCTTACCATTCTTCTTTTCCAAACTGAGAGCTAATTCCAATTGCTGCCATCCACCACCAACAGCCATGTAAACACCTAACAAATACCAGATCATTAGTAGTAACCAACCCTTGACCATTTCGGTATCCCCAAAACAGAACCTGTAGATGGTTCTTACCTTTTCCAGTTTCAATTGAAACTGACCCAGTAGATTTTCTCTTCTCCAAAATCTCCGAAAATCTCACAATTTCACAACCTCATACTCCAAATCAAATAACAAGTTATTAGGGTTCACTCTACTCAAACCAGAAGCTCCAGCTAAAGAGAAGCCACATAATTACCTAATCGAGAAGTCCTGACAATTTCCGGCGGCTGCGAGCGACGGAGCTACTGTGGTCCACGCGCCTGCGGTGGCGCGTGAGGCCCGTGTAGAGGTTCTGATAGGAGTCGGAGTTGGGAGCTTGGGGCTTTGATAGATCATTTAGCCCTGATTCTGATTAGGGAGGTCGTGTAGCTAGATTTCGATCGAAGATAAGAGAACAAAGGGATGTAGGGCCGAGAGCTCCGACAATGCTCGAGCGGCGTCGTAGGGCATCGGCGGACGAAGAGATATTCTGGGTTCGCTCCGCTCTATTTGCTTAGTTGAGTGATGGTGGCGGTATGGTGTAGAACCGGCCGGAAATTGAAGGAAGTGGAGGAGCAGTGGTGTCGCGACTGTGGTGGTCGTGTACGGTGGCTGGGGGCGATGCATGTCAAAAGGTGAGGCTTGAGTTTGGTCGGTTTTGGGCGCTGGATCGAGTAGAGAAAGTGATCAGAAGTAGCCTTTCCGGCTAGGTATGGTGGCGGAAACTGTGGTGGTTGCATGCGGTAGCTGGAGGCGGTGCATGCCGGTGATTCTTGCTGGGTTTAGGTCGGAATTTTGTCCTGGTTCGATTGGTGGTGGGTGGTGTGGTGAGATGGTGGCCGGAAATGGTGTTTTCCAGATTCTCGTGGTTGCAAAGGGAAGAAGAAGAGAGAAGAAGCGAGAGGTCGGGAGAGAGAGAGAGAGAGAGAAGAACGCACGGCTGAGAAGAGAGAACCTGTTTTAGGGTTTCCAAGTTTCTATTTATACCCATGTCCGTGAAATACCCATTTTGCCCTTGCGACAAATTATGGAACTCTCTTAGCTTACTGCTTTCGGTTTTGGGCTCGTAACTTTTCTTTTATTCGTTTTTCGTCGGAAACTTCCTAAATTATTTCTTGACTTCGTCCTAGGCCCAAAACTTGATCTCATAAAAATCCAAAATCAAAAACTTTGTTACAACTCAATTTATTATCTGCGAAACTTCAACAAATGGTCGCCTCACTAAAGTTCTGTAACCTTCTAGGCCCAAATCAAGGAATCTCAGCCCAAGCTTAGATCATAAGGCCCAATAGGTGGTCTCGACACCAAAACTATTTCCGAAATCGATTTCTTCACTTAAATCACCTTGCGAAAATCTTACTGGAGAAAAATTACCTTCTAAAAAATTAAACAAAATTGTCAGGGGCTCATATTAGTCAAAGATTCATGCGGTGAATATGCAAATTGAAGTCTTGTGCGGAAAGATAAACGTTGGCGTCTGCTCTGATAGAGTAATAGGTATTTCAATTTTGTCTAAAAAAAACTAAAGTTAATTATAGAATTGCTATCATTTTGTTGTGCGCCCTTCTCTCTCACACATAATTTTGCATGTACAGACCACAAAATGCTCCTCACATCACCTAATAATATTGATAGTCCCTATAACCAAATTTAAAAATAAATAAATAAATAAATAAATTTGGATTAGATGCCATACGAACTAAGACATACAAAACCAACAAGGCAAATAAAGACAAAGAAGAGAGACGCAGGACAAACAACTATCCAATCAAAGTGAGATGAAGAAGCAATTAGAAAGCAGTCATTCTCTATTGCACAAGAGCTTCCATGTTTGCTGAAGAAAACTTTCAGGGTTTCATTAGAATACTTATTGAATTAACACATGAAAATCAATATTACTGACTGTCAATAATATTCGCGATTAGGGTCAGTCACTAAAAGGAAAGTGTGGTTACATTAGATCCAAGTCACATAGAAACAAAATAACCAAACAAAATTAGTACATGTGTATTGCTAGCTTTTTAGAAATAAGGTTGCGTATTCTCAATAGCAAACTCTCAATATGAAAATGTTACTGACCCTCAGCAATAAAAAATACAACTGACCGTCACTAATGTAGAGTAATTGTTGCGGACACACAAAACCAAACATTTAGAACAAAATAGCACTGCGACCAGAAAAAAAAAATATATCATATAAATTTGAAACAAGATAACCAAGCAAGACAAGTATAGTAGCTGGAACCCCTATAAACATGTATTGTTATCCTAAGATAATAAGGCAACTACTTTTTTCCTGTGATTAAAAAACAATAGGGATGAAATTTGTAATTTAGAGGGAGGCCTCCGAGCATCTTGGAGCGACCTTGTGGGGACGAAACCTAGGGTTTCATTTTGTGGCAGTGAACTTTTGTTCCCTAGACCAAGCTTCAATGTAGCTTTGAAGAACCTGGTCTGACTGCCGGTTTGCTCTCCAAGTTAGGGTCCAAGGAGTTTTTCTTTTTTAGATTATGGTGATGGTGGATGCTAGAGGTCGGTCGTTGGATTGGTGACGAGCAGCGGCTCTTTCGATGGCCGGCGTTGCAACTCGATCTGAGGGGAGACAAGGTGAAGACAATGTGACAGGACCCGTCCCGAATTTCATCCTGAAATTGGAAGTGGCCCTGTGGGGCCCACCTTAGAAGAAATTCTACAAAAAATTTGGCAGAACTTCCCATAAAAATGGACTACCCAAAGCCTGTAGAAATACATTTACACTTCTAAACCATCCATCCTTATTCTCCTGGAGCCACCATGCTCCCCAAATCTCAACATCTCCCATTTCAGAAGTGCAATCTCAATCTAATAACATTCATTCCACAGGTTATCAGAGCAATTCTAATACAAAAGGTAAACAAAGAAAACATGGATAAAATGGATGCGCGAAAGTGGTGTTGTTGACTATGCCTCAACTCCATGTACGCCCGACCTCGACTAATCTAACCTGCACATTGGGCAATTGAAACCGAAAGACCCAGGGGAACGTATTGAAAAACACGTTAGCGTGAGTGGACAAAAGTCAAATAATTATAAGGGCTAAATACAAATTACTACCCTGTTGTTTAGGTCCAAAATCAATTCAGTCCCTGAACTTCTAATTTCATCAAAAACACCCATGCACTTTCAATTTTGATCTAATAGGTCCAATTTGTTAGTTTTCCTACAATTGAGTTATTTAACTTGTTAATGTGGCTCATATATGGACTATGTTTTATGATGTGGTGTCGAGGTGGTCTGCATAGTCAATTTAGGAGTGAGTCCTACTATTAAAAATAAATAGTTTTTCAACAAATAATCCAACTATAACTTGAACCCATAACAGAATATTAACGAATTGGACCTATTAGATCAAAATTGAAAGTGCAGGGGTGTTTTTGATGAAATTAGAAGTCCAGGGACTGAATTGATTTTGGACCTAAACCACAGGGTACTAACTAGTATTTAGCCCTAATTATAACATAATGAAAAGAAAGAAAGAGTTTATACTTTCCCACAATTTATTTTTGAAAGATAAATTTCCAATGCATGCAAGATTTAGAACAATTTATTTCCTTAACTTCAAAAGAGCGTAAGAAAAAAATTAATCCAGCCCCGCTGGCTAAAATAAGTAAATAATTAATATGGGGAAGAGATTTCACCATACGGGTATAGGAGCCCTTAGGCTCTACTCTCGACTGCCACCCACATATAGATTGTGTGAGGAGAAGAACTAATAACATTGACTACCACTCACGTGAGGAGGAGAATCCTTGACTGCCACTCACAAACACAAAGTAAGTGAGAAGGAGACACTAACAGAAAGACCCGAGTATGGTGAGGAAAACATGCAAAAACCGGTAAATCCATAAGGCTTCTCCACATTTCTCACGAGAAAATAAATATATTCCAATGACGTGACCCTGCATGCCAAAAACATTCTCTAAATCATAAACCAATATGCGAGAATTAATAAATAAGTATAATTCAATAAAACCAACGACGTGTCCCACACATCAAAATAATCTCAAATTAATAGTAACAGTGAGATTTATTTATAAGCCATAATTTAGGAACATAACCAAATCCAAAATCATCATTATGGCATTCCCGATACCAATACCGATATTTGATATGTAAATAAGAAAATAACTTCATCGAAATCCCATTTCGAAAATCTTTCCAAAAATCTCAAATCAACCAATAGAAATATATTTAATTCCGGAAATCACCATAGAAAATTACTTCACCGAAATTTAACATAAATCACAAATTCAAAATCGAGCATAACAACTTCAATTCGAAAATCCAATTGACATAGTAATAAAATATTTAAATCCGTTTAATATGCTCGATAAATTAAAACAATAATTTAAGTCACTACTTCATTTCCCAAATCAAATCAAGACAAATCAATAATAATTTCCCGAAAGCAAAATATAATAACATGTAATTAAATAAATAAATAATTAATTCGGGAAAATCAATTGCATGCATCCTTATTAAAAGCAAAGGTCCACTCACAGTATTATTTTTGGCACCACGCATATGGGTTCCTTCGTCGAGCAGTAGCTCGATACATCGCCCTGTACAATATTATAATTCGCGAATAAAGTTGCCGAATTTAAATACGATTCTAATATCTTATCCTCCTAAATCAAACATCCAATTTCTTTTCCAATTTAATCCAACTTCACCCCTAATACCAACTCATTAGTTTAAAGGTTCTAGGGTAGAACCGAGAGAAATCTGACGGTCAGATTCTCGTAATTCAATGATCGACATCCCAAACTTTGGAATTACACAATCGATACAAAACTCCTTCAATTTCCACCAAACTTCATGTATAAATTCTACAAAAATTATAGGATTTAATTAGCTAAAAAAAGGGGGATTAAATTATTGCTCTACGCGCTGCCACACGCAGCCTATAGTGGCGGCGCGTGGGGCAGCGCGACAACCTCCAAATCGGAACCCCAAAATCTAGGTACAACATCATCTCAACATTCTAAACACTTTTCTCAACTGTGATAAAGCCTGATTATACCTTGAATTGCCAGAATTAGGCCGGGAAAGAAAACCCAGAATTTCATCAAACGCTAGAATCGGGTTTCCTTCGATTCTCACTCCACACAGTGAATTGGAGCTAGAAACTTGAGGGGAAATGTTCCATGGCTCGAGGCGCTTCCATTGCACTAGGTTTTATAGCCGGAGATGGCCGGAACAGGTAGAATTGCTGGAAAACTCCAATCTGCTACAATTTTCTTTAAGCCGTCGATTCCCACTTTTTCGGCCAAATCGCCTTGACCCACGGGTACTAGCGTGTGGAGGAGAAGGAGGCGCCCCAGTGATGACCTGTGACTCGTCCCCAGGTGGCCGGATGGCGGAAAAACGAAAGGAAGAAGGAACGAGGCCGGCGCGGGGGAGAAGAGAGAGGAAGAGAGAGAAATCGGGGTAGGTTTCCGGAAATGGAAACCTACCACAGTAATTTCTACCTTTTTGGCCATAACTTTTGCATACGAACTCTGATTTTTACGTACCAGATATGCACGCGCTCGGTTTAATGTCCTCTACTAGTTTCATGAAGAAACTTTTCTCAAATTTGGACCTGAACAAAAAGTCATATTTTAGGCCCCCCCTAAAAGTACCGAAACGACAGTAAAAGTGAAAGTAAAGGTCGTTTACCGTCCAAATGAAAAATAAATCGATAAATTCAGGTTTGGGATGTTATACAGTGGGTTATGGGTTGATTGGCCTTTGCCTACCTGGGTTACAACAGTGCAACCTAGCTGGGCTAGCCCACTATCTTTCTTTTTTTCCTTTTGGATCTGGCTAGATGCAGGCCTCTGGGGAGTGATGTAAGCCTATGCTATTTTAGTTTGAAGCTGGGCCTGTGTTGGTTGCTGCGATGTACAAATGGTGGAAGGGTCAAAGTTCCCAGACAGTGCTTTGATCTAAAATTGTGTAGTTTGTTTGTTTTTTGAATAACTGAGCTTCGTTGTACTCTTAACCCTATTTCATCCTAAATCAGTTGCTTTGTTTTAGGGTGGGATAGGTGGAGGGGTTTTTATTTTTGTTTTTTAGTGTTTTTTTGCTTTGATTTGTGCATCGAGTTGTAATATGAGGATATTTTTAATTCCTCTAGCTTGATCGAGTGAGGTCGTTGATATTATTAATGGAACCTAATTCCATTTCCCTAAAAAAAAAAAAACAAAAAAAAACTAAGTCTACTGATTGTCAATAGCAAATAATGTTATTGATTGTCAATAATAAATGTGCAAGTTACACTACAAATCAAACAACGCAAAATGAATGTGAATCAAAAGATCATAAAATCTTGTTGAAACAAAATAACAAATTAAGATTCTTACATGAGTTGGAAAGGCCATAACATGCATATATTGTTGTCCTATAAAAAAACAACTCTACTGACCGTCAATAGCAAATAAAGCTATTGGCGATAAATAGCAAATAATGTTATTGGCGGTCAAATACAAATTTGTACAGTCGTGTTCACCTGGTCAGTTACTGGGAAAATTCTACAATGTGTTAACGTATGACATGCATACAATTGCCTTAAAAGTAGTAAAATGAGTCCTCAAAATAGTAATATTAGTCCTCAAAGTGGTAACATGAGTCCTTAAAGTGGTAAATTTTCTTAGTTACCACATGAATCCTCAAAATAGTAATATTAGTCCTCAAAGTGGTAACATGAGTCCTTAAAGTGATATAAATTTTCTTAGTTTACCATATGAGTCCTCAAAATAGTAATATTAGTCCTCAAAGTGGTAACATGAGTCCTTAAAGTGGTAAAAGTAGTTGATGTATGAGAAATGTTAACATACCATAGCTTTACCCCAGTTACTGACCAAAGAATTTATGCTCAATAACCCCTTAGATTTAGATCCAAAGGTAGAAAACAAAACACCTCAACTTAATAATAATTCTTGCTGCCATTGGATTTACATCCAGGGGTTGTTGAGCACTATTTTCTTGGTCAGAATTGACCAGGTGAACATTTTTGCAAAGTTGTAACTTTTACTAACATCCCAAATGAAACAAACATATCAAATGAAATGTGATTGAAAAATATCTTAAAATATTTTAAAACAAAAAAGCAAACAGAAAAGTACCCAAGAGAAATATCAGTTTTTTAAACAAGTTACGTCAACAATAATTATTATTTGTAGGTCAATAATAAAGAATCTTACACAGGCATAAAATCATGAAGGTATAAGAAGCTCTTGAGATGACTCCCTCTTTAGGTGTTTGAGACTATTACTCTACCTATTAGCAAGAAAATCAACATGCAGAACAAATCGATTCAAAAAGAAAACTTTATAGTACTTCAAATTCTTACAATTGATCGTTGGGTTCTTTAAAAAATCGAGAAGTTTTCCTCTTTATCACACTAATTTGCAATGACATCGGTGACCTAGCTCACCATCATATCTTGACCTCCAATCCTAAAATCTTCTAGCAGAAACCACAATAGATGAGCAATCTCTCTCTCACTCTAACACACACCCCACCGCGCTCACCAAGAAAAAAAAATCATATGAAGGCCGGAGGAAAATCAGAAATTGTTGTCATTCTGATTAGCAACTATAGGGGAAATCTTAACCCTATTTCTCACCTAACACTAACTTTTCAATCGAATAACATATTCATTAGTCATGTTATATGATTACATCCACTTTCTACCATCAAGTCATCGCGATTATTTCATGCTTTTCTTTACTGAATGGCCAGTCTTCCGCTTATGATGGCTAAAATCTGACACAAATCAGAAGGTCTGCCCATATCCTGGCTCAACACAGACATAAGGATAGTTAACTGTGTGTACCCTAATGTGCTCAGTCTAAGCCCATTCCCACTTGAATGTCATCTTGCATCCCTTCCAAGGGCTCCGAAGGAGGTAGTCATCCTCGTGAACTCGACAATGATGCAACAGATACTTGTGCGAGAAGAATTTCTTTCCACACCCCTTGACTAGACATAAGTTATTCTTGTGGAGATTAAGCTCTTGTTTCGTGTCAAAACTCATGGTGCAACCCTAAATGTCACACAAGAATTATGCTTCCTCTTTCCTTCACAGCTGAAGCATTCTTTGCCTCTATAGCTGAAGCATTCTTTATCTTCACAGCTAAAGCAGTGTTTACCTTTATCCTCCCAGTTTGTTTCTACTCTCTTTCCTTTTTCCTTCCAATTTCTGGATGCCCTTTTGCCCTTTTCCTACCGGTTTCTGGCTGCTCTTTTGGAGGTTTTTTCTAAGTCGCGTGCTAGGCCCACCTTCTGGTTCCTCAACATTTACATCAATAGTGTTTTGTTCAGATTGATTATCTTGGATCCTGGGAGTCTTTTGCTGGGTTTCTTGTAGAGGGCGGTGACATTGGTGACCTAGCTCACCACCATATCTTGACCTCGGATCCTAATCTTCCAGTAGAAACCATAATAGATGAGAACTCTCTCTCTCTCTCTCAAATCAAAGAACTTACCTATATCAAAAGTCCTTCAATTAACCACAACAGGTGGTCGAGTTGCTCTAGGTGTGGAACACTTTGGTTTGAATTTGCTGACTCTGATTGGAGTTTAATCTCAATCTATTCTCGATGGCGAAGGGGAGAAAGCGTTCTGATATGACCCCGGCACGGATTAGTCTTTGGGCCTAGAAAGTCTTTGAAGATATCGTGTGATCTAGATAAAAAAAAAAACATTATTCAATTGACTTGTTTTAATATTGATTCATGATTACATGATCCGACCATTTAGACTAAAGTAAGTTTATGAGTAAATGGTTAATTGATTTGCTTGCAAGTAATAGAAAAGTAAAAATGAATGACTTGGGATTGTGAAAGTGAAACAACCATAACCAAATAGAAAAAAACCACAAGAGATTTGATCCACCTCCATGGCAGACTGGCAGTGCAGTGAAACAAACCAGAACCAAAGAAAACCATCACAAGGTGCAGATCTAAGCTACCTCGATGGCAGTGCTAATTTAAAATAGAAGTTGTTCATTTTCTTTTCAAATTTAAAGGGGCAAAATTGAGACTGATATAGTTTAGAAAACTGAGGAGTAATTAGTAGAATAGAATACGTAATACCCTATAAAGGAGTAATTAGTAGACTAATGATAACTCGAGTAAAAATAATTACATGATCAATTTCACAATCACAATCACAATCAAATTCACAATCCAAGCCCGGCAGCTTGTGGGGGTGTGTTTCACGATCCCTCAGGTGGTTTTTTAGGGAGTTTTTGTCAGTTACTTGGCTGGAATTCTTCCTTTTATTCTGAACTTTATGATGTTATTTTGGCTATTGAAATTTCCTTTGCTCTAAGGTGGTTCTATTTATGGTTGGAAAGTGACTATTAGCGTGGTAGCTTGCTTCTCTTCGAGGTCTTTTTCTCCTTCATGGTAGTGCCTCTTTTTCTTGTCTTTTAGTACTATGTTTGTTTTGGAAGCGGTCTTGACCTAGTCCCCCCCTTCTCAATGATCTTTTGTACTTCCAGGTCCTTAGGAATTATCATATGTACTTTCCAATTTTGTGTTTTCTCTTGGCAAGGTTTGGTCTAGCCCTCTTTGCTATGTGTCTATTTTTTTCTTGATTATAATAAATTCGGGTAAGAGCGGTGATGTTGCGTCTCGTATCTCAATTTACCGGTTTACTAGTCATTTGAACGGTAAACAACAATTACTTTCACTTTTTACTTTATTTTGATACTTTAGTGGCCCTAAATGTTGACTTTTTGTTCGGGTCAAAATTTGAGAAAATTTTCTTTTGGAAAGTCATAGAGGATGTTAAACCGAGTCCGTGTATATATGGTACCTAAAAATCGGAGTTCGTATGCGAAAGTTATAGATGAAATTAGCAAAGTTATTGTTTATGGTAAGTTTCTATATAAATGGAAAGTTATTGTGGTAGGTTTCCATTTCCAGAAACCTACCCACTCGGTAACTCTCTCTCTCTCTCTGTCCTTCCCCGAGCTCTCTCTCTATCTCCTCTGCAACTCTGGCGTTCTCTCAAGTCCAGCCACCTGGGAGTGAGCCGCGGCCTTCATTCTCTTCCTCTCCTCTTCCTGGACTTGCCTGTGGTGGTAGCTCGCCGAGTCTTAGCCGGAAAACGAAGAACCAAGCCCAAGAACCTTACTGTAGCAGTTTTGAGTCAATGCCGATATCTCCCAATTCCGGCCACCTCCGGCGATAAATCTTGGTCCAGTGGAAATGCCTTGAGACGTAGATGGTGTCTCCAAGTATTTGGCAGTAATTTGAATCGTGGAGGAAGAATCAAAGGTTTAAATTTTTTTCTCACTGTTCATAATCGGGGTTTACTGTTTTCATAATTGTTGAGGCAGTTCTAGTTGTTTTCTGGCTTGGTGATAGTTGAGAGAAGTGTTAAGGAAGTTGAGATGAAGCTGTTGCCAAAATTTGGTGGCCATCGAAAGTGGTGGCGGGTGGCGCGCGGGCCCCACGTGCTGCCACTGTGGGAGGCGCGTGGCAGCGGGTAGAACAGTGATTTAACTTCTATTTTTAGCTAGTTAAATCCTATATTTGATCTAGAGCTTATATATGTGAATTTGGTGAAGATTGAAGAAGTTTTGAATCGATTTCTAATTTCCAAAGATTTAGAATTTCGATTATCGATTTATGAGAATCTGATCGTCAGATTTCTCTCGAATCTGCCCTAGAACTTGTAAATTAATGAAATGGTGTTAGGGGTCAAGTTTGGGTTGAATCGGAGAAGGAAATTGAAATGTTGACTTAAGAGGATTGATTTTGGAATCGTATTAAATTGTTGAATTGTTAATCACAGAATATAATTGTGTACAGGGCGCTATACCGAGTTACCGCTCGACGAAGAAACTCGTATGCCTGGTCGCCTAAATAGTACTGTGAGTGGACTTTTGTTTTAAACAATGATGCATGCGTTGTTTCTTGAACTAATGCTTTATTTAATTATCATATTATTCATTGAGTATATTAATTAGTTTCGGATATTATTTGGTTTTGAATATTTATTGGAATTTTGATTGGATTTTCCATCATGATTTTCGAACGTGAGTTTTCTTTGCTCGGATTTGAACTTATGACTTATATTAATATTCGACAAATTATTTTCCGAGGTGGTTTTTGGAATTAAATATATTTCTATTCGTCGATTTGAGATTTCTGAAAGATTTTTAAAATGGGATTTCATTGGAGATATATTTTCTTATTTGTTTATCGACCTTTGGTTTTTGGCATTGGGAATGCCTTAATGATGATTTTGGATTTATGAATTGAGTTTCAGAGATTAATTATGATTTATATGATTTTCGACGATTTTTAGTTATCGATTATTTTCATGCCTATTTGTTATGATTTTTGAGAATATTTTGGCGTGCGGGGTCACGTCATTAGGATATATTTATTTTCTCGTGAGAAATGTGCGGAAGTCTTATGGATTTACTAGTTTTTGAATGTTTTGAAACCTAAAATAATATGAAATACAGATTTCGAATGAATTATTTTTTAAAAGGGCGCCATCCAATTAAAAAAAGAAGCGGCGTAGTTTAAAAATGAGCGGATCCGATAAAAAATAAATAAGTAAAGAGAATATACCTAACTTTCTATCTAAAAAAAAGAAAAAGAAAACCTAATTAAACTACAGACTCTAATCTAGAGACTCTGCCGTTTTCTTTTCTACCTCTCTCTATCTCCATCACCACCAATTGCCCTCAACCTCACGCCGTCCATGGCCGCCATCACGCTCCTCGCCCTTGCAAACGGTGCGCCAGACGTCTTCTATTTTGTCGCGGCAGCAACTACCGAAACGGTTCTGCTCAAACTAGGCACTCAACCTTAGTTTACTCCAATTACCCTCCCTCTCTATCTTTTATCAAGTAATTGCTCATTTTTCTTTGCTTTCTTGTTCCATTTCTCTGCAATGTGAATTCTATTATATACTATGCTCATATCAAATTTCTTGGGTACCTTCCCAGCATGCAAAGACAAGACATACATCTGGAAATGTGTATGCTGATGCACTACCGCAACATCTGTATCGATGGCTTTAAAGGTTGTAGCCTCTTGTTTCATATTCCTCCTATTCCTCTCATATAATTACTGCTTCAAATTTTTACTAGATATACCTTGGATCTTGTTTTGGACTTGTATGATTTCTGGTTCCCATTAAGTTACATGGACCTTTAGTTTTGATTCAATATACATGGAATGATGCAGCCTCTAGTCTTAGCTTCATGATCTAGCTATTCAGCTCATTTGGATGGCTTCATTCATGTTTTTCTTTCATTTGCACCGTATAGGTTTTGATCACATCATGCTTTTGACATTGTCTTAAGGTTTAGTTAACCATTTTGGTTTTTGTGTTGCAGCCTATGAAAAGCCCAATAGCTATCTGCAGTGATATTCATGGACAATCTCATCATCTTCGAGAGCTTTTCCGTAGTGGAGGAAAGGTATTTACTTTGATTTTTTAGCTATTTAGTTCTTGCCCATGTTTGGTCTAAAGGAGGCTGTTAATAGGCCCGAATTGTTTATGTGGTTATCAGTTATCACTTGGCAACATTATGATGGTGATGTTGAAGAACTCTATCTGGACTTTATAGGAACTGAAAGTCATTTGGAAAACGACATGTTATTAAGCTCAAGCCAGGTGGAAAGGATGTTAGTGTGACCAGGAAGAACAAATTGTAGTACTTCCATGTAACTGCTGATTATAAACTTAATCTGACAGGTTTGTATTGAATACTCTTTTACATTTGAAAATACTCCTAATTGAACACCAAGGTCACCCTTTTATTTCTTATTTTTCTGATAGCTGAAGAATTGTGCTTTTTTCAATGTTGAATTGCAGATTTTTCTATTTTCAAATGCATTCTATGTAGTAACTGATCTGATATCACCATCTTGGCTAAAATTGTTTAATGCCGGGAAATTTAATCAGGTAACTCCCTCTCAAAGTTACTTTTCCTTTCAAATTTCTGTACTTTTGACCCAAACAATATAAATAAATGCTTTCGGATGGAACAATGACATAAATTTTGATGACTTTAGAAAGAACACACAATACACTGGTGGTCAATCTGAGGGGACCCTGGCGATTAAAATCTTTTGGGAGGTATTGACGCTCGATTGGAAGTTGATTGTCGTATTCTTTTTGTAATGAAAAACTAGACCGTAGTTTTTTTTTTTTTTTTTTGTCCCTGCACTAGAAATAGTCCAGAGCATCTTATATCATGGTCCTGAACATGTTATTTGGTTGATAGGTTTAAAATCTCCATAGAAGTGTCATGTTCTATATTGAGCAAAAGAAATTGGCAATGCAGCGTAAGTTGGGCCGAAAGAGAAGAGTACGAATCGTGGCTGAGCTATGCCTTTTATTTAACATGCTTGGAGGATAGCTAAGAGATGAAGATGGTGTCCGAAACAATGCAGACAATTCAAAAGATGAGACATTTGATGAAGATGAAGATTTGTGATTCACAAAGTGGGTTTCAGTAATATTTGGTTTAGGTTTTAGCTAGTCTTAGTAAACTATTTTTCTTTTTCTTTTTTATTTTAGGTATATTATTTTTGGGTAAAATATTTGTAGACTTTATTTGGTTTATGATTTAATAGGTCTTTGAATATTATTATTTGTAGAATATTATTAATAAATTAATTTTTGTTTTTGAATATTAAAATTATTTTGGAATTTTTAAATAAATAATTGTTAAATGGGACAAACAACTAGCCTCATCTAAGATCATTTGCAACAAACGATAATAGTTTTGCATATGTTGTAAATCAGTATATGCAACATTATATGTGACCTCGCCTATTATTTTTTTCAACAAATATTTAGTCTTGCATTTTATATTTTCAACAACTATGGTGATATTGCATATCTTTATAAGATATGGGCAACAACCTAAAGTTGTCGTAAAAAGTCTAAATTTCTCGCTTAATTAAAAATGCGACGACTTTGAATTGTCACAATTAGTTGTCGCTTAATGTGTTTTACTGATTGTCAAAAGTGACGAAATTACACAGTTGTTGCATTTTCAATATGCAATGCAATTGATTCCTCAACGAAATTATACGAGACAAACAAAAAGTCTCACATGTAAGTATCTACAACAAATGTATATGTGTCACATAATCATATATGCGAGGACCGAATTGCGTCGCATATTTCAAATGCAACAAATATACAAGCCCCGCAGATGGAATATGCAACGTAAATGAATCCTCGTATATTAAAAACAGTAACAAATATAAAGTCTCGCATGTAGTTTTTTTTAACACACTTGTGTGTCTCATAGTTTGTAATATGTAATGAACCAATTGCGTCGCATATTGAAAAAGTGACAACCGTGTAATTTCGTCGCTTTTGACGATCAGTAAAACACATTATGCGACAACTAATTGCGACAACCCAAAGTCGTCACATTTTCAATTAAGCGAGAAATTTAGACTTTTTACGACAACTTTGGGTTGTCGCTGATGACATTTTCTCTTGTAGTGTCCTCACCATACTTAGGTCGTTTTGTTAGTGTCTTATCCTCACTTACTTTGTGTTTGTGAGTGGCAGTTGAGGTGATTTATTCTCCTCCTCACGTGAGTGGTAGTCGAGGTTATTAGTTCTCCTCCTCACACAATCTATGCGTGAGTGACAGTCGACGGTAGAGCCTAAAGGGCTCCTTTACCCGTATGGTGATAATTTCTTCTTCCCCATATCCTACTGTTACTTGACTAGCGGGGGTTAGTGCGATTTCTCTTAACCAGCGGGGCTAGTATGTTTTTACGAGATTTTGAGGTTAAAGAAATACGTTTTATAAACGTTGCATGCATAGAGGTTTTATAAGTTTAAATACGTGGGAAAGTATTCAAATTTGCTTTATTTAAATTATCTTGATTAATTATCTTTGTCCACTCACACTAACGTGTTTTTCAATACTTTTCCCCTGGGCCCTTCGGTTTCAAATGCCCAGTTTGCAGGCTAGATTAGTTGAGGTCGGGCGTACATGGAGTTGAGGCATAGTTGTCACTGCTTCTGCATTGTAGGATTTATCGATCCTTCACCCTCTTTACTTTTTTATTCTATTACACCTTTTGTTTTAGAAATATTGCTCTGATAACCGTGAAATTAATGTTATTAAGTTGAGAGTTGTGTAATGTGAATTGGAAGACGTTGTGATTTGGGGAGCAGGGTGGCTCCAGGAGAATAAGGATGGATGGTTTAGAAGTGTAAATGTCTTTCTACAGGTTTTTGGTAGCTCATTTTTAGGGGAAGTTCCGCCAAATTTTTGGTAAAATTTCTTCTAAGGTGGGCCCAGCAGCGCCACTTCAGATTTCAAGATGAAACCTGAGACAGTTCCTGCCAGGCGAGTTAGCTCTTACATTGCTTCCTTAATAAAATAAAATAAAATGCTAACATGACAACTATTAGATATTAAGGTGCAGCAATGAGGCACCCAGTTAGGTTGAAACCTCTTCCCATTAAAGAAAAAACATGACTACTATTAGGCTTTTACATAACCTACTACATGAAACCTAGGATAATAAGACCCATATCAAAGATAGCATCAAATTAGTAAATCAGGGTTTGACTTTATTTCTTTTGTCAAATATTCCAGGTCCATAAGTAGACATGAAAATTTTGCCGAGGAGAGGAAACAACAACCATACAAATGATATGGCTGGAACACTAGCAAACAAAATACATGGTATAACAATCCATGCTTCTCCGTCAAGCACAATGACAAGTGCACAAGAAAATGCAATCATCATGGTGGCAATAGAGAAAAAAAGTGTGAACAGGCCAATCATCATCTTTGTGGGCAAAGATTTGAGAAAATCATCTTTTGCATAACGTGAGGTGAGTATTCCCAGGAATGTAATCACTGAAGTTGTGGAAGAAACAAGTGATATGGTATCTGAAACTATAAGAACCTTGAACAACTTTCTATATAGTACCAAGGGAAGGCCTGTGTTGTCATTATTTCCACCAGGAACTGTGAAAGCTGCAGCAAACGTCATTGTAACAATAAGAGCACCTACAACTGTACAAGAAGTTGTTGTTCCTTTCGTCGAATTTTCTGCATCCTCTATCAATTTCTTGTGATTCTTGGTAAATAGTTCATGTGCTGTTATACTGTCTGAAAGATTTCGAGATTCATGACAGTCGAGAGGTACAACACTTTCCACCTCCTACATTAAATTGAATAAAGACTTAAACATATGACCGTAAATAAAAATGGTAAATAGTTTTACCAGACCACAAATCCTTGAATATTTATATTTTTAAGGTCAGCTAAGTATATATATTATGTGAATAAAAGCTTAATTTCTTGTTCACGTATTAATTAGTAAATGAAATAATATTAGCCATTCCTAAATGTTATTTCAATTGTTCTTAACAAAACTTTTTAAATGGTCTGACTACTTTGGGACGAAGAGGATGATTCATCTTGATATTGGTTGCAAACTTGTGTCATCAGACTTGGGGTTGCTCAATTATTAGTTGCTTGGAGAAAAGGAATATCATCCTTGTTAGAGTTTTTGGTCTCAGTAGCTCTTGATATAACGTTTTTGGTTTGCAAAGGGAGTTTAACCTATGATTCGCTCATCAGTTGGTTCTAGAGGGTGGTTCCCATGAGGATCTTTATAAATTGGCCACATTGATTATTGTTGCTTGTCAGCTGCAGTTCTCCTAAGACCAGTCATCAACTTTCAGCCCTACTTCTTCAACAATGGTGGTTTGGTGATGACCATCAATGCTTCAATGGTGGTGGAGTCGTACTTCTTCGTGATTGTTTTTGTACGTCGTTGGAGGTGCGTCACTTGGGCCTTGTTATTGGCTAGACATTAGGCAACAAACTCCTATTGTTCACATCGATGTTTGTGTGGGAGCCTGGAAGGGCTGGTGTAGCTCGAGATGGTGGCTACACTTGGTAGTCTTGGTTTGGGGAAGAGAGTGGGGCCTTGTTGTGGTGGTGTGGGACATGAGATATTGCTGATCATGGAAATGGGGATTGTTTATTCTCTCTGAGATGGCTAAGCATTGTTGATCGAATGATGTCAGTCTTTCCTAGACATGGGTAGCCCAAAAGCCACGTGGTGGGGAAATCCCCACTTAAAAATTTCTCTAAACAAAAAAGTGTTTACAAAATGTTTAAACTATTTAACCTTCCTACTTTTATTCTTTATACCCCACAAACTATTCTCTCTAGCACCCTTTACAGACTTGGTGCGATGAAGTTCTTGACGGCGCACCTCCAGGGACTAGTGCTCTTGTAAGCATGCATAATGTTCCCTCTCTACTCTGTGGTGGCTTTTTCATTGACCTTGTTTTTCTACTACTTATTCATTTAGAATTTGAGAGCGTTCAATCTTGGTTGGGTCATGGGTGCTTTCAAGTTGCTAGTTACAGTTGTTTCTCGGTTGGGTATTTTGCATATGTTGTGATTATAATCATCCTGCAGGAAAGTTCTTCGGGTAGCAATAGATGGGTATGCATGTGTTTGGAAAGGTGTTTTTTGTCAATTTTTCTTATTGGTGGATTTTGGTTTTGATTAGATCTTGGGCAGCTACTGGGTGATGGAGTTGCGCAGGTATAGTGCGCCTTTTGTCAAACTCAATTTCAACTCTAGCATTCAGTTCAAACCGGGATTAGGCTTCGAGAGGCTTTTGGAGATGCTTTATGGAACCAGGTCGGGTCTTGATCCAGTTACAAAATTTAATATGGTTTTTGACCTCTATGCATCTTCCGGCTTTGGATTTATAATTTCTGACAGCTTCTAATTGACAAAGGATCCAATTCAATAAGACTAAGAAAATTATGCTCAATCACTATTAGACGTAGATCAAATGGTGCAAAACAAAACAACTCAACCTAAGAATAAATATTTCCGCTATTGGATTTATATCTAAAGATGGTTGAACATAATTTTTTGGGTCACTATTGATTATGTGAACATTAATGTTCATTCAAATAACACCCTTTCTTTCAAGATAATAAAAAATATTCTTTCATAATATTAAATGGAGGGATTATTGATTTCTTGAGGAGGTCATTAGATTGGTTTATATGGGATCGTTTAGTCATCTGAATTATTGTAGATGTTAATTTTCAGTTGAATTTCATCCAACTATATATGTTTTATCTCCTATTGTTTCCTTTATTATTATGCAACTTTGTTGTTTTCCACTAAAAAATATTCCATGTAGAGTAAATTAGTTTTCCAGCACTTCAATTGGGTGCACATATTCGTCACAATCACTCTGATAAACACATGGTTATTTTTTGTTTTTCCTACGAAATAATTGCTGGAACATTACTTTCATAAAAATGTAAATTCGAAAAGTAAATGTAAATATGTGTGTGTAGGTGTATAATGAGAGACTCGATCGTACCTTAAACCATTGTAGTTCTCTTTGCATTTGCAAACTTGCATCTTGAATATCATCAAATTGTGGAAGTGAGGATAAATTCGCGGCAGAATGCAGCATACTGCCAGAGTTCGAAAACCAAGCTGCAATGTCATGTCGCTCTTCTTCTTCAAGCTCATATATAAGACTATAAACCTCTTTTTGACGATTTTCGATGGCAAAATGAAATATGCTCCTCCCCTCTTCATCATAAGTGCCCAAGATTAGTTTTGGATTTGCTTTATACAGTTCAGTAACAAACTCATAATGCCCTTGTTCTATAGCTTTGAAGATTGATTTTTGCACCATGTCAAGTTGATCCGGTGTGAAATTATCAATTCTTGTCACTTCACCCATGCAATGTAGAAATTGAAAGATCCACTTATGTGTCGATTTCATTTCATATATACAATGGATTCCTAGGTCGACATTGAAAACAAATTTAAACTTTGTTATTTTCTTTAAAATATTACATTTAAAAAATAGATTAAAAATTAAAATAAGGGGTGTGGATGTAGCATACCGCAAAATATATAGAGGCTCTTAGCAAATCTTCTATATAAACTCATAACTGCATTGCATTGCATTGCAAATTTAGATATGTTGGACCAAGCTCTTAAAAGTAATATGTAAATTATAATTATGACCAAGTGTGTTCGTGTGTGCTGTAACAACATATAATTTAGGGAAATTTTTAAGAACAGTACATGAACTTAAGGCCACTCCGAATTTTGGTGGCCAACATTTATATAACCCAAAATAAGTACATGAACTTTTAATCCCGACCCAGTTTTCATACATACCGTCACTAACACCGTTAACACCTATGCCTTATTAATATGCCACGTGGCATAGATGTTAACGGTGTTAGTGACGGCATGTATGAAAACTGGGTCGGGATTAAAAGTTCATGTACTTATTTTGGGTTATATAAACGTTGGCCACCAAAATTCGGAGTGGCCTTAAGTTCATGTACTGTTCTTAAAATTCTCTCTATAATTTAAGATAGAATATGGAAAATATTAAACTTGATTTACTTCATTAATGAACTACTTGGATGAACCAATTTTAATTTATCAAAAAAAAATAAAACAAACAAATAGTATATATATGTTTGTTTACGATTTTGAAGGGATGGATATGGTAGAACAAGGTAAGAGATCTTGGTGCTGCAGAGAAAATTATGGTGCAGATTGAAGATCTCTCATCAATATGTATTATGATCTTATGTACATGTACAACGTACCTGAGGAAATGAAATCCCTTTTATTGCTATGACCTTCTTTTGATTCGGCAACATTTATAGATATATCATGAATGTTAACATGATCAACTTCTCGTACGTATATACCTATTGCATAAAAAAGAAAAAGAACATAGATGCACAATGAAAATTGAATCATTAATTTGAAATAAGAATCTTTGATGTACTCTATATTTCAAAGAATCAACATTACAATACACTTGGTAATTGTATCAATTTGTGGATAACCACTTCTGTTTTTATTTTTATTTTAAATTGAGATTAAAATATACACAAACTACATTCTTTTAATCTTAAGCATTATTATTTGGGTGACCAAATAAACATAACTGTAAGTAGATGAGGTTGTCTCCGATTTGGGAACGACCTCGTTGTAGTGTTTGGAGTATAATTGATCAAGATTGGGGATTTGGTGGAAGGTTGAAGTTGTGGGGGTGAAATTGATGCAGAAGAAGAGGAGGGGGAGGGGAGTGAATTGGGATTATGAGTTTGTAGAGTGGTTGGGGAAATTGGAAGAGCGCTAACCCTTGCTTTGGGCAAGGGTAGTGAAGAAGATGATGGGGAATTGATCTCCATCGCTCTACCAGCAATGAAGGAGAGAGCTAAGAGACGAAGCCCAGGAATTTGAAGAAGCTCTTAGCTCTTGAAAAAAATGAGTGAGTGAGAGAGAGAGACTATGAAGATACCAAACTATCCTTTGAAAAATAAATAATGACATAAGGTTAATGATCTTATTGACGGCATGTACCAAAAACCAAATGTGTGTTGGGTTTGTTAGTCCAGGTTGCTAATTTTTGGAACTTAAGGAAAGCTTAATTATCAGTGGCAAAAACTTCATGTACTGTTTGTAAAAAATTTCCCTATCAAAATATGACATGTTTTGAAAAAACAACCATTCATATTTTAGATTGTAAGGAATCGAATAAGTACTTCACTCCAAACATATCCATCTAGTTAAGATAGGTGTGTGGAACCATGTCACAGAAGAAGTTACTTGGAAACTTGAAGAAATGAAGAATGCGTATCCACTTCTATTAGAAGGGTACGTCATATTCAGAAGATTAATTCCTTTAAGGGGAAATCATGTAAAACTCCAAATTTTACTAGGATTTATTAGTCCAAATGACCTGAAATCTTGTGGACTATTGACTTCTAGATGTGTATATTGAATCTTGAAAATGTGCTCATTGCTGAGTTTTCCGACAGCTTTCGATAACTGAGATTAGTGACCTAGAAAATAGCTAAATTGAAAAAATAAAAGTTGTTAAAAGTTTCTTAGTAGGTATTATGAATTTTTATGCTATTTCTTTGATCTATTTCATCAATTATTAATATTTATATATTCACTAGGTCCTAAAGAATACTACAAAAATTATTATTATATGCACTTAGCGAGGTTATTATTTTAGTACACTGGCTCAAGTTAGGACAGGAGAAATTTGGTATTAATTTATCGAACATTCATTTATCAAGGTTTTGTTGTAGGGAATCAGAAATTGAGAGAAATTCGCTGTGTATTCTCATTGATAATAGGGGCCTCTTTATATAGAGGATTACAATGCATAGAATCTCAATCATACAAGGAAAGTAATCTTACATTGAATAGGAATCTAGATCCTTCTAATTTAACCCTATTACCACTAGGCCAAGTAACCAAGAGTTTGGGCCAAACACAAATTAGGGTTTACTTGAACACTCCCCCTTGTGTTGCCCAAACGTGGTGCTTCTCTCGTTGCCTCGTTAAAAACCTTGCCGAGTAACAAAAACCCAGTGGGACAAAAATAACCTCGGTCGAAGGGGAAAAAGAGCACAACACACCCTGATGACCGCGGTCATGGGAGTTCGGATAACTTCCGTAAACGATGCTACCAACATGTTTCTCGAAAGTGGAATTTAGGCAATGACTTAGTGAGCAAGTTTGTCATACTGACCTCAGATTGAACCTAGTTCACTTTGATCTTGAGGAGAGTCTGTTGTTGCTGATTATCCTTGGTGTTGTCGCTTTTGATATAGCCTTTGCTTCAAACCAAGCAGCATTATCCTATATGCTCGTAGGCTCATCTGTGGTAGACTTCAAACCACAATTGTTCAAACATGCGTAACTATGGATCCAATCCATATACATTCACGAATCACTTCGTGAAGAGCAATAATCTCTACATTGTTCTAAGATATAGCGACTAGGGTCTGCTATGTAGACCTCCAAGATATCACGATCTTTACCCATGGTGAACACCTAACCAGTTTGGGAATGACCTTTGTGTGGGTCAGAGACATACCCAACATCAGCAAAACCTTCCAAAACACATGTCGTTTTGGGATGGGGATAGAGGACGCCGACCAGTGTTGGTGGCGTTCCTGGTGTGTGATGGGTCTGAATCCATCATCTCTCTGTAGGGATAAAGCATGCCTATATCAGTCGTACATCTAGTATCGAAAGATATCTTTTACACCAATCCAATGGCGTCGCGTTGGCGCAGATCTATACCTTAGCTAACAAGTTCATGGCAAATGAGATGTCCGGTCTTGTGCATTGAGCTAAGTACAATAATGCGCCTATTGTACTAAGTAAGGCACTCCTGCCTCTAGCACATCTTCATCATCATCCTTTGGACGAAGAGGATCCTTTTCAGGATCAAGACTACGGACGATCATGGGGGTGCTTGAAGGTTTGACATTGTCAAAATGCCTAAGCATCTATCGACACGATGCTCAATTTCCAAACAGAGTCATAATCGTGTTCTCCCAAAATCCTTCATCTCAAACTCGAATTTCAAGTGTTCAGCGGTTTCCCTTAACTCTTTAAGGGCTTCTAATGAAGATCATGTCCAACATGAACCGCGATAGAATCCGAAACTTGTTATGGAAATGTGTGGGCATATCCCTTCCCAATCAAGTAGTCACTTTAGTGAGCGTTTCAACCTTATTGCAAATGCGCTCCGTGGTCTAGAGCCACTTGACTTGGGTAAATGAAGTTCACCATGAACCTTCATGTATATTCCGTATCTAGATCCCCATAGAGATACGTAGTGACCACATTTGTAAGCTGCATGTTTAGTTATTTGGAAACTACCAAACTGACAAGGTAGTGGAGTGCAATGACATCCATTACGAGAGAATATGTCTCATCGTAGTCGATTCCAGGACGTTTTTGTGAGAAGCCTTGCGCCATAAGGCGAGATTGTCATCTCTTTTTCTCATCACGCTTTCTAACGAAGACCCATTAGTCAATAGGTTTTATGTTAGGAGGTGTTGGCATCACTGGCTCGAGAACCTTCCTCTTCGTTAGAGAATCCAACTTAAACCTGGATCGCATCTTTCCATTTAGGCCAAATCTCTCTATGTTGGCATTCATTCATCAACAAAGTATGGTTCGATATCATCTGACTCAACAAACTCATGCGCAACGAAATGCGCAACTACATCATCAATTATGATGGAGTTTCTATCCCACGTCTCATGTACACTAGTGTAAGTTTCATAGAGCTCTATATTCTCAGGAATAGGTTCTGACGTTGAGGCGTCCCCCAACGATAACCATAATCCGAAAGATTCTCATGAGACGGATTTTGAGTCTTGATGATCAAAGGATTGGAATGTGCCAAAGTATCATTCGAACGCACGGGCCTCCCATGCATCCTAGCTGGGGCCATGGCCTGTAACGCCAAAGTGCCACTCTCTATGGCGTTGGCGCCATGCCTACCTCTGTGTAGGGTGGCGTTACGTCCTCTTGTAGGGACGTTCATCCTTGCAGGCATGTTTGCAGCATATTTGTGTGATCTCGTCACTTTAACAGGGATCGAGATGAGACATAGTGGGGACAGACTACGACAATTCATGTCATTCGTGTTGAACATTCGTGTTCTTATCTCCCCCTAACGACGGAAAGACTGTCTCATCAAAGTGACATCCACAAATCTAGCGGTAAGGAGATCGCCTAACAAGGGCATTTAAGTGGCAGACAATTGTTGGAATCTCAAATCCAACGTAGTTGCCCATTCGTCTGTAAGGACCCATCATAGAGCGCTGTGGCGGTGCAATTGGCACATAAATGGCACACTCAAATATGCGTAAGTACAAGACTTGTACTCAGTCACTAGCTGTAACGTAGAGGTTCATTGAGTGGCGGTGGGTCGTAGACGAATTAGCATAGCTGCATGCGATATTGCATCACCCAAAACGGATATAAGGAGATTGGTGCGCATTACCAATGTCCGGACTACCATCGTAGTCGTTTTCGCGAGACCATTTGGGTGTGCTCATGGGAATATGATGTCCAACATCAGTCCCAAATGCAATAACCATCGAAAGTCTTCGATGTAAACTCACTAGCATAGTCAAATCCAATTGACTGAATAGGATGATTCGGGAAGTGAGCCCGTTGTCATATGATGTGTGCTAGGAGTGTTTCATAAGCAGCATTACAAGTGGACAATGGCACAACACGTGACCAGCGTGTTTGCATGTCAACCAACATCATGAGATATTTAAACGTCTGCAAGTTGGTTGAATCAGTCCAGAGAATCCCTACGGATTCTATGTAAGAACATAATGAGTATTTTCATATCCTTTGCATAGGACGGTCTCAGCCCTAGTTTCCCTAAGGAACGGGCTTTGTAAAACGAGCAAGAGGCTTTAGAAGCAACCAATGAGAATTTTGGTTAGGCCTGAGCGTCTGAAACGCTATTTGAAGCAAGTTGGTGATTGCAGCATCACCTAGGGCGCCATCACCATGATGGACGCCATCCATGGTGTCATGGATAGGGACTACGCCAGCCCTAGGCTGGTGGTGGACGGAGGCGGTGCCCTAGGCAGCAACGTCGGTCACACTTAGTCCAAGAATCAACTTTTGATTCATGCTTCATTTCGCTCGAGAGAAAAAATGTCCATGTGAAGTCTTTAGTAGACGGATCATCATATCATGACCAGGATGACCTATCCTGTAGTGACAAAGCCAATATGTGTCTAAATCTAAGAGATCTTCTCTCATAACTTTATTGGATTTAATAGCTCGAATAGTGACATAGAGTCCACTAGAAAGACACATAAACTTCTCTAAGATGTCCTTGGTTCACAATCATTAGAGGTATTGCAAAGGAACTCATTTCCGTTCTCTACATGCGTTTTCGCATGGAATCCGTTGGCTATTCATAGGTGCGATTTGCCCTAAGAGCGTAAAGAGTTTTTGCGACAGTAATCAAGGTGCCTTTTGGCAAGGGGAACTTGGGTTATTCCATGTCCTTGAATTAATACTGATGGCCCAGCCATCGTAGTCACAAAGTAATATGCTTAGAATCAAAATTGAGTCATAATGAAAAGAACTCGAAATTTTATTCATAAGCCAACGGAGTACGTCATTGTCTCTTAACCATTAGGAGAATCTAACCCAAATGCTATCGAATGCAAAACAAAGTTAGTCGTTTGACTTCTTTCGGTAACTCCAAATAATATGACCAGGTGAGTAGAGAGATGTCGGTGGAGCAAAGCTCGCTTAAGTACCACTTATCTCAAAACCTTCCTAGACATCACACTTACTTTGGGTGAGCCTACTTTGAAGAAAGACCAAACCATTGGCATTTACTACAAAAATATATGGCAATTGCCTATTATATCTCTTGGAAAAATAAAGACTTAAACATAATTGGCGATCTATTGATCACAACCAGATTTGTAGTCTTCAACCCTTCACTCTAGATCATCTTCTTGATCTTCTTGTTCCACATAGTGAGCTTCTCTTGCTTCACAATATGCTTTGTAGGTGGTGACAAGTTCTTCACGAGCTCTACAAATGTGTGCCCAATGATCAGACACTCCACATCGAGAACATACATCTCTTTGCCCAAACTTCATTGATTGAGGCGCTTTGAAAGCGTCATTTAGATGGCTCTTAGTGTTGGTGGCGTCACCAACATGGCCAGAGGCGTTGCCTCCCTCTCTCTTTCCACGTTAACCTCTTCGGTTCCGTGTTCGCCTATTTTGGCGATTACCTTCCCAAGTAGAGCAATTATATGGACCAGAACGTCCTGAGGTATCCCTAAGGTTAGGGTTTCGCTCTTGGCTCCTTCTCTTAGGGGCACGACTATAATTGGATTCCGGAATATGCTCTATTTCCACGGATCTCGAATTATAGTTCTTCACAAGGATGTTGTCATGCTTTTCAGCGACATTCATAGCTCCAATGAGCTCATGAAACCTTGTGATCCGTCCTGCAGTAACATCAATTCGATAGTTCTTAGCAACCATCAATGCAGAGAGGGGGAAGGTAGAGAGAGTCTTCTCAATCAACATCACATTTGTGATTTCTTTACCACAGAATTCCATTAAGGATTTAATGCGAAGTGCGTCCGAGTTGTAGTCAAGAACTGACTTGAAATCACAGAAGCGGAGGCTATGCCATCTCACTTCTAGGTCAGGAAGCAGGGAGTCATGGACGTTGCCAAATCTTTCTTCGAGTGAGACCCACAGCCTTCTGGGGTCTTCTTCATTCATACACTCGTACTGGAGCAAATCATCCATATGACGAGTCATTAGGATGATGGCTTTCGCCTTATTTGCCTCTAAGGCTGCTCTATTTGCTTCCAAAGCTTGATCTTGCTCAACAGTTAGCACGTCCTGGTTAGGCTCGAGAATCGTATCCAGGATTCCATCGTCCTTGAGATGTTGGCGGACATCACGAACCCACCTGTGATATTCAGAGCCAGTTGTTCCCAATGGAGCAAAGTCCAATTTGTTCAGGTCACTCATCCTGAAAGAGAACAAGAAATTAGGGTTAGTTTCGGAGCGTAAAAGGCTACCACGAAAACATATAAAATTTCTGAGCGTAGTCGCTTCAAAGAAATTTAATTCCAAGAGGGGTTGGATTAGATCGAAACAATGATGTTTGCGGTCGATCGTTTTATCTCAACAAACTCTAAGTTTGGAGGACTCTACAAGCTCCAAGCTTGGAGTGAGCACGAACCCCCACAGTTCGGCTTAATTTGGTCTCCCCTATGATAAAGAAAGGGGGGGTAGAAGAATGGATGTTGGAAGTCCCCGAGAAAAAGAAGAAAAAAGTAATAAAAACTTCAAAAACGGGAACTT
This sequence comes from Rosa rugosa, assembly GCF_958449725.1. Classification (NCBI taxonomy): domain Eukaryota; kingdom Viridiplantae; phylum Streptophyta; class Magnoliopsida; order Rosales; family Rosaceae; genus Rosa; species Rosa rugosa. The sequence goes on along the minus strand of NC_084823.1, from coordinate 4,275,995 downwards.
TCAGAAAAGTTTACCTTGAAAAATTGCCGGAAATCTTAACCTGAAAAGTTGGCCGGAAAAATGTATACGGAAAGTGGCCGGAAAAGTCACCGGCGGCGGCCAGAATAGTGGCCGGAAAGTTGACCGGAAACGGTCAACCGGCGTTGACCAGTGTTGACCGGTGCTGACGTGGCGCTGTCCGCTACTGACGTGGCTTGCGTCAGTGGGCCGTGGCTTGGGCTGGGCTTGGGCTGCCTCTTCCTCCCTTTTTTTTTTTTTTTTTTTTCTTTTCTTCTGCCGGACTGTCAGTCGGCCGGTTCAGCAAATTTCAGGCCGGTTTTCAGGGAATTTCTTCAGGTTCTGGATTTCTGGGTTTGAGATGCTACTGCTGGAAAAATTTGGTAGCACTCGGAAGTCCGTAAGGTGGTGAACCGGTGAAATATTTGCTGCGGTTTGTTTGGAGATTCCGGTGGCCGGTTCGGTAAGTTTTCGGCCAGTTCTTGGGGTGTCACCACCGGTTCTGGACTCCTGGGAACGAGTGCTTCAAGGTTTGAGGTGGAGGCAGAAAAGACTTCAAGGTTTTGTATTCGAATTCAAGGTTTTTAGGTTCTTGAATCAGGGTTTGGCTATTTGTTTTACGGTTAGGGCTTCGTGCTGATAACGTGTTGTAGGGAATCAGAAATTGAGAGAAATTCGCTGCGTATTCTCATTGATAATAGGGGCCTCTTTATATAGAGGATTACAATGCATAGAATCTCAATCATACAAGGAAAGTAATCTTACATTGAATAGGAATCTAGATCCTTCTAATTTAGCCATATTACCACTAGGTCAAGTAATCTAAAGTTTGGGCCAAACACAAATTAGGGTTTACTTGAACAGGTTTCACTATATTAAATTCAGTTCATTAGTTTAAAAAAAAAAAAAAAATTGGTCAACTAGTTGTAAGGTCATGGTGAAGTTTTAATTAATTATAAAATGGGTATATGTTTAGAAAGTCTTTGAGAATTTGTGACTTACCACTTTTGGCTGCTGTTGAAGAAGACCTCATCTCTTCATATTGTAATTTGTAGTTCTCTACTTTTACGTGCAAAAGATATTCAAATTTAGTGAATTTACAGATTATAAATATTTTTATTCGTTATCAGCATATATATTTTCTTCACTTGGTGTTTTTTTTTTTTTTTTTGAAACAAGTGCTTAATTGGATTAGATAACCAGCTAAAAAGACAGAGACTACAAATACTTAAACATAGAAATAGGCAGGGCAACAACCAAATTCATATCTAAGCACTGCAACTCATGACAAGGCAAATTGAGCTCAATTTTTATAGCGAGCCAATAAACAAAGATTAACTCCGTGTCTTCTAGAAAAAAATCATCAACTAGCCCTCCATCCTCCGCACGTAATTGTGGTAAACAAACAAATAAAAGCCAAGTCCTCATCCATAAGTCACTTTCACCAGTCCAACTCGAGATAGTTACTAATTCCACTAGAATCATGATCTAAATTAAACTAGCATTTTAGAGACCATAAAAGGCCCAACACCACTCAAGTAGGTCAAATTCTCGGGCCAGGCGAGCCTAAAGCACTAATTAATGGATGAGCGTGTCAAAACACCCTCCTACTTGACCCAATTCTAAGGAGAACTAGACATACTCTCATGGGCCCAAAAGCACCCAAATGGCCCAGGCCCAAATCCTGATGCCAAACCTAACCCATAAGATCATCATCTTGCATCACCTCTTGTGCTCGCAGCACCGTCGTCAAGTCCAGAGGATGCCCACCCCAGCCTGCCATTCCCATCACCACCGAAATGTAGCCGAGCACCAATCAGCTAACCACAACACCGATACCCAATCACCAGATTGAACAGATCTCCTCCACTCACAAATCCAACTCAACTCCGATCAACAGCCTCATTGAATCAAAATCAGAAACCGACCTTAAAACTCTCTCCCTGCACCAGAACCAGCGACTCTTCCTGACACATTTTCTCAAAGGAAATTCAATCACCATCACTCACGTTGATCGACAACGACCACAGCTCGAGATCGCAGACTCGACTAATCAATGTCAGCTTCCTCAACCCCTCTCCTCACACCGACAGCAACACCCAGAGAATCAACCTCGCCTGGCCTAAACTGGAATCTAATTTGCTTGATCGTCCACTACCGATTTGCACAAAACCCGAAAGCTAGGGTTCAACTCGTTCTCACTTGTTGTATTCTGAATTAATGATTTTTATTTTCTTTCTTTAGTATTTTGGGGAATCTCCAACTACTCGGAATGTTGAATATAATTTTGATTGATCAGAAAATATTTTTTATTTCACAATTATAAGATAATGATTGTTTTGCCCACTATCATCTGGTCTAACAACATCATTCTTTCCTTTGTAAGTAGAGGTCTTGAGTTCGATTCATAAATGAGTAATTGTTATCTACTTCTAACTGTTAATAAAAGGATTATTAATTACTTAATATTAAGACAAAAGAAAATGAAGTGTTTTGTACTCACAATCATAAAGCCACCTTTGCCAGCGTGTGAGTCGTGTTCCACTTAAGAATGCAAAACGCATACGAGCCAATTTCAACATAGGAGTGGTTTTAGATAATTTAGTGATAGTGAAGGCCAAATTTGGGCAACGTTGAAGCAAGTCCCATGCCAAATCTAAAGTAAGAGTGAAAGCGGAAGAATTGCACAACAATTAGCATGTATCATATAATATAATCATATATCATCATCATTGTCGTCATCATCATCATCTATAATATATTTAAGATAATACCTTTTGTCAACCAAAACTACCTTTCTTAACATATATACCGTTTTTATATTAAAATACATTTGATATCAATTTATCTAGAGAAAGCAATTAAGTCAAATAAAAAGTAACAAAATAGGAAAGTGAAATCCACACTCCACGTTTTACAATCCACACTCTATATTTCATTTAGTTATCTTCAGTTTTGTCCTTTTGTAGTGTGGCTTGTAAACATGTGATGTTAACATATTATAGAATGAAACATGAAGTTTGGATTGTAAATTGGGAAGTGTGAATTTCACTCCCCACAAAATAAACCCAAACCTCAGACTCCCATATTTTTTTCCACATACTCTTTTTAACTCTACATATAGTGTGCTCCATCTACAATGTACTAGACACTATACACACACCGGATGACTCGATCATTTAGTTAATTATTGTAAAGATGTTGGGGAAGTGTCTTTTTATTTATTTTTTATTTTTTTTAAGAATAATATTGGAGAAGTCATGTTTTATTTTTAAATTAAAAAAATTATCGTTGAGAGAAAGTGGGTGAAAAATATGGGTCCTAATTATTATTTATATATTGACTTTGCTAATTACTATTATATCCCTATTTTAATAAACTTTTTTAGTTGAAAATGATGTTCTTCTAGTTTTAGACCAACTAGGGAAACAAAGCCACATCTCTTAATAATTCTATAGATTAAGCAAACTACCTAGAAAAACAGTTGATATATACCGTTTCTTAATTTAATACTACAAGGAAAACACGCACTATATGTGTGCCTTTTATTTTAAAATCTTATTATACCCTTTCTTAATTTAATACTAGAAGAAAAACACGCACTGTGTGTGCCTTTTATTTTGAAAATAAATAAATAATAATAATGTGTAGAAAACATGGAGTGAAGGGTTAGAGGGAGAGTGAGAGATCTTAGGGAGAAATAAACTAAAAATATGATTTTTTTTTTATTAAAAAGTAATTCAAAATAACTTATAGTCTAAATGTGTAGTAATTCAACTGACAAAGTGAGTTCTTTTTATTATAATATGATAAATTAAAAAAAAAACATGAATAAACAAAGGTGAATGAGTGCACTTGCAGATTTTTTTATTTATTATTTAATTGCATTTTATATTTTGCCAACTTTGAATTGGAAGCAAAAAAAATATTTTAACAATTAGTTTAAAATGAATTTGCAGATATACAGAATAAGAAATAATTTAAACATGTGTAAGCGAGTGAAAAAGTCAATCATATATTAAGCAACTAGTCTTTCCAGATGGTTAAAATTCTATTCATTCAAGTCTTACTCATAAAAAGTGGAAGTAGTCTTACCAATCCTGTTGCTAGAACTGAGACAATAGCAAATAAGATCACTGCCATTGGGTCCCTCGAGCACTTCAAGTGGAGTGACAGAATACATATAGCGAGCCGATTTCCATTTACTAAAACGACAAGCTGTGACAACTGGAATCTCATCAATGGGAGCCGAGGGTATGCCAAGTACTTTAACATTCTTTTCAGCCATGTATTTAGCCATTTCGCAAACGTCTCCATCCTTGAAACATGCAATAGCCCGACTTAAAGCTGTATAACCTTGACCGGCTTTTTCTTCCAAAGCCTCTGGTCTCATCGACTGCACCAACTCCTTCGCAATATCCACATGCCCTTGTAAGATTGCAATGTTAAGAGCTGTGTCTCCATCAGCGTCTTTTATTTCTAAACCTTCTTTTCTCATTACTGGCACCAACTCTTTCACAATATCTACATATCCCTTCAATGCTGCTCGGTGAAGAGCATCGGAACCCTCTTTGTTTTTTATTTCCAAACCTTCTTGTCTCATCGATTGCACCAACTCCTTCGCAATATCCACATGCCCTTGTAAGATTGCAATGTTAAGAGCTGTGTCTCCATCAGCGTCTTTTATTTCTAAACCTTCTTTTCTCATTACTGGCACCAACTCTTTCACAATATCTACATATCCCTTCAATGCTGCTCGGTGAAGAGCATCGGAACCCTCTTTGTTTTTTATTTCCAAACCTTCTGGTCTCATCGATTGCACCAACTCCTTCGCAATATCCACATGCCCTTGTAAGATTGCAATGTTAAGAGCTGTGTCTCCATCAGCGTCTTTTATTTCTAAACCTTCTTTTCTCATTACTGGCACCAACTCCTTCACAACATCCCCATGCCCCTGCAGTACTGCTAGGTGAAGAGCTGTGGACCCTTCAGCGTTTTGTATCTCCAAAAGGCTGCCAAGTGTTTTCTCGTACTGGTCAACCATGTATTTGGCCCTTTTCATGAGGAATTCTTCACTGCCCCCTAAAGTTATACCAGAACCAAAAGCTGTGAAATCTTCAGCGGTTTTCAATTCCAAATCTTCTTGTCTCATTTTCAGCAACAACACCAATCCTTTGATAACATCCAAATGCCCTTTTCGGGCTACTATGTGAAGAGCAGTATCTCGATAGTCGTCTCTTGGATCTACTGCTGTTACTGCACCACATGGATTATCTAGTTCTCTAAGACACTCATTTGCCTTATCCCAATCACCATTTTCCACATAAGTGGTAAACGGGATATAACGCTCAAAGTCGTCATTGTCAATATTATTCTCACCTGCGAATGAATTTAATTTGTATTGATTAGTCATATACTCGATTAATATAATTGCTTGTCCACACAAACAATTCAAAATTGTTTTGTTTTACCCTGAATTATACTAAATCATTTATCCAGCAGCTTTTTCTGTTTGTAATTTACTTGACATGGATCAGGAAAAATTAATGTAATAACAAGAGAAAACAAAAATCGGTTGAAGACTGCAAATAATCGATCGAGTCTTTAATTTGAAAAGATGAGATTACCTTTTTCTTTTGTAACGAACTCTTTGACCATGGGCACATTCCGCTTATTGACTGCTAGGTGAAGAGCTGTGTAACCAGCATCGTTTTTTATTTTCAAGTCTTCTTGTCTCATCAACAACACCAACTCTTTCACAACATCGGCCTGCCCTTCCTGGACTGCTATATGAAGAGCTGTGTCACCATCATTGTCTTTTACTTCTCCCATCAACGGCACGGGCAACTCTTTCACAATATGTACATGCCCCTTCTCTGCTGCTAGATGAAGAGCTGTGTGACCAAAATCGTTTTTTGTTTTCAAATCTACTTGTGTCATGAAAGGCACCAACTCTTTCAGTACATGCATGTGCCCTTCCCAGGCTGCTACATGAAGAGCTATATATCCATATGTGTCTACTGCTTTTACTACTACTACACTGCGGATATCAACTTCTCCAAGACACTTCTTTGCCTTATCCCAATCACCACTGCTTACAGACTCAATGAACGATTTATAGCACATCAAGTGGTTGGCATTGTTCTCATCATATCCTGCATGCCAAGTATTTGCCAAAACATATTTAACTTATTAAATTTTTATTTTGTTCTCCTACCCCAATTCTTTTCTAGCGAGCTTTACCACAATTCTATCCATTTTTATTGTTTAAAAGATCAAGAGTAGTACAAGAAGCACAACGGCACATAATTCGGTATTGAGAAGCAACAACAAATTATTACTCATGAAACTGTAGTGTACTCAATCATACCTTGTACAACTTTGCACTCTTGTTCCAAAGCCTCCCAGGCATTTTTGGCCGTCTCAATTTCACTTATAAAAGAGAACAGTTCTCTCCCGCATGAATTTTGAATTGCATACAAAGCCTTGACATTCTTTTTGGTCCAGGCCTCATAATTAGTTTGATCATCTTCAATTTTTGGAGGTTCCACGATTGCTTCGACAGCCTCCCAGAGATTTTCAACCAACAAATAAGTTTTCAATCGTGATCTCCAATGTTTATAGTTACTACGGTCAAGAACTTCCAGAATAAGTGCATTAGAGCCAACTAGAGTACTTGCCATGCTAGCTATCAATCTGAAAATTTATTTGACGTCCAAGAGCTAGGTTAATCAAACCTATGTCGAGCATACGTGAAAATAAAAAAGTAGAATTAAGAAAGTAATTTGAATGAATTCAATTGTACTCACTTAAAAAATGCTGCTGCTCGTAGATGCCAATATGTGCACAGGACAGTAGGCATTGAGTGAAACTTCATATTTATAGATACATACAACTCCAATTAGAAGTATTAGTGTGGAGTTAATTACTCGGCAATTAAAAAAAAAAAATTAAAGGAAAGACTTGTCGCTGTTCATTGAGTATGAGGCCGTCCAAAAAGAGTAGAAACAAAAATTTAATAGGTGGAGCCTGAAATTGCGTCAGACTTTAATGATCAACATGTGATGCGCCACATGATCAACCGAGCTGTTATTGTGTTGTTAACATTTTACTATTTTAGTTCGGTGGCTTTAGAGTTATTAATTGATCAGATTCTAGTTGGCTTATGGAGTGACAGCAATTTAATATAATAAAAAATTGGGACAATGATAAAAGAGGTCATTTTAAAGTACCTAATGATAATCCAGATACCACAAATATCCCTATGATAATTAAGGTCACCTAATAACTACCTACCACTAGAGTTAAACTTAATTACAAAAACTGCCACGGGCAGTTCTCCCTCCCTCCCTCCCGTTAACTAAGCCCGTCTGAAACCTTATCCGAATATCCCTCTCTCTGGTAGCGTGCCGATTTCTGGGACTTGCTTCGGAGTTCCACGCGCCATCTTCGTCAACCGAGAGCCCATCGTCATCGACGAGGTCCGCACCGGAACTTCGCCCCGAGCAGCTCATTTCTGGCAAGGAGGACGCCGCTAACAACTTCTCGTGGCCATACACCACCGGCAAAGAGATCGTCGATCTCTGCTTGGATCGGATACGGAAGCTCGCCGACAACTGCACTGGGCTTCAGGGATTTCTGGTCTTCAATGTCGTCGGTGGTGATACCGGGTCGGGTCTCGGGTCACTTCTGCTGGAGGCTGGAGCAGTGTCCTCTCCACTCATTCTCTGCTTGAGCACATCGATGCGTCTGTTTTGCTCGATAATGAGGCCATCTACGACATCTGCCGCCGATCTCTGGACATTGAGCGTCCCACTTACACCAATCTCAATCGCCTCATCTCTCAGGTACTTTATTGAACACTTGTTATGCATAACTGATACTGATGTTATTTGAATATTGCTGAGGTAATTTTTTTTTCCCTTATTTTCTGGGTGTTGCTCGTTGATGGTTTGCTCATTGGGGAGTGGCAGTGTGAGTCAACAAGTTTTGCTGATATGAAGAGGGTATGGATTAACAAGAAGATGTCTTACATTTTCGAGGCACGTCCCTCTACCAACTTGGCCCTCTTTATGCAAGCATTGTATGCCCATTCAATTGGTAGGTTCTTGTATCATACGCTTGACTTGGATTACTTGTTGATCAACACCAGTAGGCACTTTAGTTTCGTTGATGGAATGTTGTAAATGCATGGATGGAAATTTTTCAGGTGTTGTGCTGTTAATCGTGGTAAATGGTCTGTTTGTATGTGAAAAACCTGCAGATAGAACTAAACCCAACTAGTATTGGTTCTCTTTTTTGTCATGCATATAGTACATTAGTACAAGTTGCTTGTTTAAGTACTGGTTGTATTTTTGAGCATTATGAGTGATATTTAGGAAACAGTAGGTTATATGTAGCTCATAGGCCTAAAAATTATCCATCTCTTCCACTAAATGGTTCTATGGGTTTTGGAAAAGTCTTATTGATGACCTGAAAATCTAATTTCTTAAATATGTAGCTCATGTTCCAACCCTGAGAATCCTGTTTCTGTTTTGTATTGTGTGAGCGAACTACCATATTGTATTGTGTTGATATTCATACTATCGAACATGTCACTGAAGTATTTCGCTGATTTGGTTAATCAACAGTTTTAGTAGCATGTGGTACCACCTATTTGCCAATGGGCTTGCAATCTTTAGTGCATAGTTAGATACGTAGTTCTTGTTTCACCCTTGAGAATTCTTTATCCCTTTGTTTTATATGAGTGGCCTATCTCAGAGTTTCGATGTGGTGCTTCATATTATCAAAATTGTTGAAATAGGAAGCCACATAATCTTGTGGGAAAACCATTCAAGCCTCGTTTTAAGATCTATCTATCTCTTGGTATGTATGGAGATTTTATTTTGAAGTATTGAACATGATTCGAGTTAGCTTTACCGGTGTGTTTCAATGAACATGGCACTACACCGTATCAACTATCAAATGGCACTGAACTACATAATATAATGGAATTGCGTCAATGGACTTGCGTGTGTTGAAATGAGTCAATGGACTTGCGTGTGTTGAATTGAGTCAATGGCCCCAAAGCGAGGTGTCAAGCTGGCCTTATATGAACTAGGACAGTTGAAGAGCCATAGATACAGTGACTTACGAATCATGTCATAATCATACTATTAAATTAGTCATCATTAATGCCCTAGTGCCCTACCAATGCAATTCTTTTAGAGGCTCCACAGCAAACAAGAAAGCATTGTTACAAGATGGTACAGTTCAGGTTTTAATTGATCTGTGTTGGGTTTTTGCAGGGGACGATTACAAGATTAAAGTTTGGAACTACAAGATGCATAGATCGATGTCTTTTTACTCTTCTCGGGCATCTAGATTATATTCGTCCCGTGCAATCTCACTTTTTTTATGCTTGAAGCTTTGTTGAAAGATTTGTACAATGATGTAAGTTTTATAATGGTCCATGCTACATGTGCTCTATGCACTATAGTCATTCTCATTAAGGTTTATGAACCATTCGTTTGAAGGCAATGATTTCTTATTCTTGGTCCCCATACAGAGGATTTCTTGCCAAATCATTGTTAACCTCAAGTCAATGTCAGTGACTTGGCTACTGATAGTTACTTGGTTAGTGACATGGTCAGTTACTTAGTGACATGTGATTAACAGTGGCTTGACTATTAACTTGTGACTTGGTTAGTGACATGTAATGTGACATGGTCAGTTACTTAGTTAGTGACATGTGATTAACAGTGACTTGGCTATTAACTTGTGACTTGGCTACTGACAGTTACTTGGTTAGTGACATGGTCAGTTACTTAGTTAGTGACATGTGATTAACAGTGACTTGGCTATTAACTTGTGACTTGGCTACTGACAGTTACTTGGTCAGTGACATGGTCAGTTACTTAGTTAGTGACATGTGATTAACAGTGACTTGGCTATTAACTTGTGACATGGTCAGTTACTTAGTTAGTGACATGTGATTAACAGTGACTTGGCTATCAACTTGTGACTTGGCTGCTGACAGTTACTTGGTCAGTGACATGATCAGTTACTTAGTTAGTGACATGTGATTAACAGTGACTTGGCTATTAACTTGTGACTTGGCTACTGACAGTTACTTGGTCAGTGACATGGTCAGTTACTTAGTTAGTGACATGTGATTAACAGTGACTTGGCTATTAACTTGTGACTGTCAGTGACATGTAATGTGACATGGTCAGTTACTTAGTTAGTGACATGTGATTAACAGTGACTTGGCTATTAACTTGTGACTCATCATATAATTAGCCACTGCAAAAGCATGAATTCCATAAAATGATCAGTAACTAAATTTTACAGATGTTAAAATGAAAGCTCATCTACTCATCAGATATCAAGTTGCTAAGAACTCCGGGAAAAAAAAATGTCATTTTAACCAAAAATAGCTTAAAAGAGACCAAAATCTTTACATGGTCTCCTATCTGGTCCTACAATTCGTCCAAGATCTTTACATGGTATTAAAATAAACATTACATCAGGTTCTCCTATCTGCAATACTATTTGGTCCTACAATTCGTCCAAGGCCTCTATATGAGTAAAACTATAAACAAACAACAACAACAACACCCCCCCCCCCCCCCCCCCAAAAAAAAAAAAAAACCAAAACCAAAACCCAATTCACAGATATTATGAAAGAGATAGTTGTTGCACCATGAAACCACTAAAGGCAAATTCTTACCAGTAATGGAAACTTTTAAGTATATATTAATTGCAAATGTTTCCAAATATTGACGAACTGCAGGTAAGTTGTTCCTCTGCAATAAATAAACAAGCAAATAATTAAACCTTGACAACTAGTTTACAACAAAAGTGATATTCCACAGTTTCTTGAAATCTAGAATCTGTTAAGGGGACAGCCTTCTCATCTGTGACTAATTTAGAAAACCGCATTGGATAATGGTCCAAGACCGATGTGTAGTTACCTAAAAACTGTTAGACTACATATTCAAATTACACAGTAGTCCAAAACAAGGGATTGTAGAAACATGGTCAACTTGCCCCAGGAAAGAAAAACATCGGACTATAACCTAGTTTACATCACCAAAAACATTTTTCAGAGAGGACTAAGGTCAAAGATTGGGACTCCCAATTATCATCCATTGTCATGCTTATTTTATTTTCATAATTAGTGTTTTGATAGGTATTTCATTTTAATGTCAATCTTTAGACTGAGCATGAATGACCAAAAGAGAGACAAAAATTAAGAATCAGGGATGGTAGACTTAAAATCTCAAAGAATATCCAGAAAGCAAAACAAGAATGACATTTCTCAGCAATTCTTGAAAAGTGATCTTAATGGTAGATTCAAAATCTTAAGGACAATAGATTCTATTGCAGTCATTAATTATAGGAGACAACCAAGGTGATATGGCATGATACAAACTTTACTTACAGAGAGGGATGTGTGCAAGCAACGTGCAACTTCTGAAACTATATCTTGACAAACGAAATGTGACAAAATACATATCATTTGCCATGCCCGTACCTTTCTTCTATGAATCTGTAGAAAAAATGTGGAAGAACAACCAAATTTAACATAAAGATAAACCAATTCTAATAAACATAAACAAACAGAGAGGTTGCTCCCACCAACCAGCCATCCACAACCCATTGGGTTGATGAACAAGGCTCTACTTATACCTTCAAGCATTTTCTACAGTATTTACAAGATTTTACACCATATAGATGGTTCAAATCTTCCATTATTAATTACAGGAGTCCAGTTTTGATTCTTCATTCCTTCCTGGTTCAATAATTTTTGCTCAGAATAAGTGAGGTCCCTTATTTAACAATATGAAGGGAAACGATACTCACTGCAACAAAAAACACGCACACAACTTCACCAGCACAAAATTCAAGAACAACCGCAAAACCCAACAAGACAAAAACCTCAGAGACCAAACACACAAGCTCAAAAATCTGCTTGCTTCCAACTTCATTTCAACTAAACTACACAAACCTTAATCTCAGCACATAGAAATGCTCAAAACTGAATGGGAAGTAAAGAATGACACAAAAATCCATTGAAGACGGCCTTTACATTTCAATTTACAAGATTGTTTCCAAGAGGCATCATTTTTAAGAGGGGAAACTGATTGACCTGTTGTCAATCAATTCAATTCTACATAGGCTTTTTTTTTTTTCCCAAGCAAAACTGTGGTTTCTTCCAGTTATGTCTTTTTCTGTAAACAAGCCTTACAACCAACTCATTACGAGCAGCAAACTCTTCAGATGAAAGCCCTTTAACCTGTGAGCAAATAGTAGCATTTATAAACCTCACTGCACAAACCCTAAGCAATCAAGAATTCTATACTAAACAGGCAAAATTGACAACTCAACTACACATGTTCTTCCACTTCAATTTACTATCGAGCACTAAAACACCGTATCCGAGTGCAATCATCTTTCAATTTTCAGTTTTAGAATGTAGCACACTAAACATCAATTTCTCAAACAGTTTTATGAAAATGCACAATTACTAAGAAGCACGATAATAGAATTGATTCAAACAGTGGAGGCCAACCTTCTTTACAGCCAATCTCTGCAACTTGGGAACCTCTTTAAGCAATCGAGCCTTGGTCCGGCGAATCACGGCATTCAGAGCAACTGCAAATGCCCTACTTTTCTTTTTTGAAGCAAGCTCCGCTTTCTGCAGATCAAAATTACTCAAAATTCAGTCTCAATTTGAAAAATAGGACCAAATCATAACTTAAATTCTAGTCAATTTCAAAGAGATTCGAAATTCTGAACTCTCAAAGAGATTTCATCGCTCTGAAACACACAGTTTGAATCAGAAAGAAACAGAGAAAGATACTGAACCTGAAGACCAGCTTCAATGTCGAACTCGACGGCAGAGTAGAGGCGAGCGAAGGCATCGTCGCCGGAGACATTAGAGTCCTTCTACTTGTCGATGCCGTATCGGTCGTACTTGTTGCAGATCGCGGCGAAGGCATCGTCGCCGGAGACGTTAGATTCCTTCCATTCTCGCCGACGGCGACGTGTTTCAGCAGATCATGGCGGAAGAAACCGATCAAAATTGTTTGAGATCTCAAGAGAGTGAGAGTGAAAAAGACCGTGAATTTTTTTCTATGAGGAATTTTATCTCCAACATCTGGTTCAACCTGAGGAAAGTGAAGAAGATAATGCAATGAGATTAACAGAGAGGAAATATCAGGTGGAATTAGAAATAAAGATTTTATAGCTTAAAGGGCAGAATTGGAATCAAAAAAATTTAAAAGTGACCTTTTTTAACATCACCTCATTATTAATAAGGACTAAATTAATATTACCGACAATTCATGATGGACCATTTTATCAAGTGGGAAACTAGGTGACATTTTTATCATATCACACTCTAATGTGACCTTTTCTATCATTTCCTTTAAAATTAAAACATGATTAAATTCATAAATCAAGTGAGTGAAAAAGTCAAAACACCATTAAAGTAAAAGTGTAGCCATTAAAGTAAAGTAGTAAATGTATATATTTGTGATTTATATTATAAAAAATAAATTAATATATTTATATAAATTAAATATATGTATATATTATTGGGGCGGGTTTGGGGATGGGGATCACAATACCATCCCCGCCCTATCCTCATTCCCCATTTGTCCCCGAATTCTCCCCCCATTAGGGGCGGGTATCCAATAAAGCTCCGCTCCGCTGGGGATTTTTGCCATCCCTAGATCAGAGCCACTATGCTCAATTACGAATCAATTTTTTTTTTTTTTAACAAGAAGGGAAAATATCTTTTAACTAAAAAAAAATATATATAAAATTGTTTCCTGTATAAGTTTTGGGTGGGCCTCGCTTCATTATCGAAGCCCAGAACCCACTTGGAGAAAAACCCAAGACCTGCTTCATTCAGATTGACGTTATAGGGATAAGTGGATAACGGTCTGCCCCAAAATTTGATTCTCAATTTTGATCACCTGTTCTGGTTTCTGAAAATATGATCGAAATCTTGATTGAACAGCCCTACAATATGATTGAAAATTGATCAGCCGTACAGGTTCTGGACTACTCTCTCTGTATCAACAAGAAGCAGAATATTTTTTTTTTTTTTTTTTCTATTCTGGTATTGTTTTGTTGATGGGATTTTGATAGCCTCTGAATGCGATAAGGTTCATCTCAAAATTTGCAATTCCTTCTTTCTTCCACCTTAAAAGAAAAACAGTTTTGGTTTCTTTCCAAAGAAAAGGGGGAAGAGTCTTTTAGTTCTCCAGCTCACGAAATAAGTCCAAATTGGGTTGAATTCTAGTGTATCTTGATATATTGTTTGCTTAGGTTAATTAAAACTTCAGAGCATTCCTTGTTGCCGTAGCAATCCTATGTTCAGAAGTCTAGATTAATCATACGTTTAGACCAAGAGTTGTAATATTGAGTTTTAAAGCCAGTGTCTCTGGTCCCCATAGGAGGTTTAAACATTCACAATTCAATATTAGCATATAACAAGAGGTAGAAGTCACATTCTTCTTGCCAATCTAGGTGTTGATATCGATCTAATTAACCTAAAGTTGGTTTTTTGGCCTTTGGTTATGTGATTTAGTAGTGTCAATTGTCCTTTTGCCACCCTAAGTAAAGCTGGCACATTCATATACGTTGGGGCTATTAAGCTTTCATTGCCTAGTTCTTATCGGCATTGTCCTTAAACTAGGGGAATACACATCAAATATGCGCTTGTTTGACTTGCAAGGTCCTCAGTATTATGCATATTCCTATGATGAGTACTCAAAAATAGTCATCATTCCTTATGAATAAAGCAATCTTATATTCGGTAGTATACTTGTTTTTATCGTGTGTTCAGTGGCTGTCTAAATCAATTCCATTGCTCGTTAAGATATCATTTTGCTATTTAGCTAAGTGTGTAAAGTCAATTACAGTAACTTTGCTATTAAATAACTATGAAAGCTTTGTTTAGGTTGCATATTTTTTGCATTTTTGTTAAACAATATTTTATAGTTTTGGTCTTGGGGATGGAAATTTCATATTGACCAAATTTTAAAGGGAGAGAAAAATGTGTGTACAACTCAGCTGATAATTTTTGTGAATCTTTTCCATAAAGGTGTCATGCATGTTGAAGTTGGAAATTTGGCAAATTAAGAGGAGTAGAAGGAAGTTAATTTTTCTTGCACTTATCAAAACCATTTTGGCCTTCCTGGATAAATACTAATTTGTTTAATATTTCATTACCTTGTTCTGCTTTAGCTGTTTGTGTCTTCAGTGAAGTGGTTATTAAATACCTTATGTTCTTAAGTATCTTTAGGTGCATTGCCTGTTTCTGAATAGTATAAGATAGAACATCCAGATCAGTTTATTCATTCTCTTCTGCATATTAATAAATGTCTCATAGATGAGCACAATTGCATATGGCCTTTTGATAAAAACCATGTTGAAGATAAGCACCAAACACTTTATAATATTAAGTTAAGAACGCAAACTGTCTGCATTTCAGAATTTATACCTTACCAAGAATTAACAGTACTACCTCCCAATTCTATATATATATTTTAGCTATATATATTCAAGGTTCTTCTAGTCAATGCACTTATATGATTGTCATCCTAAGAAAACTCGATGTTCTTGAATCAGTGGGAGTATCTTTCAGGTTATTTATTGTTAGGTTTGGCTATATTGCTGTAAACAATGAAGTTTTCTAGATTAAGTGTTCATGACACAATTCATCAAAAGTTTCTTTTCAAACAATTTTCTGAGAGTTTTTTCTTCATTTGTTCTGCACTTCATTGAATTCACCAAGTCTAATGCTGCTAAGAGTAATGTCTGCAGAAATTACATTTTTCTTGAACTCTTTTTATGGATTAAACAGCATTAGTTTCAGGTATTGGTTTTCATAACCATTAGTTGGACCAAATTCATTCTGCTTTAAGTCATGTTAAGATTGTTGGAGTACTGGCAGATTTGTTGCTTTAGATTAGTGGGAGGCCTAAATTGATATTCTGAATCAATAAATTTTTAATGCTGCAAACGTTATTGAACTTTAAATCAGTTAACATTAACTTTTGAAGTTCCTATTTTAGGATTTTGTTATGCAAGTTCTGACTTAAGTAGCAGTGTTGAATTTCCTGCATTCATTTCATCTTACTCGAGTGAGCTACTTCAGATTTGTAGCGTTATTTGCAGATATATTACAACATGCTGATGAAACTTGCGTTGAGCTTCTTTAGAAGCCTTAAGTTGCAGATTCTTTGGTTAGAATAATCCTTATGAACGGATCATGCATTGTTTACTTGCATTACAGATTATTATTGTAAGTAAACTGAATTTTCATGTACAGTAGATTGATAGATGGCTCCTGTGTTCTGTGAAAGGTTATATTATAATTACAGGGTGCTGATGCTTAGTTAAGTGTTTGATTTCCTGCAGTTTAATATGATCAATCATAGAATGACTGAATTTAGGGATGGTTTTATGATTCTAGCTTGTCTATGTGCATGTTTCATAATTACTACATCTGATACAGTAGCATTCTTGTTGTTTGAACATTGATAGTCCAAGTGGGAGCGAGACTGTAAGAATAATGTGGACTTATCAATGTTCACTATGAACCACAACATCTTAGCTACCTGTTTGCAGAATAAGTAATTAGAATGCTTGAATTGTCAATTCCATGACCTTTTTACTATATAATTAGTACTGAATATGGTATCTATTATAGAGTAATCCTAAATGTACATGAATAGTTTGACAAATGCCTATATTGATTAGGACTAAGAATCCTTTATGGGAGGTACTTAGTCTTGTAATGCCTATATATATAGTCTTAGATCCCTGCTCTTTCAATCATTACGTGATTCATACTCTGCTCCATAAGAGAGCATACAGGATTGAACAGAGGAGAAGATCTATCATGACTAAACCAAGTTATTATATATATAATATATATTTTGTTCATCTTAACCAAGTTATTATATATATAATATATATTTTGTTCATCTTATCGTTATGCACATGCTAGTTGTATTTACATATTGTGTTCTTAAGATTGAGTACTAACACATATTTGCATCTACATAGAATTCACTAGATGTATAATTACATGATCATTCTGGACTAATCTAGACTAAGTACTTCAGAACATATTCTAGACTAATTTAGATAACTAGAGAATGAGTTAGAAAGCTCCAATGTGCATTACTGTTTTAATAGCAATAAACAAAGCTCGAGAAAGGACCTTAAACTGGTAGCTCTTATAACCTTCCCCCTTCTTGGAGCAGCTGCACTTCTATTACTCTTTCTATTTGTATTTGTACTAAAAAGAAAAGAGAAGCATCCACATCTATAAGAAAGCAACATGGAGGAGATCTTTGATTATGTATTTAGGTTAAATGGAAAAACCATGTATGAGGAAATCATAAATGCAACCGAAGATTTTGATTCTTTGTATTGCATTGGAAAGGGAGGACATGGACATGTCTATCGAGCAAGTTTGTCATCTGCCAACACAGTAGCTGTGAAGAAACTCCATCTGCTACAAAGTGATGACAAGAATTTTCAAAAGGAATTCTTGAATGAAGTCAGGGAACTAACTGAAATGCGACACCATAACATTGTGAAGCTCTTAGGTTTTTGTTCGCATAGACGACACTCGTTTTTGGTTTATGAATATCTAGAAAGGGGTAGGTTGGCCACAATGCTGGGCAAAGATGATGAAGCTGGGGAGTTTTTTTTTTATATATATTTTTTTTAATATTTTTTTTTTAAACGATGAAGCGGAGTTGGAGTGGAGTAAAAGGTTAAATATCAAAAGCAGAGGTGTTGCTCATGCCTTGTGTTACATGCACCACGATTGCTTGCCACCAATTGTGCATCAAGACATATCGAGCAAGAACATTTTGCTGGATTCTGAATGAGTCTTAGTGTTTCAGATTTTGGCACAGCTAAGTTCTTAAATTTAGAGTCAGCGAATTGGACTGTCCTTGCAGGCACATATGGTTATATAGCACCAGGTAATATTTTTTTCTCTTCTCTGTATGGGACTTTTATTTTTATGCTGTTGCAGTTTCATCTAATGCACTCTTTGGTTCTGTTTTTTTTCAAATTTCAGAACAAACTGATTTCTTCGAATCTTTTTCCTATTCTATACTGTTGTACTGGTGTGGCTATTGGTTTAACTTCATAATCAATTTATGGAAATTTCCTAAGTGACTTGTGATTGTTGTCTTTCTCTTGTCTAAAACAAAGTAAGACACCGAGATTGTGCATGATTGGATTTCTTAAAACTTAAGTCATTGTATAATTATAATATGCCTCATTTTGGTACTGATAGTTCAACTTTTATGACCTTTTTGTTAGCAGTCCTTGCTTATACAATGCAAGTGAATGAGAAATGTGATGTCTACAGCTTTGGACTTTGGAGTGGTAACACTGGAAATAATTATGGGAAGGCATCCAGGAGGATCTTCTCTTACCTTTACTATCAGGATCGTCATCATCACCTGTGTTACCAGCCCATCAAATGCAAATTGTGGACGTTTTGGACCAACGTATTGCTGCTCCTACAGATGAAGTTGCAGGGAAGGTACCCTTTCTTGTGAAGACAGCATTTTCATGCTTGAATTCCAGTCCTGAATGTCGTCCAACAATGAAACAAGTTTCTCAACAACTAGAAACTCAGAGGCTGCATTTGTCAAAACCATTATATCTGAGATGTTGCTTACACTCAGTGGTTACCTGTGGTGAATTGCTTACCGTCAATGGTTTGACTACCTGTGATGTTGAGAATAAGGGAATGTACTTCTTTCATTATTGTAATTATACTTCATATACTTGTGTACTATGGCTCATATTGTTCTAACAATGTACTATGACTAATAGAACAGAGATTTTTGTTTGCTACAAGTAAATAAAGAAGGAATTTTCCTACAAAGAATGGAGGCCATTACTTTATTGAAGTGCGACGGCGGATTTTTGACTTCTGAGCATCAATTGTGATGCGGTGATGATTGCATGGCCGGCCACGCTGTATATGGTTAGTAAAAACATCATATATTTACACGAGTTACTTATATACTTGTACATGTTGTAAATCTTTGATATCAAATGAAATTTCATTTCTAGCTATATTGCATAAAAAATCAGATCATTACGGACCTACTTTAAATGTATAGCATAATCATTTCATTTCATCCTTTTAAATGAGTGATCCCAATTTCCAAATATGTAATCTTCTTCTAGCAAAAAGAGAGATTTGCGCGCTGCTCAAAAATATATTATGAAGTAGGTCTTGTTTAAGGAAAACCAAAATTGGGAGAGAATTGAGTCGTGCTTTCATTGATAATAGGAGCCTCTTTATATAGAGAATTACAAGACATAGAATCAGAGTTGTGCAAGGAAAGATAATCGTACAATTAATCGGATATCTCCGAGAATATCTCTAATTCTAAACTCTATTACTATTAGGTCAAGTAACCTAGAGTTTGGGCCAGACATATATTCTGGATTTACTTGAACACTCCCCCTTGTGTCGCCCAAACGTGGTGCTCCTCTCGTTGCCTCATTAAAAACCTTGCCTAGTAACAAAAACCCTGTGGGACAAAAATAACATCGGTTGAAGGGGAAAAAGAGCACAACACACCCTTCACGTTTCAAGACCTTACATGTAGACACCTCCCCCTGATGTCTGCATCTTCCCCTGATGACTGCGGTCATTGGAGTTCGGATAACTTCCACAAACGATGCTACCAACATGTTTCTCGAAAGTGGAATTTAGGCAATGACTTAGTGAGCAAGTCTGCCATACTGTCCTCAGATCGAACATAGTTCACTTTGATATTGAGGAGAGTCTGTTGTTGTTAATTATGCTTGGTGTTGTCGCTTTTGATGTAGCCTTGCTTCATTTATTCAAAACAAGCAGCATTATCTTAAATGCTCGTAGGCTTATCTGTGGTAGACTTCAAACCACAATTGTTCGAACATACGTAATTATGGATCCAATCCATATACATTCATGAACCACTTCGTGAAGAGCAATAATCTCTACATTGTTCGAAGATATAGTGACTAGGGTCTATTCTGTAGACCTCCAAGATATCACGGTCTTTACCCATGGTGAACACTTAACCAGTTTGGGAATGACCTTTGTGTGGGTCAGAGAGATACCCAATATCAGCAAAACCTTCCAAAATACATGTTGTTTTGGGATGGGGATAGAGGACGCGGGCCAATGTTGGCGGCGTTCCTGGTGTGTGATGGCTCTGAATCCATCGTCTCTCTGTAGGGATAGAACAAACCCATATCAATTGTACATCTCAAGTACCGAAGGATATCTTTTACACCAATCCAATGGCGTCGCGTTGGCGCAAAGCTATACCTTAGCTAACAAGTTCATAACATATGAGATGTCCAGTCTTGTGCATTGAGCTAAGTACAATAATGCGCCTATTGTACTTATGTAGGGCACTTCCGCCTTTAGCACATCTTCGCCATCATCCTTCGGACGAAGAGGATCATTTTTAGGATCAAGACTACGCATGATCATGGGGGTGCTTGAAGGCTTGACCTTGTCAAAATGCCTAAGTATCTATCAACACGATGCTCAAGTTCCAAACCGAGACATAATCGTGTTCTCCCAAAATCCTTCATCTCAAACTCGGATTTCAAGTGTTCAGCGGTTTCCCTTAACTCTTTAAGGGCTTCCAATAAAGATCATGTCCAACATGAACCGCGATAGAATCCGAAACTTGTTATGGAAACGCGTGGGCATATCCCTTCCCAATCAAGTAGTCACTTTAGTGAGCGTTTCAACCTCTTTGTAAAACGCGCTCCGTGGTCTAGAGCCACTTGACTTGGGTAAATGAAGTTCACCATGAACCTTCATATATATTCCGTATCTAGATCCCCATAGAGATACGTAGTGACCACATTCGTAAGCTGCATGTTCAGTTATTCGGAAACTACCAAACTGACAAGGTAGTGGAGTGCAATGACATCCATTACGAGAGAATATGTCTCATCGTAGTCGATTCCAGGGCGTTTTGTGAGAAGCCTTGCGCCATAAGGCGAGATTGCCATATCTTTTTCTCATCACGTTTTCTAACGAAGACCCATTAGCTAATAGGTTTTATGTTAGGAGGTGTTGGCATCACTGGCACAGAAACCTTCCTCTTCGTTAGAGAATCCAACTTAACCTGGATCGCATCTTTCCATTTAGGCCAAATTTCTCTACGTTGGCATTCATTCATCAATGGAGCGTGGTTCGATATCATCAGACTCAACAAACTCATGTGCAACGAAATGCGCAACTACATTATCAATTATGATGGAGTTTCTATCTCACGTCTCATGTACACTAGTGTAATTTTCATAGAGCTTTATATTCTAAGGAATAGGTTCTGACGTTGAGGCGTCCCCCAACGATAACCATAATCCGGAAGATTCTCATGAGACGGATTTTGAGTCTTGATGATCAAAGGATTGAAATGTGCCAAAGTATCCTTCGAACGCACGGGCCTCCCATGCATCCTTGCTGGGGCCATGGCCTATAGCGCCAGAGTGCCACTCTCTTTGGCGTTGGCGCCATGCCTACTTCCTTGTAGGGTGGCGCTACGTCCTCTCGTACGGACGTCCTTCCTTGCAGGCATATTTGCAGCAGATGTGTGATCTCATCACTTTAATGAGGATCGAGATGAGACATAGTGGGGACAGACCACGATAATTCCTGTCGTTCCTGCTAAACATCTGTGTTCTTATCTCCCCCTAACGACGGGAAGACTGTCTCATCAAAGTGACATCCGCAAATCTAGCGGTAAGGAGATCGCCTAGCAAGGGCATTAAGTGGCGGACGATTGTTGGAGTCTCAAATCCAACGTAGTTGCCCATTCGTCTGTAAGGACCCATCACAGGGCGTTGTGGCGGTGCAATTGACACATAAATGACACACTCAAATATGCGTAAGTACGATACTTGTACCCAGTCACTAGCTGTAACGCAGAGGTAGATTGAGTGGTAGTGGGTCGTAGATGAATTAGCATAGCTGCATGCGATATTGCATCACTCCAAGCGGATATAAGGAGATTGGTGTTCATTACCAATGTCCGGACTACCATCGTAGTCGTTTCCGCGAGACCATTTGGGTGTGTTCATGGGAATATGATGTCCAACATCAGTCCCATTGCAATAACCATCGAAAGTCTTCGATGTAAACTCTCTAGCATCGTCAAGTCCAATTGACGGAATACGATGATCCGGGGAGTGAGCCCGTTGTCATATGATATTTGCTAAGAGTGTAGCATAAGCAGCATTACAAGTGGACAATGGCACAACATGTGACCAGCGTGTTTGCGTGTCAACCAATAATCATGAGATATTTAAACGTCCGCAAGTTGGTTGAATCAGTCCACAGAATCCCCATGGATTCTATGTAAGAACAGAATGAGTATTTTCATATCCTTTGCATAGGACAGTCTCAGTCCTAACTTCCCTAAGGAACAGGCTTTGTAAAACGAGCGAGAGGCTTTAGAAGCAACCAATGAAGATTTTGGTTGTGACTGAGCGTCTGAAACGTTATTTGAAGCAAAGTTGGTGATTGCAGCATCACCTAAGGCGCCATCACCATGATGGACGCCATCCATGGAGTCATGGATAGGGACTGTGCCAGCCCTAGGCTGGTGGTGGACGGCGGCGGCACTAGAGACAGCGGCGGCGGTCACACTTAGTCGAGGAATCAACTTTTGATTCATGCTTCGTTTCGCTCGAAAGAAAGGATGTCTATGTGAAGTCTTTAGTAGACGGATCATCATATCATAACTAGGATGACCTATCCTGTCGTGACAAAGCCAATATGTGTCTAAATCCTCTCATAACTTTATTGGATTTAATAGCTCGAATAGTGACATAGGATCCACTAGAGAGACACATAAACTTCTCTAAGATGCGCATTTGTTCGCAATCATTAGAGGTATTGCAAAGGAGCTTATTTCCGTTCTCTACATGCGTTGGCTATTCATAGGTGCGAATTGCCCTAAGAGCGTAAAGAGTTTTTGTGACAGTAATCAAGGTGCCATTTGGCAAGGGGAACTTGGGCTATTCCATGTCCTTGAATTAATATTGATGACCCAGACATCGTAGTCACAAAAGTAATATGCTCAGAATCAAAATTGAGTCATAATGAAAAGAACTCAAAATTTTATTCATAAGCCAACGGAGTACATCATTGTCTCTTAACCATTAGGAGAATCTAATCCAAATGCTAGCTAATGCAAAACAAAGGTAGTCGTTTGACTTCTTTCGGTAACTCCAAAATAAATATGACCAGGTGAGTAGAGAGATGTCGGTGGAGCAAAGCTCGCTTAAGTACCATTTATCTCAAAACCTTCGTCCTAGACATCATACTGATTTTGAATGAGCCTATGTGAAGAAAAACTAAACCAATGACATTTACTACAAAAATATATGACAATTGCCTATTACATCTCTTGGAAAAATAAAGACTTAAACAAAATTGGCGATCTATTGATCCCAGCCAGATTTGTTGTCTTCAACCCTTCACTCTAGATCATCTTCATGATCTTCTTGTTCCACATAGTGAGCTTCTCTTGCTTCACAATATGTTTTGTAGGCGGTGACAATTTATTCATGAGCTCTACGAATGTGTGCCCAATGACCGGATACTCCACATCGAGAACCTACATCTCTTTGCTCAAACTCCATTGATTGAGGCGCTTTGAAAGGCGTTGCCTCCCTCTCTCTTTCCACGTTGACCTCTTCAGTTCCGTGTTCGCCTATTTTGGCGGTTACCTTCCCAAGTCCAGAAGTATCCCTAAGATTAGGGTTTCACTCTTAGCGCCCTCTCTTAGGGGCGCGACTATAATTGGATTCCGGAATATGCTCTGTTTCCATGGATCTCGAATTATAGTTCTTCACAAGGATGTTGTCATGCTTTTCAGCGACATTCATAGCTCCAATAAGCTCAAGAAACCTTGTAATCCGTCCTGCAGTAACATTGATTCGATAGTTCTTAGCAACCATCAATGCAGAGACGGGGAAGGTAGAGAGAGTCTTCTTAATCAACATCGCATCTGTGATCTCTTTACCACAGAATTCCATTAAGGATTTAATGCGAAGTGCTTCCGAGTTGTAGTCAAGAACTGACTTGAAATCACAGAAGCGGAGGCTATGCCATCTCACTTCTAGGTCAGGAAGCAGGGAGTTACGGACGTTGCCAAATCGTTCTTAGTGAGACCCACAACCTTCTGGGGTATTCTTCATTCATACACTCGTACTGGAGCAAATCATCCATATGACGAGTCATTAGGATGATGGATTTCGCCTTATTTGCCTCTAAGGCTGCTCTATTTGCTTCCAAAGCTTGAGCTTGCTCAACAGTTAGCATGTCCTGGCTAGGCTCGAGAATAGTATCCAGGATTCCATCGGCCTTGAGATGCTGGCGGACATCACGAACCCACCTGTGATATCCAGAGCCAGTTGTTCCCAATGGAGCAAAGTCCAATTTGTTCAGGTTACTCATCCTGAAAGAGAACAAGAAAAAGAGTTAGTTTCGGAGCGGAAAAAGCTACCACGAAAACATATAAAATTTCTGAGCGTAATCGTTTCCAAGAAATTAGGAATTTCTGAGCGTAATTGCTTCCAAGAAATTCAATTCCAAGAGGTATTGGATTAGATCAAAACAATGACGTAAGTTGTCGATCATAAATTCTCTATAAACTCTAAGTTTGGAGATCTCAACAAGCTCTAAGCTTGGAGTGAGCATGAACCCCCATAGTTCGTCTTAATTAGGTCTCCCCTATGATGAAGAAAAGGGGGTAGAAGAATGGAGTTTGCAAGTCCCCGAGAAAAAGAAGAGAAATTGAATTAAAAAACTCTAAAAAAACGGGAACTTTTAGAAAGAAAAAAAACCTTGAAATAGGTCGCCGGAAAAGTGGAAGGAAAGTTGACCGAAAATGGTCAACCGGCTTTGACCGGAGTTGACCGGTGCTGACGTGGTGCTGGGGTCCGCTGTTGACTTGGCGTGCTGACGTGGCTGCTGACAGCGTACTGACGTGGCAGGGTGTGTGGTAGTGGGCCTCTGGATTGCGTCAAGTGCTTGGGCCGCGTCCTTTTCTTCTCTCTGGGCCGCCTCCTTTTCCTCTCTTTGGGCCGCGAGTCTTTTTTTTTTCTTCTTCTTCTTCTTCTTCTTCTGCTTCTGCCGGTTTTTCTGGACGAGGTTCAGTTGGCCAGTTCAGTAATGTTTAGGCCGGATTTCTGGATTTGGCTTCCTGTTCCTGAATGGTGGCATTGAGGGGCTGATTCTGGCAAATTCTGGTAGCAATTGGAAGTCCGAAAGGTGGTGAACCGGTGGAATATTTGTTGCGGGTGGTTTGGAGCTTCCGGTGGCCGGTTCGGTAGGTTTCCGGCAGGTTCTGATGGTTCTGCCGTCGGTTCTGGATTCCTGGGGTCGAGGGCTTCAAGTTTTGTGGCGGAGGCAGAAAAGGTATCAAGGTTTTGTATTCGGATTTAGGGTTTTGGCTATTAGGTTTTAGGGTTAGGACGTCGTGCTGATAACGTGTTTAAGGAAAACCAAAATTGGGAGAGAATTGAGTCGTGCTTTCATTGATAATAGGGGCCTCTTTATATAGAGAATTACAAGACATAGAATCAGAGTTGTGCAAGGAAAGATAATCGTACAATTAATCGGATATCTATGAATATCTCCGAGAATATCTCTAATTCTAAACCCTATTACTACTAAGTCAAGTAACCTAGAGTTTGGGCCAGACACATATTCTGGATTTACTTGAACAGGTCTGTAATTATCTGATTTTGTATAAATAAAAAATTGTAGATGGTTGGATGAATAATAGTTAATTAATCACAGAAATCTTCAGGAAGAGAAGACTATTCAATCAGTTCTTAATTGGGTAGCAGAAAAACTATATAGTTAGTGATGATTTGTGCAGCAACTTTTGTCTTTTTGCCCTAAGCAAGTTACAGATGCAAAGGGGCACTCAAACACCAACACAATCTATGCATAAATAAACCTATTCTAGGTGCTTGCGAAGAGTTTTCAAAGAAGCCACAGTCAACCTACTCTCCGCATCAAAATTGATGGGTAAAACTGGTACTCTAAATTGTTTCACTTTATGTTCTTATTTTAATGTTTACTTTTTTTATTTGACCTAAGAAGAGTGAAGGAGAGGAGCAACCTCCCTCACACTCGAATGAATTGATCATAGAAAATGAGAGTAACAAGAAAGAGGGTAAACCGAAACGTATCAGAAAAAAAAAAATAGTAAAAACTAACAAATACAGACAATGTCACCATTACAATATAAAAAAACGGCTAATTTCATTTTACATCTCTAACCTTTACATGTTAAATCAGTTGTGGCCCTGCACTTTTAATTTCATTACATGTACCCCTATGCTCTCCCATTTAATCAATCATGTCCAATAATTAGGTTTTTTTATCAAGTTTTTGCAAATTGAAAATGTGGATATAATGGGCTCCCTTGTATGATGATGATTCACTAAAGTGGCATGCAAACTTATTTCATATGTGACCACAATTTCAAATTACATCGCACAATAGTTGGCAAAAAAGCCAAGGGTTAGACAAGATTGATTGAAATTGATAAGTTCAAGGGCACCTATGATGAAATTAAAAGTGCATGGGCACAAATGATTTAGGGTATAAAGATCAGGGAGGTAAAATGAAATTTACCCATAAAAAAAAAATTAAAAATGAGGAGTCACATTTCACCAAACCATTTAAGTTAAAGATAGTGTCATAATTAGTTTTCTCATTTGAATTAATGAGAGATTGTTTATAAAATTTAAAGAAAATATGCTAAAATAATATTTAATGAGTTATTTGGGTCAATTGCATTCTTTTCTTGGAATTTGAGATTTGTCATAATGAATATAGCATGTTCAAATCTCAAAAGAAATATGCAAAGACTATTTTGAAGGAGTTTGAGATGAGAATACATGCTCTAGGTGTGGATAGTATAGGTTTATGTGGAATCTTTGAAAAATCTTTCTTACTCTTCTATCCACAACCCCACTGTGTTGAATGTGCTTGTTTCAAACTACAAAGAGTTTTTGTTCAACTTGTACACCTTCATGCCTTCACTTTGGAGTTTGTATAACAAATTTTCAGAAGCTGATCAACAAAGACCTCTTCCTTTAGAACTTCCTTATGGAATACAAATTTCACATTACGTTGGTGCAAAGATGATACATGTAACACGTGATGGGGGAAATTCACAAACTCAAAATCCTAGGTCAAAAAATATGGTAGAAATTAAATATCAAAATGTATGAAAAATTAAATCAAAGTAATCGTATAAAAACCCTAAACTTGGTTGATTCTCCACATGAGAATATCCATAAATATAGGGGCGCTTATACGTGGGTAATTACTGAGCTGATAAAATAAACCTTCATGCCTTCTTCGCACAGCACTGCCGCCCGTCCACATCACAGTCAACGACACGAACATCGTTGAAGTTGTAGAGAGAGATTAGGAGGTCTCTTGCAGCCGAATTTCGTCTCCACCACCGCCATGAACATCAGTGGTAGAGCTTGAGAGATGAAGATGAGAAGGTACTCAATTGGATGGATTAAAGGATAGGAAAAGGCCCCAGAAGGACGTACCTTGGGGTTGGAAGTCGGCCGGAGCCGCTGTCTTCGCCATTGCCACAAGAAGGCAGCGCTAGTGTTAGCGCTAAAAGAAGCGTTGTTAGGACAGTTAGGGTTTTCATCTTTTTTCTCTAAGTCTTTTGCATGTTGTTAATTATAAGATAGTAACTTGTCGACACAAGTTGTTTGGTCACGGTTGCCAACGTCATATGGTATGATAGGAGCCACAACCCATGCGTATATATATAAACTCAATGACAAATGAGCTGCTGAAAAGTCTGACCGGTTTATTAATGTTGTAAGCAAATTAGTTGGTCATAGAAAATGAGAGTAACAAGAGAGAGGGTAAACCGAAACGTATTTAAAAAAAAACAATAGTAAAAACTAACAAATACGTACAAAATTAGAAAAGACAGATAATGTCACCATTATAATATAAAAAATTTAAAAAGGAGGTGTCACATCCCACCAAACCATTTAAGTTAAAGACAGTGCCATAATTGGTTTTCTCATTTATTTTTTTTTCTTCTTTTTTTAAAAGAGGATCAAAGGGTTTTACACTGAGCTAACACCACTTCGTCTGGTTTTCTCATTTGAATTAATGAAAGATTGTTCATAAAATTTAAAGAAAATATGCTAAAAAAATAGTAAATGAGTTATTTGGGTCAATTGCATTATTTTCTTGGAATTTGAGATTTGTCATAATGAATATAGCATGTTCAAATCACAAAAGAAATATGCAAAGACTATTTTGAAGGAGATTGAGATGAGAATGCATGTAGTAGGTGTAGATAGTACAGGTTTACATGGAATCTTTGAAAAATCTTTCTTACTCTCCTATCCACCCATACTGTGTTGAATGTGCTTGTTTTAAACTATAAAGAGTTTTTGTTCAACTTGTACACCTTCATGCCTTCACTTTGGAGTTTGTATAACAAATTTTCAGAAGTTGATCAACAAAGACCTCTTTCTTTAGGACTTGCTTATGGAATACAATTTTTTAACTACTTCTGCCCACAAACTCCCTTGGGTTATTACTTTCAAAAAGTAAGGCTGCCATTTCTCGCTTATTTCTCCCGTAGGTTTATCTTTCAATTTTCTGTCATATTAAAGAGAATTGATTTAGTAATCAAGGGATCCAATGCCAAAACAAAAACTTAATACAGATCGATTGCGATTTTCTTGTTCTTCTGCTCTTACCAAGTCACACAAAAACCTGGTTAATTGTGGCAGGGTTGCAGATTTTCCTTTTTTGTCAAGGGTCAAGACTGAAAATTAGTGTGTGTATACAGGGCTGCCACTTGGTTTGGTAATTACCAAACCGACCGAATACCAACCGATGTTTTAAGTTTGGTAAACCAACTTTTTGGTAACCGAGACCAATAAAACCGAAATCGAAAATTACCGAAAAAGTTGGTTTGATTTTGGTAAATACCGAATCTACCGATTATCTAAATATTAACTTTATATACTATGGTTTTCAATACACATACATGTATATTAAGAAATAAACATAAAAATTTTCATAATAGTATGAACATTACTACATATACTACATTAATAGTACATGTATTTTAAGTAACCTAGTCAAAGATGGTTAAATAACCTAGTTTTATTGAAAATGACTCAAACTTGACGTCATATATATAAAAGAAAGCTATAATTAGAAGATGAGTACAAAGTTTACGACTATAAAATTGAAGAACCTAGTTTTGTTCGTTCTAATTTTAATTACAAAGAATTAGTTGTTCTAAAGTTTACGACAGCGGAGCGGTCTGAGTCCCGGGCTTTGCTTCGTTCTTTGGTCGATGCTGATGCACTACCGTGGATAGTGATAGGAGATTTCAATGAAATCCTTAATTCCTCTGAGAAACTTGATGGTAGAATTCAACCAGAGTGCCAAATGCGAGGGTTTCGTGAAGTTTTGGGTTATGCTGATTTAATTGACCTGGGCTACTTTGGAGTTCCATATACTTGGAGTGATTCTGAGACAAAACTGCGTTTGGATAGAGCAGTGGCCACTCCAACATGGCTAGAACTGTTCATGCATTCTAGGGTTATTCATCTTCCACCAAGTAAGTCAGATCATATTCCGATTCTCTTACAAGTAAGTTCGAAGCCTATCGCTAAGCAACAACGATTCAATCGTTTCAAGTTTGAGACTTTCTGGCTTCAAAATGCTGAGTGTGATCCTCTAGTTCAGAATCATTGGGGTTCGGTAGTTACTGGACAACCTTTGTTCTGTGTGTCTAAGAAATTGAGAGAACTGGTATTGCTTTGGATCGATGGCAGAGAGCTACTTTTGGGGATCGACAAAAAGCAATGTTAGTAGTTAGACAAAGATTGGAGGTGATTATGGGGCTCCCTCACTCTACTGAACTTCAGGAAGAAAAGGTTGACCTTATGGCTCAATTAGAACTGCTTCTATCTCAAGATGAGGCTTACTGGTCTCAACGAGCTAAGGTAGCTTGGCTTAAAGATGGGGACAGGAATACTGGGTATTTTCATCGAAAGGCTTCTAATCGCAAACGAAAAAACTTCGTCATTGGGTTGTTTGATAATGAGGGCACTTGGTTTGAAGATGATGTCTGAGTGGAAAATATAGTTACTGATTATTTTTCACGTATGTACACAGCTGGAGTTATTGATAACGAGGCATTACAACAAACACTAGCAGCTCTGCAACCTTGTGTGTCAGCGGAGATGAATTCTATGCTTTGTGCGCCTTATTCATGTGAGGAAGTGACGGAGGCCCTCTTTCAAATGTATCCAACCAAGTCACCCGGTCCAGATGGGATGCCTCATATATTTCTCCAACATTATTGGGAGACTATTTGGGCAGAAGTGACTGCTGCGGTTCAAGACTTTTTGCACTCGGGCCAGCTTCTAAAACAGTTAAACTATACTCATATATGCCTCATACCTAAAGTAAGTAATCCTGAGACGATGGCTGGCTTACGTCCCATAGCGCTGTGCAATGTCATCTATAAGCTATGCTCTAAAGTTATTGCCAATAGGCTGAAGGTGATCTTACCTCAAATTATATCACCATATCAAAGTGCGTTTATTCCAGGATGGTTGATTATAGATAATATATTAGCTGCCAATGAAGTTTCTCATTTCATTCATAATAAGCGATCTGGTCAGGATAAGTATATGTCATTGAAGTTGGATTTGAGTAAGGCATATGATCAAATGGAGTGGATTTTTTTTAGAAAAGTTATGGAGAGACTTGGTTTTGCTACTTCATGGATTCAAATGGTAATGCAATGTGTTTCCACAGTTAGATACTCTTTCTTGGTTCGGGGGAAGCCTAGAGGGTATGTAATCCCTTCTCGGGGACTCCGTCAGGGAGATCCTCTCTCTCCATATCTCTTTCTTCTTGGGGCAGAGGGATTCTTAACATTACTTACTCAGAGTGCATTGTCTGGGGCTCTTCCAGGTATTTCTATTTGCTCCGGAGCTCCGAGTATTAATCATCTTTTATTTGCAGATGATAGTTTATTATTTGCGGAGGCTACTCATTTGGTGTGTCAAAAGATACAACAAATCATTAAAGTTTATGGGCTAGCTTCGGGTCAGCAAGTTAACTTCCATAAAAGCTCAGTGACTTTTAGTAAGAATGTTAGTGTCAGCGAACAGTCGGATTTGGCTGCTGGACTGGGAGTAGTGGTGGTAGAGTCGCATGAGAAATATTTAGGACTTCCTACATATGTCGGGCGTGCAAAAACTGCAACTTTTCAATACATAAAAGAGCGGCTAGACAAGAAGTTACAAAATTGGCAAGGAAAGTTACTAAGTGGAGCTGGGAATGACATTCTTATTAGAGTGGTAGCACAGTCATTACTGACGTATGAAATGAGTTGTTTTTTACTTACAAATTTTTTTTGTGATGATCTACAACAATTCTGTGCTCGGTTTTGGTGGGGTAGTACACCAGAGAAGCGAAAAATTCATTTGAAGTTTTGGTCTGCTCTTTGCTTCCCGAGAGAGGAAGGCAGGTTAGGTTTTAGGGATTTGCATTCCTTTAACCTAGCTTTGTTAGCCAAACAAGGGTGGAGGGTTATGGAGTTACCTAATTCCCTCATTGCAAAATTATACAAATTAAGCTAGGTATTTTCCGAATACCTCATTTTGGGAGGCTGCTCATCATCCCACTCCTTCCTATTCTTGGCGGAGTATTTTTGAGGCACGGGATTTACTTCTGAAGAGCACTAGGTGGCAGGTTGGAGATGGGCAGAGTATTTCGACTTGGACTGACCCTTGGATACCGAAGGCACCTTCCTTCATACCTACTCCTACACATGGAATTTTTTATGGTACTAGCAGGGTTAGTGATTTGTTTGTTCATACTGGTAAGTGGAATGAAGCCAGGGTGCATCAATTGTTCTCACCGGAGGATGCTTCATTGATCTTATCAATACCTTTGAGTACTCGAGCAACACATGATAGGCGTGTCTGGCACTATGATAGTAAAGGAAAATTTACAGTTAAAAGTGCCTACAAGTTATTAGTTTCGACACAAGGGGCTGGTGAGCAATCGAACCCAATGCTTTCATATTGGAAGAGGTTGTGGAAAGCCACTGTACCTGGTACAACGAAGATTTTTATGTGGAAATTGGTACAACAATGTCTTCCTACAGTTGACTTACTGATAGCGAGGCATGTGCCCATTGAGAATACATTATGCGTGTTGTGCTTACAAGCTGCAGAGTCTGCTGATCACCTCTGTCGTCAGTGCATATTTTCTAAACAAGTATTGCAGTCAAACTCTAGTCTACAACAGGTGTGTTTTTCGCATGAAGCCTTGGCTTTAGATTTAAAGGAATGGTTGCAGCATTGTGCTAAGATGTTGACTGATGATAATTGGAATATATTTATATACTTTCTGTGGGGACTTTGGAAAGAGAGAAATACAAGAATTTGGGATGACAAGGTAATGCGTACAGGTGATGTTGTTTTTGCTCTTAATGCAAGACTCTTTGATTATACTTTCCACAATAGACCTGTTTTGTATCCTCCTTTGAAGGAGGCAAGGTGGAAACCTCCTCCTGAGGGGTGGGTTAAGATAAATTTGGATGGTGCGTTTGACGTTGCTACCAGTTGTGGAGGTATAGGATTAATTATCCGGGATGCTTCCGGTCAGTGCTTGGGAGGTCAATATCAAGCAGTTTCAAACGTTGGATCAGCGGAACAAGTTGAAGCCATAGCGGGAAGAGTAGCTGTCTTACATGCTATTGAGCATGGGCTCTCCCCGGTAATTTTTGAGACAGATTCCCTAACTCTTGCAAATGCAACTAAGCAGAGAGTCATTCCCCATACTTCCTTTCTAGGTCGTGTGTATCATGACATTACCTTCAGTCTCCATGAGATGTCAGGTTCTTATTTTACTCATGCTTACCGTCAAGCCAACTTTGTGGCTCACAAATTAGCTAGATTTGCTCTTTCTAGTTTTCAATTTTCTTCTTGGGGCGTTGTGCCTCGTTATTTTGTTTCTGATGTAATCACAAAGGAGAGTTCTCCTTAAGTTTAATAAGAATTGTCAGTTTCCCTCAAAAAAAAAAAAAAAGTTGATAATACCGAAAACCGAAATACCGAATTTGGTAGTTATGATTAAAAACCGAAAATTTTGGTTGGCAATTGGTAGCTCAATTTTGAAACCGAAAGTTTTAGTTTTGAATTTGGTAATACCTATAACCGATTCGAACCGACCGAGTGACAACCCTATGTGTATATGATTAAGTCTAGGGGCAAACAGAGAAATAACACCAAAATCAAGGACCATTTAATAAAAACCAAAACTTCACTGGGGGCCACTGCCCTCACTGGTCTTCACGTGCGCCCGCCAATGAGTATTATTATTTTTTTTTGGTCAAACAATGAGTATTATTAGCTCACGCAAACAGCTTATTGTAAGGTCAGTATGAAACCGCCAATAAAGAAACCGACACTACTATGTACTAATTCTACTGTTCATGTTCTAAAGGCCAAAAAAGATATTCCAAGTCAATATCATAACTCAAATTGTATACACAAACAGCTTGAAACCATGAGATCTTCAACTTATGACAAAGTCTGCTCTCTAGCTTATTGCTTTATCTTCTTGTATGTTCAGCTTGTTTCAGCTCCAGACCTTATTTCTGTTTCTGCTTCTACTACTGAAGCAGAAGCTCTTCTCAAATGGAAGCCAGCTTTCGAGATCAAACCCAAAATATTCTGACCTCATGGACTTACCTTCCCAATACTCATGTCACCAATTCATCAATCCCATGCAATTGGACTGGTATTTCATGCGACAAAGCTGGAAGAGTCTCCAGGATAAAGCTTAGCAATTTTCTTTTGCAAGGTACGCTACATGCATTTTCTTTCTTGGCCTTCCCAAATCTTGCATATGTTAATCTCAGCATGAATAAACTCTTTGACACCATCCCACCCGAAATTAGCTACCTCTCCAAACTCATCTCTCTTGATCTCTCTCTTAATCAATTTTCCGGGAGAATCCCACCAGAAATTGGTTTCCTGAAAAATCTTAAAGTTCTCCTCCTCTTCAGAAATAACCTTTCTGGCTCTATTCCTAAGGAGATAGGAAGCTTAAAATCAATTGTGGATCTAGAGTTGTCAAACAATCAACTAGATGGTTCAATTCCCTCTTCATTTGGTGATTTGAGCAGCTTAAAAACCTTGAACCTCAGTTACAACAACCTTTCTGGCTCTATTGCTAAAGAGATAGGGAAACTGAAATCTATTGTGTGTCTAACCTTGAGGAATAATCAACTGAACGGTTCAATTCCCACATCTCTTGGTGACTTGAGAAAATTGAAAATCTTATACCTCCGTCAGAATCAACTTTCCGGCACGATTCCTGAAGATATAGGAAACTTGAAATCTCTTGTATATCTAGGGTTGAGCGTCAATCAGCTCAACGGTTCAGTTCCCACTTCATTTGGTAACTTACTCAAATTAAAAACTTTAAATCTCCGTCAGAACCAGCTTTCGGGATTCATCCCCCAACAAATGGAGAACCTCACCAAGTTGATTGAGCTTCATTTGGATACCAACCATTTCTCTGGTTATTTACCCCAAAATGTTTGCCAAGGGGGATCTCTCACAAACTTCAGCATAAACAAGAACCATTTCATAGGTCCGGTGCCAAAGAGCTTGAGAAATTGCACAAGCTTAATCAGAGTCCGCCTTGAAGAGAATCAATTAACTGGTAACATTTCTGAAGACTTTGGTGTCTATCCAAATCTTAGGTTCTTAAGGCTAAATGACAACAACTTCTTGAAAGCTAGGGTTCTTGAGGTAACAGCTAGAGAGAAGAGAGAGATATTGAACCATCAGCATTTCGCTTTATCTTAAAAATCCACTTGCAGGACACCAAATTTTTGTTTGGAGGCAATGGAACAAGAGACCAGGTCTGTTGTTTCATTAAGGCATCATACTCCTCCTGCATTGCAGTTTTCCAAACTGGACATTGCATAGCCAACTTATAATTCCGAGGCTCTGAGGTTTGTAAATCATCAGAAGATGTATTATCCAAGATGGATAAGTAACACTTCTTTTTCAGAATTCCTCTCTTACTTCTAGTAAGCATAGTATGATCATTGACTGTAGACTCAGAGAGACCTTGAACTGGATGTAAGATATTAGAGCTAGAGACTTGTGCAGTTGAACTATTTGGAACACAGTCAAGAAGAACAGATATAGAACCATTTCCTGGTTGAGTGTTAACTGTAATAGTACCAGTATCTTCTCCAAAACTAATGGAAGTGTTAGACTCAGGATGGAATGCAGGATTGATGGACTGATCATAACCAATGGATGGTGGAATTAAGGGAACAGGAGAACCACTTTGAGGAGCATGGTCATTGTGATCAGGAACAGATGAGAAGCTAGGTGATTGAGTGGCAACAGACACTTGAGATGATGAATTAGTGTGATGATGATGATGATCATATACAGTGGTTGAGATAGGTACCTGATGTAGGGTATTGCTGACGAGGACAGGTGCTGCAAGATGCTGAGAGTTGTGAGACTGAGTAATATTGGAGCAAGAGTTAGTAGTCTGCAATTTTGCAAATGGAAACTGATCTTCTTCAAAGAACACATGTCTGGAGATAATACATTTCTTGCTTGACATATTGTAGCAAATATACCCCTTGTATCCTGCTGCAAATCCAATGAACACACACTTTGTAGTTTTTGGTTGAAGCTTGTTACTGTTGTAGGGAGTCATGAGTGGATAGCAGGCACATCCAAAAACTCTAAGCAATTCTAGTGATGGGACCTTACAGTAGAGTTTCTCAAATGGTGATTTCATAACCAATGTTGCTGTAGGCATCCTGTTTATCAAGTATACAGCAATTGCACATGCATGGTACCAGAAGATTGAAGGAAGATGAGAATCCTGTAATAAAGTGATAGCAGTCTCTCTAATGTGTCGATTCTTCCTTTCAGAAGTTCCATTCTGTTGTGGAGTGTAGGGGCAAGAAATCTGATGTGTAATGCCTTGTTTACACAGAAATGCTTTAAATCTATTTCCTGTAAATTCCCCTCCTCCATCACTTCTCAAACATTTAATTGAAGTTGAAAATTGAGTGCCAACAAAAGCACAAAGAGACTGAAAATAGCTAAGTACTTCAGATTTATTTTTCATTGGAAAAATCCAAGTATATCTAGTACAATCATCTATGAACAATACAAAAAACCTGTAGCCATCTAAAGAAAGATGAGGAGATGGACCCCAAACATCTGAATGAACAATCTCAAATGGAACTTGACTTCTAGACTGAGATGAAGGAAAAGGTAATTTGTGAAATTTCCCAAGAAGACAGGCCTCACACACTGAAGAATCCTTGTCTGGTATACTTGAAATATTGCACTTATTTAACATACTATGAACTATCTCATTTGCAGGATGTCCAAACCTTTGATGCCACAAAGAATGCTTGACAATTCTTCCTAGGTTAGCAGATTTATTTTGTGTATTGAACTGACTGCTATTTGAACCATCTTGTTCTTGAAGAATCAGTGGCAGATCAAATGGTATTGGATATAGGCCTTGATTACTCAGTCCCTTGTACAACACCTTTCCCAGCACTTTGTCCTGTATCACACACATGAATTCATCAAACCAAACAGAACAATTGTTCTGTTTGCACAACTGATATATTGAGAGTAAATGTGCAGCAAGTTCAGGAATAAGAAGCACATTATTCAGTTTTAATCTTCCCAGATGTGAGTTACCAATATGTGTGATATTTAAGAATTTACCATCACCAATCTGCACAGAATCTGTAGCATTATATGGAGCAAGGTTGTTGAGAAGCTGCACTTCACTTGTCATGTGATTGGTTGCACCAGAGTCAGCTAACCAATATTGAGGTGTATTGTTACTTGAAGATGAAGCAAACATTGCTACTCCCTGCTGCTGGAAACCTTGTGAAGCATTTTGAAACTGTTGAGATGGTTGAGTCTGCATGGTTTGCATAGGTTGAAGTTGTGGAGCAGACTGTTGTTGTTGACCAGGAAAACCAAAGATGTAGTAACATCTATCTGCAGTGTGATTTGGTTTACCACAGTATTGGCATCCAGTGATGTTCAAGTTGCCTGGCTGAGAGGTTTGAAAATTGGGTAGGCTTCTGCATGTTTTGGCACCATGACCTGGTTTGCCACATAGTTGACAAGTGAGTCCAGTCCCTCCTCCATTTGGCCTGAAGAAGGTGTTATGAAACCCTGTATTTCCTCTATTCATGCCATTTTGGAAGTTGGAGTTTCCTCTATATCCTCCAGTGTTGTTATTGAACCTGGCATTGTTGTTGCCAAAGGGACCAGTAGGTCTACCAGCATAAAAACCAGTCATGGATTGGCTAGGATCAGTCATGGAGAATGAATTGATCTGAGGAATACCACCATATGGTATAGCTGGAATGGAAGTATATGGAGCCTGTGATGACAGATGAATGTTGTTGTTGGCTGGAGTAGTTAATAGAGGACCAAAACCAGGTGGCACAGTAGGAACTTGAGACTGTAAGCTTGAGGAGGAAGCACCATTAGTGTTGTCAACTGCAGGAACAGAACTGGTATTCTTGGCTATCATTGCTGTAAGTGATGAGGTTGATGATGATGTTTGAACTTCACTTTCTATATCAATCTCTGCAGCCTTAAGTAGTGTCTTAAGCTCACCAACAGAACAAGCAACAAACTGAGCCCTGATGACAGTCTTGATAGCAGCATATTCAGAGGGCAAACCTCTCAACACTGTAACAACAATATCCTCATCATCAACAAATACTCCCACTGTTTCAAGTGCATCTCTGGCAGCCTTGATCTTATCCATGTAAGTTTCAATATCATCACCTCCTTTCCTCAAATTTTGCAAATTAGACTTGAGTTGCAAAATATTTTGTCTATTTGGTGCAGCAAACTTGAGTTTAAGCCTATTCCACATGTCTTGTGCAGACTTGCTTCCCACAACACATGACATAGCCACAGGACTAAGTGTTTGACCTATCATGTTCACAATACTCTGATCTTGTATTTTCCAATTAGTATACTCAGATGATACTATATTTCCAGAACCATCAGATGCAGAGACAAACTGAGTGGGACATGGAGTTGAGCCATCGACATATCCATACAAATTCTGACCTTTAAGAAAGGACTCTAAGCGAAACAGCCATGTAGGATAATTGGATTCATTAAGCAAGATATTCGGGAGGTACACAGTAGTCTGAGTGGTAATAGTAGAGGCTTGTGATGTGGATGAAGTCATCTTGCTGAAGAAATGATACACAGTCTAGGAATCTAGTGTATATCTGTGTAAAACTAGTAGATCTCAGGTTTTGAAACCACACAAAGTATCAGAGATTCAATAATCTTCACAATCCTTCAATCAACTAGCAATTTTGACACTTCATAGTGTGATACCAACTGATAAAGACTTCAATTTTGTAATTATAGCTCACAAATGATTTCAGAATAACACTCTTCAAGATTTAGGGTTTCGAACCACAAGAATTATACGAATCTTCATAGCTAAACAGTCATTTTTGCTAGAATACTTGTATATATTCATAATCGAACACTGAGTATACCAAATCAAAGCTTCAAATCAAGGAATTTACTCTGTAAAATTGTAGATCTAACTTTTTCTTCTTGATGAACACAAAAACTTATCTGAAAATTGCAGAACGAGGACGTCGAGCACTGAAGTAAACAAGAACTGTGAGCTTTGTGAAGCAGATGCAAACCCTAGGTGACGACCTGAGCTGCTGATACCATGAAAGCTAGGGTTCTTGAGGTAACAGCTAGAGAGAAGAGAGAGATGAATTGAAGAGAGACTTTTCTATTTCAGTGATTCTGTTACAACTAACTCGTAAGAGAGAGAGAGAGCAGCTATTTATACAAATGAACAAGTGTGCAGAATTGTGACACGTGTAAAACAGCTGAAGGTCACTTAATCACATAAGCATGCAAGTGAACAAACTAAGTGACAATTAACTCTAATTAACCCTAATTAGCAGAAAGACTAATCTTCACGTTAACACTTCTATGGTGAAATTTCACATAACTGGGGACAATGTCCAAATCTGGAAGACCTAGGAATGGCAGGAAACAACCTAACTGGTAGCATACCACCTCAGATTTGCAATGCAACCAAGCTTCAGGAGCTCAATCTATCTTCAAATCGTTTAGTTGGGATGATTCCAAAGGAATTCGCAAGGTTGACTTCTTTGCTGGAGTTGAGGTTGAATGACAATCAACTTTCGGGTCCTATACCCTCAGAATTTGGATCACTTGTTGATCTTGATTATCTTGACCTATCCGCCAACAAATTCAATGACTCCATTCCTAAAATCCTAGGTGACTTGCTCCATTTACACTACTTGAATTTGAGCAATAATGAGTTCATTCAAGAAATTCCACTAGAGTTGGGGATTCTAGTTCACCTATCCACGCTAGATGTAAGTTATAACTCACTTAAAGGCAACATACCATCAGAAATGAGCAATATGCAAAGCTTGGAAAATCTGAATCTTTCCCACAATAATCTTTCTGGCCTCATTCCAATAACATTTGAAGACATGCACGGCTTGTGGTGTGTTGATATATCCAGCAATGACTTCGAGGGTCCCCTTCCCAACATCACAGCATTTCAACATGCTCTCCCACAAGCATTACAAGGGAACAAGAGATTGTGTGGCCCCATTGGATCGTTGCCACCCTGCAAAAGTTTCTCAAAGAAGGATCACAGACTGGTAACTTCAATCATAATCTCGCTTGTGGTGACACTTTTACTGCTATCTGTTACAATTGCTTGTGTAGTAGAAAGAAAAAAGAAATATAAGCATGTAGAAAAAGAGATCAAGGATGAAGAATATTTTGTTTCATTGATGATAAATTGTGATGGAAAAGTGATGTATGAGGATATCGTAAGGGCAACAGCAGATTTTAATTCTGCATATTGCATTGGGAAGGGAGGGCATGGAAATGTATACAAAGCAACTTTGTCATCTGGCAACATAGTGGCAGTGAAGAAATTCCATGTGTTCTCAAATATTGGTGAGAAGAATTGCCAGCTGAAGGAATTCTTCAGTGAAATAAGAGCTCTGACTGAGATACGACACCGAAACATTGTGAAGCTTTATGGGTTCTGTCCACATACACAACACTCATTCTTGGTGTATGAGTATCTAGAAAGGGGTAACTTGGCAACAATGTTGAGTAAAGATCATGAAGCTAAAGAATTGGGGTGGAGTAGAAGGGTAAATATTGTCAAAGGTGTAGCTCATGCATTGTCTTACATGCATCATGATTGTTTGCCACCAATTGTGCATAGACATATCGAGCAAAAACATTTTGCTGGATTCTGAAAATGAGGCTTGTGTCTCAGACTTTGGCACTGCAAAGATTTTAAACCCAGACTCGGCTAATTGGACTGCCATTGCAGGCACATATGGATATGTTGCACCAGGTAATATCATTTCCTCTGTTCGCTATATTTATCACCTATTATGCTTTTGTGTTCAAGTCAATAATAACATCTTAACATTTATGCCTTCAGACTCAACAGAGCAAACTTTTTTAAAAAAAATTTCACCCAGTTTTTTCTCTACTTCATTTTTATCATATAATGTCTTCCATGGTTTTACTATTATATACATTACTTTTCTAGCTTGTTGTAACTTCATTATTTGATTTGAAAATAGGCAAAGTAGCTTTTAGTTGTTCACTTCCTCACTCTCTTATCTAGAGAGTACATATAATAAGTACTTATCTCTGATATCATATGCACAGTTTCATTTCTTTACTCATTTCCATTGGTAATTTTACATTTCCATTTTTTTTTCCATGTGCAGAGCTCGCGTATACAATGGTGGTGAATGAGAAATGTGATGTTTATAGCTTCGGAGTGGTGACATTGAAATTAGTTATGGGAAGGCATCCGGGAGATTTTTTCTCATCTCTATCATCAGGGTCCTCATCATCATCATCAATTGCATTGTTTGCCCATCAAATGCCAATCGGAGATGTTCTGGACCAACGCATTTCCCCTCCTACACATCAAGTTGCAGGGGAAATTCTTTCTCTTGTGAAGATGGCATTTTCATGCTTGAATGCAAATCCACAATCTCGTCCAACAATGGAACAAGTTTCTCAACAACTGGAAACTCAGAGGCTGCATTTGTCAAAGTCCTTAGATCTGATAACATGTGGTGAATTGCTTTCTCTGGATGGTTTGGCTACCTAAGAATGGTTGTGCTTCTTAAGTTTCACTTGGTGTCAGTGGTCTTCTAGTTCTTCTTAGTCACGTTGTTATAAATTCTATTTCATGTCTATTCCTGTACTTTTCTGGTGCTTTATGTTTGTTGGATTGTAGTTGGAAGTATTTTCCTGTGTGAAAAGTAAATAAAAATTAAACACGTGGTCTTTGTAAGTAGCATGGTTTAACATTTGTTAAATTGTGTGTTCTTCTAGTCTTTGTCAGTTTGATGGATGAAGTATTAAAACGTGTTTATAATTTTTAAAATCAGCCTATGTATAATATATAGAATAAACTTAATCAATATGCTTCTTAATTTAAACAATGCGAAAAGGCAAAAAAAGAGAATAGAACAAACATATAAGGAAGAGTATTGAATTCTCAACATGAATAGGACAATAGATAATAATATCTATCTCAATATAAAAAAAAATAAAAATAAAAGACGGGTACAAAATCATCCTGTATATGCAAAATCAAGACCATATATACAATATCACATGTTCATGTAAAACTCATGGAAATTCGCTAACAAAAAATCATCAAGAAAACTATTTAAGAGAGAATAATGAATCGATTAGTAGTAGAAAATTATATCATAAACAGATTAAGGTAATTAAAATGCCAATGGAATGAAGAACGTGTCCATAAACTGATCAAGACCCTCGACCTACATACTGTTTGGCTCCAAAACCAGCTTGGTGTGCAAACCGTCTCTTTTGCTGCTGTGATTGCACGGGCGTGCCAGCACAGTGGGGTGCAGTCGTCGAGGGACTCCCTTGACCTGACTTCTTCTCAAACGTTGCGGACGAGGAGAGCACCAACCTCGTCACAAGGCTCTTTTCTATGCCTTTCGGAAAATGACTTCTTGCCTTACGGATAAGGGCTTTGGTTGTGATCTCTTCGCGTCACCGAATCGATACTCAACGTTGTAGGTTGAGCAGAGCAATCACCGGGAAGTTTGGAGAAAGCACAAGGTTTGCTAAAGCGTGACTTTAGCTTCGCTGGGTTGCGAGGGCGTTACCCTTGCTTCGCTGGGTTGCAACTAGGTTGCAGATAGGTTTGCTCCGGAGAGACTTTGATAATCGTTGAGATTAGTTGATTTGAGAGTTGTCCTCGATTCGTCCTTGAAACCTGGTATTTATACCTTAGGGTTTCGACTGTTCCTTGCCATAGAAGGATTATTGATTGAAGTTCTCTATTCAATCTCTGCTACTTGACTCCAATAAGGGCTCGTTTTCCTTATGGATCTCGGAATGGGTGAAGCTGTAACCCAAACCCAAGTAGGCTTATTTTTGGGCCGCAGGTATCGGCCCGCTATGCTAAATCCCCTAAAGGGATCTTGCCAAAAATACTTTTGGGCTCAAACATTGCCCCCCAGGCCCCGAGATTAGGCCCGCGAAAACGTAACTGATCGAAGGGGGCTTAAACGACACGCCTTATCACAGAAACGAGGTCATTAATGAAGGCTGCGTCTATTCGCTTGCTAAATGTCTTTTCATCGCGTCGTTTCCCTCACAAAATCTCTTATTTAAACCCTGCAGCCACTTCA
Source organism: Rosa rugosa (assembly GCF_958449725.1). Taxonomy (NCBI): domain Eukaryota; kingdom Viridiplantae; phylum Streptophyta; class Magnoliopsida; order Rosales; family Rosaceae; genus Rosa; species Rosa rugosa. The sequence continues at coordinate 4,233,048 of NC_084823.1, read as the reverse complement.
AACCTGTCACATCAGAAACTCTTCCAGTCTCTCTTAAACCCAGAAACACCTTTTCGCTCCATACCATTCCTTCGCAGAAACCCAGAAATGGCTCCACCCAAGAAAATGGTCATCGACCAAGAGGAGGAAATCAACGAAGAAGCTTCCCACACATGGGGAACCAGCGTCGGTGCTCGCTGCTTCATCCACACCACCGTCCAGAGACCTCTGCTACTCCGACTCCCCAACCATCACGCCGGACGGGGTCCTTCACCGCGAGATTCCATTCCAGAAGACGCTCTTGCCCTCTACGACCTACCCGTCAGTCGACCCATTCCAGTCCTCCGAAGGACCCCTGGAGATTTCAACAGTTGGGGCGCGAATCTGCACAAAGCCAAAATATGGTTTTGGCCCACTACTAGCGCGGCGGAGATCTCCTGGTATCGCGAAGCGCGAGCGCGAGATCTGGCTCGCTGGGACGCGGCAGGTATTACCCACACCATTGATCTATGTTTTCGCCTTCCTCGCGGTGGCAATCGCTCACCGCTGGCCGCCATTCTTTGCTTTTGGAACACCGCCACCAACACCTTCGACTTCCGATTCGGCCAAATGAGCATCACTTTGCTAGACATTCTCGCCATCACTGGATTACCCATCAATGGCGAACCCTATGTGCATGGCCATTTTGACTCTATCAAGTTCTCTTCGACGATGGCTCAAACCGGCCGCGGCTCCTACCCACGGTGGCGGGCTCATTACCGCAAGGAACACAATGCGACTGGTGGTATTGCTTTTCTGGAATATTGGCTCTGCAAATTTATTTTTTGCACTTCTTCTAACAAGCCCACCGGTCCTTGGACTTTCTTAGCCACGGCCCTCTACAACAGCTTCCGCGTAGGCCTTGGACAACCCATGTTAGGCGCCCTTTATCGTACCTTATACCAAGCCGCAATGCACCCCTTCGAGACTGGCATTTCAGGCCCCTTCTGGATTCTCGACTTCTGGGTGCAAGTCTACTTTCCACAATTTCGCCGGGAAGACATTCCATTGCTTCCTCCAGCTGACGCACTTCTGGGTCAATGGCTCAGCCGCGAGGCAAGGTACACATCTCCACCTTATTCAAAATGTTTTTCCTACTTGTACCTCCTGGACGAAATGCCCTACCCCGATCTGGTACTTAGTAGAAGATTCCCGCCTCCGCTTGAACATGGATTTCTTCCTGGGGGCCCCAACTATAGCGATCATGCGCGCTTGGCATTTAGCCGCGCGATTTCCTGCTCAGATATCAGGCTTGCTGTTGATGAGCTCAGTTATGAGCTTTATGCCCCTAATCATTTTGCCCGCCAACTCGGGCTAATTCAGTTAGTGCCATTCCCTCTCTATGATGCTTGGAACTATAACACTTCCTGGCGCAGAATTGGCCCCACAACTGGGCCTCCGCCAGCCCAAAGCATGCTTGTACTGGTCGATCTTCCTAACTGGGCTAACGAAATTGCCCCTATCGATGGAGTCGCTGAGGATTACGAGCCATGGTGGAAAGAAGTCTTCGTTAATTGCAGGAGGCAAAGGGATGATGAGCTCTTCGTGACCCTCTTCCAAGACTTAAGGTACCCCTATGAAGCTGCTACTAAGCTGCTTGCCCGCTTCCCTGAGGATGAGGCACAACCTCCACAACCTGAGCCGGCTCCGTGACCCGCGCGAGCCTCGCACCCTGCTCAAGCAGGAATCATAATCCGCGAGCCCTCTCAAGAGGTACTTGCCTTAGCCTGAACTCTACTTTACCTCTTTTGTTTTCACTCCTTTAACTCAAATTTATCTCAGCGAGGAAATCTGCCGCCTTCCGGCAATCAAGCGGCTAATGCTTCTCAGGACACCGGTCAAGCCGCGAAACAAAAAGCCATAGCATTCGAGCCTGATATTGAAGACTCTTCTGATAATGAGGATCCACAAACGGTAAGAAGTCCCTCATGAGACCTACCATCTTAATGTTCTTGAATTTTAATCTAACTCCCTCAGCCTGAACAGATCGCTGCCGCTCTGGCCCGCAAGCGCAGTCGCTCCGACCCCCGGACCAATCCCTGGGCAGACGACAAACCACTCGCTGATCGACTGGCACTCTACGTTTAAGATGGGTAATAAACTTATCGTTCTCTTTTAGCTCCCATCCTATAACGCTCCTCTCTTTTTGCAGGTTCGTCATAGGTCCACAGGTCCCTCCAGGCAAAGTGGGGAAGGATCGTCTGCCGCTGGTGGAGGAGCCTCCTCACAAGCCCAAGCAACACCTGACATGGTCAATCCTCCACCTCCAATCAATGCCATGAGTGATTCGCAACTGGCTCTGGTGCCAATACTGATTCCAGATGACAACTCGCCTGAGGCTAAAGAAAGGATGCCAACTCCAGATACTCCTCACGAGCAGCCAACTACAACCCCCATCCTGGAACAAGTAGCGCCTGATTCTGTTCCAGAAACTGTCGAGGTTGCCAAAGAACAAATGGCAACAGGAACTCCCATCCTTCTCAATGCTTCAGGAGCTTCCCACGAGCCAATCGCTGAAGAGGTACACTCTCTCATAGCCACCCTTCTTCTGATTCCCATCTTGACCTTTTTGATATTCTGACATCTCTTTTTAGGGTCAAAACCTTGTTCCAAACGAGGAGATGGCTGGCGAAAATCCTGCTAAGCCCGGTGGCGAAAATGTGGTTGATCAGGAACTTGCCCCCCAAGTACTTGAAGCCGGGGAAGGAGTGAACCCTGAGCCAGTGCCAGAAACAGTTCCTGTCGCGGAGCTTCTTGAGGCTCCTGTCATTGTTCCTAATCTGCAGCAAGCACCTCCTTCCAGAGTGGAGCGTTTGGCTCGTGTGCTCGAAGTGACTCCACCTGGAGTCGTAGATGATGCTAGAGAGGGCCTCCGCCGTCTTCTGGGCCCTGACATTCTGACGCCCGGCGCGCCCGCGAGAGCTTTAGAGTACCTGAGGGTACTTCTCCGCGAGGGCGCCATCACTGAAGTCCAGTTTCAAGATATCGACCAATTGCTGCAAGATCTCCCTAAGTGGCTCAACGAAAAGGCAGCCGCGACGGCACAGGCCAGGCAGACCCAAACACATTATTAGGCCCTTGCCCAACAGATGGACACTTCACGCGACTCCCTGGGCGAACTGGCCGTTCGTATCAGGGAACTGACGCTCGCGAGAAATCATCTCCGGTCCCAGATTCAGGATCTTCAAGCCCAATTAACTGTTGTGATGGCCAGGCTTGCCCATGAGGAACCTCAACTGGAACAACCCCTAGCCGCTTTCAAGACGTTGTCTCAAGACCTGGCCCAAGCTCGCGATGCAGCCCAACAGGCCGCACAAGATGCCGCAGATGCTAGCTTTCGTCTAGATGAACATTTCCTCCGCCTAACTTATGCGGGCCGAGGTCTTTAGGCCTCTGGATGGGATTCACCGGTTTCAGTTAGGCTGAAGAACACGCGGCGCTCCTAACGTGGGATATCACCTTCTGAGGAGTCCCTCTCCTTAGGTTCTCTCGCGCGGAGCAAACTGAAGAAGGGTGGGAGGCCACCCAAGGCTGTACACTCTTCTTTGGTGCCCTACCTCAAGGGTTTAAAGGACAGACTTCTGTTTTTCCCCTGAGATGAATGGGGCTACTTAGCTGCGCTCAACGCTGATCTCCCCTTCCATCCCGGAGGATAAACAACTAGAGAGGGTCGCGATGGATTATTTCTTTCCCTCTCGCTCCAGTGCAGACAATAGCAGTTGTAGCTAAGGCTCAAGAGAGGCGGGTGAAGAGAGGAAGAGTAAGAGTAAACGATTCGCCGGCTCCCTCTTGAAGGAAGATCCAGAAGCTCTTAGAAGATCTGAAATCCTGTAACTTTTAGCCACTTTTGGCTTGTAATCTGTAAATGTAACCTTCACGAATATACTTGTAATGCTTTTGGCCGCTAAGCCACTTTATGAATGCAAATATGTTTCTTTCGCTGTTATCATATATTTTCTTATAGTGAGGCCTCTGGTATAGGCCTTGTTACACATACTTTTAACACTTGTTCTTATTGTCAAAAGATAATTTGTAAATTTGAACATTTGAAGAGCACAATTATCATCTAAAGGCCGCGAGTATAAGGCCTGATCGCATAGAGTGTTGCCCCCCAAGTCTTACTAGGTGAAGCGAATACATGAGAATGAGGCCACAGAGTAGGCCTAAATGGAAAGGAGGACGCGAACATGGTAAGACTATGTTTGCCCCCCTGTCCCAGAAACAGGTGGATCTTCGAATTCCCAAACACTGGGATAGTATTTCTTCAAGAACCTGCCATTGATTGGGTTGCGGTGGATGTTGCCATCCAAATCTTTAAGGTGAAAAGCCCCTCGCTCCAAAATTCTGTGAATCACAAAGGGTCCGTCCCAGCGCGGAGTCCATTTCCCGCGGCCGGTCAACTTTTCACCAAACGGAAGCACTGCCTTCCACACGAGCTCACCCTCTTTGTAACTTCGTCCACGTGTCCTCTTATCATAGGCGCGAGCGATACGCTGTTTTTCCATCACAAAACTGTCCAAAGCTTCCAAACGCTTCTCACTAAGATCTTCATGCTCCTGCCACATGGCCTGGACATAATCCTCACCAATCAAATGATGCTGGTCTTGGACGCGTAAGGATTGAACATTGATTTTCAGAGGTAGAATGGCATCATGGCCAAACATCAAAGTGTAGGGTGTCGTGGCAGTGGGATTACGCTTTGAAGTGCGGTAGGCCCAGAGTGTCTCGTACAGTGTGTAGTGCCACTGGCGAGGGTTTTTGACAAGCATCTTCTTCAATAAGGTAATGACAATCTTGTTACTGGCCTCCGCTTGATCGTTGGATTGAGCGTAATAGGGAGTGCTATGAACAAACTGTATGCCCACAGCAACGAGCTTCTCGACGTCATCACCCATGAAGGCTACCCCTCTGTCCGAGACCAACACCTCAGGGATGCCAAACCTGTAGATAATGTTATGAAAGATGAATTGTCGAATGGTCGCACTAGAGGCCTCTTTCAAAGGCTCAGCTTCGACCCACTTAGTGAAAAAGTCAGTAGCGATAATGATGAACTTGTGCTGGAGTGAAGAATGAGGATGGATCATTCCAATTAAGTCCAATGCCCAACCTCGCGCAGGCCAAGGCTTAATGATAGGTTGCATGGGTATATTGGGGATGTGCTGGATTGGTCCATGTGCCTGGCAATCTTGGCACCCTTTCGCGAACGCGATACAATCCTTCAAAATACTGGGCCAATAATATCCATGTCTCCTGATTAGCTAGCGCATCTTTGGACCCGCTTGATGGGCTCCACAAACCCCGATGTGAGTTTCGCGCATCAATCGCTTTGCTTCGCGGCCATACACACACCTGAAGTCTATGCCATCTTCGCCACGTCGACGCAGCTCGTCACCTCTGAGGAAGTAATTTAGTGCAAGAAAGCGGATCTTCCTGTCTGCCGTGGGATCTGGCTGCTTGAGGTAAGCAATCAAAGGGATACGCCAATCCACGTCAATAGAATCTAAAGCTGCCACCATTAGTTCCTCTGGCGGGTCAGGCCGTGCGAGCCACGAAGGCAGCGTGCGACGCTCGACCTTTAAAAGTCTCTCGCGAACACCATATTTCAAGGTAATGCCTGTAGCCAACTGAGCGAGCTCATTGGCGGCAAAGTTGCGCTCGCGAGGAATATGTTCTAAGTCAACGTCATCAAATTGGACCAGAAGCTCAAGTGCATGATCCAAATATGGTGCGAGCAAATAGCTTGTGCACCTGAACTTTTCGCGAAGCTGATTGATCACGAGCAAAGAGTCTCCACGGACTTGGATGTCTCTGACCCCCAGCTCCAGCAACACCTCTAGGCCAATAATAAGGGCCTCATACTCCGCTTGGTTATTGGTGCACCGGAATTCTAACTGGAAAGAATAGGAGAAACGATCGCCAGCCGGGTTTTCCAACACAACCCCTGCCCCTGCTAATGTATCCGTTCTTGAGCCGTCAAAATATAACACCCAGGGTTGGAGGGAGACTGTGGCTTGATACAACGCAGCATATTCCGGAATGCACGCCAAATCTGGTCGAGCTATGGTTGCAGTCGCGACCTCCAACTCTCTCACCGTTGGGACGTCCAGCATAGGGTAATGTGCCAAAAAATCTGCGATGGCTTACCCCTTTACGGCTTTTTGTGGCACATATTGTAATGAGAATTCTGACAAGGCGAGCACCCACTTGCCAATGCGAGCTCTCAAGATAGGGTGCGATAGCATATATTTGACCAGATCGGTTTGAGCGATGATGCAAGTTGTAAAGGATAGCATGTAATGTCGCAATTTGCATGCCGAGAAGTATAATGTAAGACACAGCTTTTCCATTGCAGTGTACCTTGTTTCGCAATCTATGAGTGTCCTACTGAGGTAGAAAATGGCACGTTCCACGCCGTCTTCATCGTCCTGAGCGAGTAGGCTGCCAATAGAAGCCTCAGCTGCCGATATATATAGCTTTAATGGGAAACCAGATCTGGGAGGAACAAGCACTGGCGGACTCGTCAGATAGACCTTGATTTTGTCGAAAGCCTCTTGATGTTTAGGTTCCCATACAAACTCGTTCTGTCCTTGTAGCTTCAATAGTAGAGAAAAAGGCTGGATTTTGCCAGCAGAATTAGAAATGAACCGCCGCAGGAAATTGATCTTACCTAGCAAGCGCTGTAACTCTTTCTTCATTCGCAGGGGCGACGCATTGATAACCGTGTTTGCCTTATCCTCAGAGACTTCAATACCTCTCTAATGGACTATAAACCCCAGAAAGTCACCTGCCTGAACTCCAAAAACGCACTTGGCGGGGTTCATCTTGAGCTTGTGTAATCGCATACGCTCGAAAACCTTTCTGAGATCCGCAATGTGGTCCCCTCGCTTCTTAGACTTTACAACCACGTCATCAATATAAACCTCCAAAATCTTCCCAAGTATGTCGTGGAAGATCAGGTTTATGGCTCGCTGATAGGTCGCTCCAGCATTCTTCAGCCCGAAGGGCATTACCACATATTCGAAAACTCCCGCAAATCCTGGGCAACGGAACGTGGTCTTGTGTCTATCTTCTTCCGCGACCGGAATCTGGTGATACCCTGCAGTTCCGTCCATGAAGGACAACAATTCATGTCCCGCTACTGCATCTACCAACATATCCGCGACCGGCATGGGGTAGACGTCTTTAGGTGTAGCCATATTAAGGTCTCTGTAATCTATGCAAACCCTCATTTTTCCATTCTTCTTACGAACAGGCACTATATTGGATAGCCACTGGTTGTACTTGGCCACCCTAATAATGCCTGACTTGTGCATCTTTTCGACTTCTTCTTTGACCAAAACTTGGGTCTCCGAGTTCATTCTTCGCGGCTCTTGCTTCACAGGCCTCTTATCAGGCATCGTTGGCAACTGGTGGCATACCAAGTCTGATGATAGGCCTGGCATGTCTTCGTATTTTTCCGCGAAGCAGTCCTTGTATTCCAATAATAAGTCGATAAGCCTCTGCTTTTCGCTAGGCTCTAAATAAGCGCTGATAGCCACTTCCATGGGCTCATTAGTTGTTCTTAGATTGACCTTTTCAGTAGGGTCCCTAACCTTCGGAGGTGTGTCATCCAATGCCGCTGGAGCAAGCTAAATCTCCTCTGCTTCCTCTTCTTGGTCAGAGAACTCTTCGTTGACAATTTCTAATGTCGCAACTCGATCATAGGCCTCTTTTTCCACCAAGTACGAGGATAGTCTTTCGTACAAAGAATGGAAGGCCTCTACCCCTTCCTCTAGAAGGTCGTGATCCATTAATTATTCAAAGTATTGGGCACAGCGTGGCCAGGCCTTTCCAGGACTTCCTTCGCGAGCGTGAGCCCCCACTATGCTAATTCAGAGGTCGTCACCCCTGTGGGGCGGTCCTTGTTGTCGATGCCACTGACCTGCAATGGAGTAATAGGATCCAAGTAGTACCTGACATCTACGTAATTCGCAGAAACATGGAATGGGCGAGGATCAGCTTTAGTCACTTCAGCCTTGTCAGTTGCCCTGTTCCATATAATCAGTTCCTGGTGGAATAGACGGAACACAATAGCTCCGGTGAATCCAGTCCCTGCCTAAAATGGCGTTGTATGCTGCGTAGCAATCTGTCACAAAGAAAGCATAAATCCCTTCTACGGGTCCAACCTTGATACGCAAGAAAAGTATTCCTAGAGTCTTTGTTACAGTCCCCGTGAAGTTTTTGAGCGTGAGAGAGGTGGATTGGATCTTTTCTTTCTTGATTCCTAGCAGATGCATAGTTCTTGTGGTGATGACATTGACGGCTACCCCCGTATCAACCATAATCTTGCTGACCTTAGTGCCATCAATCTCCGCCGTAATATATAAAGGTCTCATGTGTTGCACCATAGCAGGAGTTGGTCTCTTGAAGCTCGTGAAGAAACCCTTGCCATCAGCATCTTCAGTCTCGAGAAATCCCGCTTCTTCCAAAGGTGTTGTTGCTGCTGAGGTAATCTGCTGTACTTACATAGGCATTTGCAAGCATAATTAGCTATAATGAGCCACGCTCGTGCTACCGTCAGCGGTACCAACTACAGCCAAAGGAGTGACCTACGGGTACACAGCCATGCAGGCTACCGCCTGAGCCCCGGCTCACCCCCAGATCACCGCTGATGCGCCGCGCCAAAACAGTATCAGAAGCTCCAGAAGCTGGGGACTGAAGCATGTCAGTCCCACATCGAAAACATGAAGAAGATCAGCTCCTTCTTCACCTATAAAAGGTTCTCTCTTCTCTCCTCATTAACTACGCATTTAATACTCTCCTACTGTTACTTTGTCAACATAAATACATTGACTAACTTAGGCATCGGAGAAGAGAAGACCGCCCAACGCGGTCTCCCTCTGACGCCCTTTGTATTTTACTTGGCAGGTAGCGGAAGCTTTGAGAACATTGCAAGTATAGGTCCGCCTATCGGACCAGCGTTAGAGAATGTTTAGCTACCGCTGAACTTTAAACATTAACATTGGCGCCGTCTGTGAGAATCCTTGAACAAAAGGACATCCCACCACAACCACCATGACTAACGGTAGCGGGAGAAATGCTGAGGAGCAAGCGGATCAGTCCGCCAACCCCCATCCCACCAACCCCGCGGATAACATTAACACAGCGGTTAACGTTAACCGTGCACTATTCAGCACACTGGTCAACCCCGGCGTGGAACCCCAGGTTACTCCCCAAATCCCGCCAACCCAGACTACAACAGAGGCTCAACCAAGCGGCAGCCGCCCACCGGTACAGGACCTCGCCGCCATGTATGAGCTGGCACTGGCGGACCTTCACAAGGCAAATAGAGAACGCGAGCAGGAGCTCAGAGAAAAGGCCGAAGCCCAAAAGCAGGTGGCCACGCTGATGTCAAAATTTGACGAGTTGAAGAAGGCGCTGGAGGCAAACGCCAACCCAGCACAAAGTGAGCAATCGCGAAGCACCAGACGAAGTCAACCCAACACTGGCGGATTGGTACCCGGGCCAATCATACAGATGCAGGTACCGCTGAACCCACCAGAGTTACGGGGAATGGGACCACCTCTTCCGCCCCGACTAATGCTGGAGCAGGAGGCGGAGTCAGAACCATACACCAACCGCTCGGCACTCAGGGCTAGAACCGAGGGTAATGTACCTGCCCCTAGGCGAGGGCTGGTTCAGCGAAATGTCCAGGCGAGGGCTGGTTCAGCGAAATGTCCAGGCGGGACCCGAAGGAGACACAACCGCCCTAATTAGCCGGGGAGTGGAGGACTCCCTAGGGGGCCTAGCAGGGGCCCACTCGAAAGGGCACAAAGCGTTCGTTCAGTAAGTCCATGGTTGACAACGCACTGATGCTAATTATGCTTTGTCAAGACTGGCGGAAGCAACGCTTCGAACCGCTAAGCAACTCCCCAACCAATATTGCCCTCCTTGACTGGGGACTTGGGGGACTTATACTTACATAGGCATTTGCAAGCATAATTAGCTATAATGAACCACGCTCGTGCTACCGTTAGCGGTACCAACTCCCGCCAAAGGAGTGACCTACGGGTACACAGCCATGCAGGCTACCGCCTGAGCCCCGGCTCACCCCCAGATCACCGCTGACGCGCCGCGCCAAAACAGCATCAGAAGTTCCAGAAGCTGGGGACTGAAGCATGTCAGTCCCACATCGAAAACATGAAGAAGATCAGCTCCTTCTTCACCTATAAAAGGTTCTCTCTTCTCTCCTCATTAACTACGCATTTAATACTCTCCTACTGTTACTTTGTCAACATAAATACATTGACTAACTTAGGCATCGGAGAAGAAAAGACCGCCCAACGCGGTCTCCCTCTGACGCCCTTTGTATTTTACTTAGCAGGTAGCGGAAGCTTTGAGAACATTGCAAGTATAGGTCTGCCCATCGGACCAGCGTCAGAGAAGGTTTAGCTACCGCTGAACTTTAAACATTAATATCTGCAAAGGCTGGTCGCTACCCTCTCCAATTTCCACACACTCCTGCGAGGTGACTGGCAGAGCATATTTCGCGGGCAGCACATAGACCATGTTGCAAGAGGTGTCAACCACTTTTGTTTCATCCATATCATCTTCAAGGTTGAGCTTGGGTTCATCCACTAAGATTTCAGTGTTGAACTGCCTGGCCACTATAGTCACCAATGACTCTTCTTCAGGAATTAGCTTCTCATCTTGCTTGTGTTCCTGCATCGCGGCAACTTGCCGTGGTGGATCCGGTTTCTGTCCCTCTGTTGAGACTTCTTTTGGGGTCGCGAACGCTAGGCTTTTCACTTTCTTAGGTCTCCACTGCAAGGCCGCTGCAGTGTTGTCCTTGCCCCCCAGTCTTTCGAACACTGAGGACTTGGTTTCAGGTTCTTCACGAAACAGCCTGCGCTTGACATGTGGCGGCCTAGTTGGCGAGCTTTCCTTCTTAGCTGGCGGCGGTGTCCTTTCTTTAGTGATCCTGCAGAAAACACTGGGCTTAGAAGCCCCTGACTCCGAGCTGGTTTGCTTTTTAAAGCTGCAAGGAGCCACCAATGGCTTAGCAGCTAGCTCCTCCATCTCCCTTTGATATTGCTCAGGAGATTTGACCAATTGAGAGGGCTTGATCAGGCCTTGATCCAGAGCCTCTAGCGCTCGCTTGGCCTCTCCAAACCTGCGCTAGCTGCAACTTCCTTTTCTTGGAATGACTGATTTCTACTGCTTTCCCCTTTTCTCTGGTGTACCACTTGCCTTCCTTGATGGAGGACGTTGAAGAGGGTGGAATGTATGGCTTGGTCAGGATATCTTTGTGCTCATTCCTAGCCTTTCCATCTTGTTTATGTTCGGCCGCGGCCTCTTTCAATTTTCTGAACAAGTTGGAATCTCTTGGGGATGGCGGTGACTCCACTCTGTCTCTTGCCCTTGGGCTGGAAGGTTGATAATTTCGCGAAGGCGAAGCCCACTTGATTGGCAGGAGCGAACAAAAACGAAACGTCTGCTCGACCTCCTCATGTGACACTTGGACGCCACATTCTTTTTTGCATCGCGAGCACAGGACCACTGGTGAGGCCCCGCTGACGAGTTTAGCTTTTTTCTTTGCGGGGGTCTCATTCCCCTCGGTCTTCTCCTCTTGGCCCTTTGTAGTCAAATCTAAGGTTGGTTTCCTCTGGTTCTTGTTGGTCCAGTTCACATCAACCATATTGACCCCGGTGTCAGGAAAAGGGTTCAGGTCTACTAGTGCTTCCACGGTCGCCGGGGCTTCCACCTGCAAACTACCATTATTGAGCCATACCTGAATCTGGTCCTTTAGCTTCACGCAGTCAGCTGTGTTATGATTCCACAGCTTGTGGAATTTACAATACTTTTTGCCTTTCAGCTGATCTGGTCGAGGAAAGGGTCCGAAATCTGTCTTCACCATCTTCGCGGCTATCATCTCATCTAAAATTTCATGTGCCTTATTGGCATCATATGTGTACGTCGCGAACTCAGGTTTGGTGAAGGCAAAAGATTTGAGCTTGACTGGTTCCTTAGATATTTTCAACTGCTTCAAGGCTGGGTTCTTCTTCCCTGTCAGCTCAAATGCAGAGACATCATTCTCCTCTTCATCATCATCGTCCTGGAAAACCTCTTCAACTTGATAATAGGGATCATAGGTGGTTGGTTGGTAGTTCAGGGCGGCCACTGTACGGTGTCTTCCTGGTACGTAGGTGCCTTTGGACGCGTTCTTTCTAGCGTCTGTTTCTCTGAGGAGGTGCTCAAAGCTACCCACCTCTGTGATAAGTTCTCCCATTGACTGGATCATGCTACCATGTTGCTTCTTTCGCTGGCGTGGTTCCAAGCCCTTGATCGCCAACTTAATTAATTCCTTCTCAGGCAAAACCATGTTCAACTTGGCCTTCTGAATCTGGAAGCGTTGAAGATAAGCAACGGCAGATTCGGTGGGCTGTTGGGCCATCTGGGTAAGGGAGGCCAAATCCACCTCAGGCTCGATAGTTCCGACAGTTTCTCGGAAAAGCTTTTCCATTGTTGGCCAATCTGCCACTGACCCTGGTCGAAGCTTGGAAAACCACCTAAAAGCAGTTCCAGAAAGAGAAGTGTCGAAGATCCTGCACTTAAGGATGTCATCATTCTGATACTGGCCACATTGCACCCTAAACCTGGCCAGATGAGTTGTCGCATTCTCAGTATCTTCTCCTGAAAAAGTAGAAAATATGATATTTTTGTAGCCTCTGGGGAAAGGCGCGAGCATTATATGCGGCAGGAAAGGCCCCTCATAAACTCCATCCAGGTGGGCCCTAGGATTAGCCAGCCTAATCATCTCCTTAACCTCTTCGCGTCTCACATAGTCTGGGCCAAGAGGAGGAGGTGTCGCCACAGTCTGGCGAGCGGTCTGTAAAGGTACAGCATGATTAGTAGTCGCCGTCGCTGTCCCCTCGCCAAGGCGAACAGTCCGGGTAAGACTAGGCTGAAGAGTAACCGCTGGAATGGACACATCTTTTACCAAAGCCGTTATCTTGATTGGATTACCTGATTGATCAAGTCCATAGTAATTTCCTGGAAGCTCTTGGTAAACATTCTCTGCTCCATCACTGTTGTATTGAGTAAACACGACAGGATCAGCAGGCATGCCTTCATCGAATTTCAAAGTTTTTCTCTTCTGCGTTGCCAGAGGTGCAGACTTCTCTTTGCCACCAATTACCAAGGCTTTTTCCTTGTTTTTGGTTGAAGAGGCAGCGGCGGTTGCAGACGGTGTAGCGGTGCTGCTGTTAGCCTTTTCCCGAGCATTCGGTGGTATGTATTTACCAGAGCCCGAGGGTTGGCCAAGCGAACCAAGGATGGCATTAGGATCCCCCAGAGCTTTATTCAGAACCTCTTTAGCCTGGTCTAACTCAGCTTTGTGCATGGCAACTTAGGTCGCGAGATTGGATCCCTCGTTGCGAATAACCGCAAGTTCTGTTGCAATATGCATACCTTGGGTAGTGATGGTCTCCATGACTTGCTTCTGTTGCAGGATGTGCTCGTCAGCGATTTCTCTAGCTTGTGCTCTCATTGCAGCTGTTGACTGGTCAATCTGTGACCTAGTCTCATGAGCAAGTTGAGCAAAGCACTGGTCGAATTCGCGCATGCGCTGTTCTGCTTTCTCTGTCTCTCTGTCTCTCTGTCCCAATCTGCTGCCACCTTTGCACGATGTCTGCCAATGTTCTCCATGATGATCGCGATCTGGGCTTCAATAGTTGCTCCTTTTGGGATAGGTTTCGGAACGAAAGCCTCTCTTGTCGCGCCTCCTGCAGCATTGGTGACGACAACAGTATTGACAGGCTCGTTCGCCTGAACGGTAGCGACATTCTCGTCCTCAGTAACGGGCCGTTGACTCTCTCCCTGTTCAGTTGACATGCTGGATGGTTGGGGGTTGAGAGAAAATCTTTGAGTTTCAGAAAGACCACGACAGTCTGCACAAGAGTGCGGTCTGTAACTGGAGGTCTTATGCTTCGGGCAGTTAACGTAAAGCTTTTGGTAGGGGTTTGCGCCTGACTTCCCAATGGTGGCGATCGCGAAGAAACACTAAGCAGGTCCCACCGGGTGTGCCAAAATGTTTGGCTCCAAAACCAGCTTGGTGTGCAAACCGTGGGCGTGCCAGCACCGTGGGGTGCAGTCGTCGGGGGACTCCCTTGACCTGACTTCTTCTCAAACGTTGCAGACGAGGAGAGCACCAACCTCGTCACAAGGCTCTTTTCTATGCCTTTTGGAAAAGGACTTCTTGCCTTACGGATAAGGGCTTTGGTTGTGATCTCTTCGCGTCACCGAATCGATACTCAACGTTGTAGGTTGAGCAGAGCAATCACCGGGAAGTTTGGAGAAAGCACAGGGTTTGCTAAAGCGTGACTTTAGCTTCGCTGGGTTGCGAGGGCGTTACCCTTGCTTCGCTGGGTTGCAACTAGGTTGCAGGTAGGTTTGCTCCGGAGAGACTTTGATAATCGTTGAGATTAGTTGATTTGAGAGTTGTCCTCGATTCGTCCTTGAAACCTGGTATTTATACCTTAGGGTTTCGACTGTTCCTTACCATAGAAGGATTATTGATTGAAGTTCCCTATTCAATCTTTGTTACTTGACTCTAATAAGGGCTCGTTTTCCTTATGGATCTCGGAATGGGTGAAGCTGTAACCTAAACCCAAGTAGGCTTATTTTTGGGCCGCAGGTATCAGCCCGCTATGCTAAATCCCCTAAAGGGATCTTGCCAAAAATACTTTTGGGCTCAAACACATACATCGGCCTGCACTGATGTCATGTAAATGACTGTGGATTTCCATCTTATACGTACACCTGATGTTGAGTAAAAATTCACTAGAAGGTAGGATACCATCAGAGATTAGCAATATGGAGAGTTTGGAAAAGCTCAATTTATCCCTCAACAATCTTTTCGGTTCCATTCCAAAAAGTTTTGAAAACATGCACGGGGTGTTGTATGTTGACATATCCTACAATGACTTGGAATGTCCCCTTCCAAACAACGAAGCATTTCAATTTGCTCCTCAAGACGCACTACAAGGGAACAAGGGATTGTGCAGCAACGTTGGAGCTTTGCAACCCTGCAATACACATAGTTCAAAAAAGGACCAAAAAGTGGTGTTTGCGGTCTCATTCGTTCTCGTGGCAGTACCTTAGTTCTGTCTGCTTGCATCACAATTGTGTTACCAGCATATACAAAAATGGAGCATCAGTACCAAGAAAAAAATAGCTTGTGAATGATTTTTTTTTCAATACAGAACTTTGATGGCAAGACAATAATGTATGAGGAAATCATAAAGGCAACAGAAGATTCTGGTTCCAAATATTGCAAAGGGAGGACATGGAACTGTATACAAAGAAAATTTATGCTTTACCAACATAGTGGCTGTGAATTAAGAAACTCAATCTGCTATGCAATGAAGACAAGAATTTTCAATAGGAATTTATAAATGAAATAAGAGCTAACTGAGATACAACACATAAATATTGTTACACTTTATGGTTTCTGTTGACATCCTGGTGTATGAGTATCTAGAAAGGGGTAGCTTGGACACAATGTTGAGTAAAGATGTCAAAGCTAAAGAATTTGGAAGGGTGAATACTGTGAAAGGCGTAGCTCATGCATCGTCTTACATGCACCATGATTGCTTGCCAGCAATTGTACATGGGGACATATCAAGCAAAAACAATTTGTTGGATTCTGAATATGAGGCCTCTGTCTCCGACTTTGGCACAGCTAAGTTCTTAAAACCAGACTCATCAAATTGGACTGGCCTTGCAGGAACATATGGGTATCTTGGACCAGGTAATATTGTTTTTCCTCTGTTCTGCATAGTTCCTTTTAATGGCTTGAAGAGAGCATTCGTTTCCTTTATATCTTGTTTTATATTTCATTCTTTACATTTCCATCACAAGGAAGGAAACATTTGTTGGTGTATATGGCTTTTTTCTCATAACCTCATAATTCTATTTGAAAAATGGCAATGCAGCTTTTAATTGCTCACCTCCTCACTCTCTTGTCTAAAGAATCTTTTTCCAAGACTTAAGTCTCTGATATGTCATGCATAATTTCAGTTTTAATTCCATTGTATAGATCTAATATGCTTATATCAATATACTGATAATTTCACTTCTATGCAGAGCTTGCGTATACAATGGTGGTGAATGAGAGATGTTTATAGCTTTAGAGTGGTGACATTGGAATTAGTTATGGGAAGGAATTAGCTGCGCATCAGATGCCAATTGGGGATGTTTTGGACCAACGCATTTCCCCTCCTACACATCAAGTTGCAGGGGGAGTGCTCACTCTTGTGAAGATAGCATTTTCATGCTTGAGTGCAAACCCACATTCTCGTCCAACAATGCAACAAGTTTCTCAACAACTGGAAACTCAGAGGCCGGCTCTGTCAAAGCCATTAGTTCTGATAACATGTGGTGAACTGCTAGCTCATAATGGGTTCACTAAGGCCACATTTGATTCGCAAAATGTAAACATCAGGAAATAAAACTTGTTCATTTCCTGCATTTGGGATACAAAAGGAAAGGAAATACTTTCCTGAAATGAGGGAAAATAAGGGGGAAAGTGGTTCTTTCCAAACACCAAAGGAATCATTTTCCCCATTTCTTTCCTTGCATTTATTACTCACAAAATATTATTTTATTCTATTAATTACACACTTTTTAACAACTTTCCTGATAACTTTCTTAATGTTACTAAATATCGGAATGGAAATTTCTCGGGAAATATCATTTCCCTTCCGATGGGAAAGACAAATGAATTACTTTCCTTTTCACGAACCAAACGAGGCCTAATTGATAAATCGAGTATCAAAAAATATTTACTGTCTATGTATCTCAGCTCCTATATATGATCCTTCGTTTAAGATGACCTTATCTTGTGTACTAATATTCTAGGTTGCAGAAACTTGTTTTTTTTTCACAAATAAATGTATCAGAATCAAAACTCGTTACATTGTTCATGTACGTAATCTTGATTCGATCTACCACTTAATTAAACTTGGTGTGTTCTGTTCTACCAATTCCTTCTATAACAATTTTTCATATCCAACAAAGGTAACAAGAAAATACAGAAACATCATACCAGACAATAATCTTGAATTTGTACCAACCCAAGAGAGACGGAAACATTGAACTGAAATTAAAGAAGAAGAAAAAAGTAATCATGAAGGTGATGGGCTACGCAGTTAAATTTTGGATTGAAAAAACAGGAAGTGGGAAAGGGAACCTCAGCCGCATGAGAGTGAGTGAAGATCCTGGAGCAGCAGTACTGTACTGTGTATTGTTAAAAGGAAGAGCGACGATTTGCCAAAGCATCAATCAATCTTTTCCAAGTTTTCTCTCATTGATCTCTGATTTTTATTTCGCTTGCTTTTCTTGTTTTGGCGGTCTGAAAAGTGAAAACGGTTTCGTAGGCTCATTGTTTTGGAGGCCGACTCCACCTTTTTTTTTTTTTTTTTTTTTTTTTTTTTAAGGGGAGCTTAAGAACCTCTTAAGGCCACCCTCTAAGGCTCTAACAAATAAAACACACACTTAACAAGAAAATTATTATCTAAGTAATTTCATAAACAATAACAAAGATTAAATTTATACAAACCTTAGAATATAAATAATCCATAAAAAAAATAAAAAACCTAACCTCTTTACCTCTGGCGAGGGAGTTTTCTCGCCTACCGCCCTCTTCGGCTGGCAACAGAGATGCACCTTCGATCAGGAAGGATGGGCTCGCCCATTCTCATTAACAAATAAATAAAAATAATAAAGTACAAAAATAGAATAGCAAATGAATGCTTTTTTTTATGAGTATTTCTATTTAGACCTCCAAATCTGCTCACTTGACCTCACTCTATTTTGAATTATTAAATGACATATATAACCTACTATAAAATGACTACCAAGAACAATAATTATACCAAAGAAATATTATATTGATTTTCTCTAGATTTTCCAATTCAATAATATTAGATTGTATTCTTTATTATTTTCCTTATCTATTTTCATTTTCCAATTTCACTACATACTCATAAAGTATTCATATATATTTAAAAAGAATTAAAACTATGATTAAGATCATGTGACATAAAAATTTATGATATACATGTTGAATGCATATTGGTGAGGAAAAACAAAAGAAATCATATTATGACCTAAAGTCTATCCATTATATTTGCTAAAAAACAAAAAATGAGCTAGCAATTAAAAAAAATATTTAAATAATTATTCATGAGATACAGAAAATAGAGAAAATAAAATAAACATAAAGAAAAAATAATTAATCTTTTTTTTTTTTGCACAGCTAAAATAGAAAAAAAAAACAAAACAAAAACAAAGGGTCATAGAATAGGTCATGTTATTTTCTTGTTGATTAGAAATTAATTTTTGAAACTCATTACCTTGTGTTTGATTTTATTTTAGAGAAGTTTTATATACACATCCCTATTTACTAGATACACACCCCTAATTTTTTTTGTCCATATTATTCTTTAAACTTCCTCTTTTACCCTTATTAGGAAACATTTATTTACGCATTTATAATTACTTGATACTGAAAACCTGATACTATTATATGACCTTCCATGTACGGCCATCACTCACTTGAAAAGTTTCAAAGAAGGTGAGAATGCAAAGGTTCTGGAGTGAGGATAAAGGAGCAAATATACAATTGACCTTCACAAGTATAATCAAATTATCATACAAACACAATTAATAGAGTGAGGAATTGAGGAGGTACTTGTTGTTGTCAGCATTTGTTTAATAATATATCAAACATGTTAATCCAATGGTTGTATTATTCTCTGTTTATGTGTGGGTCAAAATCAACCCAGAGATGTATATATGAAGATTGAAGCCTAAAGATGAACTCTATTCCATCCAATTTACATTCAACAATGTGAACAACTGGCGGTATGAAAGGAGGGTGGTATGGTAGTGGTGATGTGAGGATGAGGTGAACGGTGGTCGATTTAATGAATTGATGTAGTGCTTTAATTGTTTTAAAAGATGATGTCTAAAAGGAAAATTGGATAAAAACATAAGTAAATAGATGTGTAAACAAAAGTTTCCTAATAAGAAAGAAGGGCAGAAGAGGAAGTTTAAGGAAGATGATGGGAAAAAAAAATTTATGAGTGTGTATCTAGTAAATAGGGATGTGTATATAGAACTTCTCTTATTTTATTGAAAAAGAGATTTATGTTGTCTGATTAAGGAATGAATATGTAATAAAGATTTATGGAGTAATTAAATCATTGAAATGACTAAGTTTTTTATTTTAAAGATAATAGTTTGTTTGCAAATTATATAAATGAGGTTATTTGAGAAACTTTAGTGAGGTCTAGTGAGTAAATTTAGTACTTGAAAATTTGATAGGAGGTCAAGTGAGTAAATTTGGAGGTTCCAATAGAAAAACTCTTTTTTTATTTTATTTTTTAGGATTTTGACCATTTACCCTAATTCTAGGAATTTTTTCCCCCTTAACCACCCACTTATTTTTTTTCTCACCTACCCATAAAGACTCTAATAAGGGCATCCTTAATACCTAATTAAGTTTTTTTTTTTTGAGACTATTTTGCCTTCACCCCTTTGTTACATAGAGAGAGAGAGAGAGAGACATAGGAGACTTTGCCGGAGTCCGGTAGGTGGTCGCCAGAATCCAGTCACTGGCCACCGCCCACCGGACTTCTCTGAAAACCTAGCCGGAGGTCCCCAAAGAGGTCGTCAGAGGTCTCATAGGTCACCGGAGAGCTTTATTACCCCCTCCCCCAATAAAAGTTTATGAAACCTCGCCTGAGGTCCCAAAGAGGTAGTCAGAGATCTCATAGGGGGCCGGAAAAGTTTATTGCCCCCTCTAATAAAACTTTTTTTTATTTTTTCTTTTTTCTTTCCTTCCTTCTGCCCCCATTTTACCCAAAAAAAAAAAAATTAAAGAAATTGATTTGGGCACCCAAAAAAGTTCTGGGCTCCAGATTATCGTTCTCCTCCTCCACCGGCGGCGGGTACTCTTCAAAATACCGGCCAAACTCTGCCATCTGATCACCTTTCTCAGATTGGTTCGACCCGCCGAGTTTTCCTCGTAAAACTCGGCCAGCTGGACGACGACGACGTACAGGAAGAAGAAGGCGACCAGCCCAGTATTACGTCAACCGTCGTGAGCCCATGACCGAGACCAGGAGAGTGACCATCACAAGCATCGCAGCAGCCGCGACGCTTCCTGTGACCACCATCGCCAACACCACACTCGATCGGACACTGATTTGAAGCCAGATCGCTTGCACGACCACATATCTCGCCCTGACCGATCGCCGGAGCCCGAGGCTGAAACGACTGTGTTTGGAGAGCCCCAGGCCGTACTCGAAGCAGCTGGAGGTAGCCGGCCATGTCGCCGTGAAATTTTCTCCTACCCTGGAGGGAGAGAGAGAGAAAGAGAGAGAGAGAGAGAGAGAGAGAGATCGATAGCATGGACGTGATTCATTAATTAGATCGAGAGCGAAATTGTCATTTTACTTGAAATTGGGTAAGTGTGGGAATAAAAATCTGGGGTGAGTGGGATAATTTTGGCTCATTTTGGTGCTTTGAGTCAAGGAACCTTATTTTTTTATATAGAAATTGATATCATTAGAAATCAATAGCCATCAGGGTCTATATGTACTTACATTAAGAAAACCCAAGAATATTAGGAATCTTATTCTAAGTAAAAGCAACTCATTATAAATCTATTTTAAGCCCACTGTTTTTAGTGAGCTTATAAACAAAGAACAAACTCAGTGTCTTCTAGGAAAAAATCATTGACTAGCCCTCTGTTCGCCTACACACAATTATGGTGCAAATCAGAATGCTACTTCCTAGCAAACAAATACACCAATCACATTCAGGACAATTACCAATTCCTATAGAAGTCATGATCCAAATAAATTGACACTTAAAAACCATATCCAGACCCAAATTGCCCAAGAAAGTCCAAACACTTGGGTTGGGCCAGCCCAAAACACTAAATGATAAATGAGGGTGGCAAAGTACCCTTCTTGAAAGCCCATAAGACAAGCCCAAACTTGAGCCCAAGCCTAAGCAAGAGCAAGGCTAGCAGGAGGACAAGCCTGCATCCTCTACCAAATTATCACTGCTGCCATCTTTAGAGGTCGACCCTTCCAACACATCGTTGCTGAATTGTCGACCTGCTGCACCTCATTGTCGCCGCTAGGAACCACAAGTTTCACCAAGATCATGGTCGGGTCTCGACCACACGGGAAACAACTCCCACTCTCCGGCTTGATTAGACTTGCAACACTTCAAATTAGAGCCCTGCTTTTGCCGCTCCTACTCTTCCTTTTCAGCAAGGTCGACGACCTAGAAGAGATCGCCGACACCATGGGCGTAACTACTATAGGGCCAGAATGGTCAATTGACCCTTCTCATTTTTTAAAAATAAATATGATTGATTGAAATATTTGGATACCCTTCTGCTTTTGTCTTGACTTGTCTCACCTTCCTTTTATATAACTAAATCTCCAATGATTGATTATTGTGATCCCAAAATAGGAGGTATATAAATATAGTAAATCCTTTATGGTAGAAATCAAAAGATGAAAAGAAATCGTGATCTTAAATTTTTTTGTCCCCTTATTCCTTTCTTCTCAGCCATTTCTTTTTCTTTTGCTTTATTGAGTTCTTCTCGTTTGCAAAGTGATCAACAACTCATTCAATTTTACTCACTTTTTTTTTTAATTTACTTATATATACTAATTAAGTTATATAATATAGTGGGAAAATTTCGCAAACAGTACACCAAGTAAAGGCCACTAATAATTCTTATACACAAAGTTTCAAACCAAACATTTCGGTACACGAAATCTGAAACTCGACCCACTATCAGTACACGACGTCAATTTTTGACACCAAAATGTCCATTATGCCCTCAGTTCTTTTTTTTTTAATAAATTTTTTTTTCTGTTATTTTTTTTTTCCTTTGTTTTTATCTCTTTCTTCTTCCGGGCTCACTCCCTCACTCGATCTTTCGCCGTCGGGGACGGCTCTGTTCCCGGCAAGGCCTTCGGCTCCGGCGACCACCGCATCTCCTCCACCTTCCAAATCCACACCCATCAAACTCAATCCCACTCCCTCCCTCCGAGCGCACAGCCGGCCATATCCAGACCGGCCTCACCCAGCCAATTGCTCTCAGCACCCAGCCAATTTGATCTCTGCACCCATCTTCCTCTAGCGAACACCAGCACCATACCCAGCCGTCACCGGCTTCCCAGACGAGCTGCAACAACTTACCACCGTAGCCTCTGCCTCGGCCTTGCCCAGCGTCTGCAACGGCGCTGCCCCCTGCTAGCCTCCGCTCCCTCACCTAGCACGCTGCCCAGCCAGACCGGATGCAGATCCCAGCCGCGCCTTCCCATCACCGGCTTCCATCTCGATCCGCCGACAGCAACATCCCCGTGTCAGCAGCCTACCCGCCTCCACCCATCGCTGCTACAGCAGCCCACCCGACCCGCCTGCGCAGATCCCAGCACCGATCTGCCCACCAGACCTCCGACGATCAGATTTGCTGCACAAGACCCGAACCAATCTTGCTTCGACGACCCAGATTGAGGGACTACAAACCAGAGGAAGAACAGAGCATAGAACCAGAGACGCGAAGAGAGAGAAAGAAAAAGAGAAAGAAAAAAGATAAGTCGTTCCGGTTAATTTAACAGAAAAAAAAATTTATTAAAAAAAAAAGAACTGAGGGCATAATGGACATTTTGGTGTCAAAATTTGACGTCGTGTACTGATAGTGGGTCGAGTTTCAGATTTCGTGTACCGAAATGTTTGGTTTGGAACTTTATGTATAAGAATTATTAGTGGCCTTTACTTGGTGTACTGTTTGTGAAATTTTCCCTAATATAGTTTTAGATATATAGATTAGTAATTTTAGTGTGTCTTTCTTTCTTAAGTTTTGACCCTCCTAGATGAAGTTTCTAGCTACACCACTAGCTGACACACAATCAAATATAAACACAGGGAGGAGCCTACTCTTGCTGCAAGTGAACTTGCCGACGGCACCACAAATCCATTGCAGATTGGATCACCGCCACAACTATCAATCTACAACCATACACTCACCAAACAGGTTCGAAGTCGTCCAATACCCCTGACAAAAAGCCTCGCCGCTGCTAGATCAAACAAAATGGCTTGGGTTCTACTGCCACTCTCTCTGCTCAACCTCTAGGGCTTTTTTCATAGGAAATGAAAGCTTGTGTTCTTTGTCCAGACATCTATCAGCAACTTATTTCAATTAGTTAACCAATTGTTCAGCAATGGATTCGATCTTCCATTGCTATAATTTATACTGGAATTCAATCAATGTAGTTTATGTCCTTTGATTTTTTTTTTTTTTTTTTAAAAAAAAGGGCTAGTGCAGCTGTCCTCAAGTCTTAGTTAATGAAACTGCATAATACAAGAAGGGGACGTGAAGCCTGCGCCAAATTACAATCGAGAGAACATCCGGAAATAGTACCAAGAATCGCTACAAAATCTATGTATTTTAACAAGCACCAATTAGCTAAGAGTGCACGAATGGCTACTCTATTCGCTTTGACATAGCAGTGACATACCGGAAAGATAACTCTATCACGAAGAAGTATCATTACAAATAGCATAGTTTTCCCACAATGTTGCCGCATGGAAGTAAATCTGACGACACTTCGTTTCATCCTGCCACTAGGAGGTTGCGTCCATTTGATCATGCATATAGCTCGCTGCATCGCTAGACCAGATAAGGTACACTGAGTGTGCATACCGGGACAACGCCAATGTTGCCCTACCCAATAATGGTAGGGACTTACTGCCGGCATAAAGCCACATATTGCTAAATATAAAAATAAAAAGCAGTAAATTAAAAATAGAAAATAACATGGGTCTGGAGCCAAGCCCAGACCCATAAACCACCAGGCCCAAGCCCAAGATGCAGGTTCCAGAATCCACGACACCACCACCTTACCTGCCCCTCCCCTATCATCCCATCACCAGCAGCCGCGACACCTACCTCACACCTGCCAAACGCGTCGCCCCTTTCCAAATCGAAGCCAAACCATCCTACCTAGATCGGATCCATCTGGTCTGACTTGAGCATAGTAGATCTCGGCATTGCCACCACATGGTCATCACCACCAGGCACCCTCTGCTCCTGCGTCACCACCTCGTACCACGAACCAAACCGTTTGCGCTTCCTCTGGAGCACGGCGACAACAGCTCAGCCATCCTATCATCTCTCCGCTGCCTTTTCCTTGTCAGATTCCCCAAGCGCCCAAAATAGTGCCGCTGTCACGCTGCAACCCTTCCTCCGGCTGGACCACAGAAACCTGGACACAAGGTTCACTCTGGCCTGTCCAACGGCGCCACCGCGAGGGCGTGCCATTGGACCAGGCATACGCGCGCTCTTTGACAGAAGACGGCTTCTAGGGTTTTGAGAAAAAAGTTTTCAGGAAAAAGCGAATCTATCTAAGAGTGTTGTTTACGTCCCATGATTGGTTATAGAAAATCGATAACCAATTTATGAAGATTGAGCTCAACAAATAATATGAAATTTGACTACAATGAATTGTTTGCCTAGCTAATTCAATCACATCGATGGACGAACGCTTCTGTAAATGGGAACAAACATCAAGTCAAACCGTCACTGTTTGAGCCCAAAATGAACATTTTAGTCTGACAAGGCGTGTCTTGGATAAATTGAGCCAATATCAGTGGCTCAAGTTATATATTGTCGACAAGTTCGAAATATATTATTTAGAGGCTAAATAAAGCCTACCTGCAGAATTATGGAAGATTATGCGAGCTGCAAGAAAAGGAAATGATGGAAGCATGGAAATGAAAAGTCAACTTTAGCACATTTTCCTACTTCGGCTAGGAGAAACCGAGCTAAACAAGGAAGGGGGGCGGCAGACTAACCAAAACAAATCTAAATGAGCTATACAACTTTCCAGATTCATTCTAGACATCCCAAGGATCATTTTTTATAAATAGTGTAAGAGCTAGTTTGGAGTGAAAAACCTTCATTTCCTTGGTCCAATTCTCTGAAAGACAAAACTGGAAAACCGGACCTGCAAGGAGTCCAGCAGCATTTGAGGCCCAACCACATGGAAATAAGCTCTGAAATTTTACCAGAATGATCTACATCATGGTGGATCATTTGATATGAAGAAGTCGAAGGCCCATTCTGAATTCTTGGTGGAGATAAAATTGAAGGAATAAAGGAGCAGAAAGTGACTCAAAACCACTCCAAAACTCACAATTATCTCCATCTAGTGCTCCATTATCTCCACTTAGTGCTCCACTATCTCACTTAGTGCTCCACCTCCATTTAGTGCTCCATTATCTCCATTAGTGCTCCATTATCATGATTTGTTTAAGGCCAACCACTTTGGCATGGTAGCCTATATATAGAGGCTAAAATGAAACAACACAACACACAATTCATCAACAACAATCTCTACGATTATCCAAGCCTCTCCAGAGCAACCCCTCTCCTTCTCTTGCAGGTGACCACACTCCAGTCCCAGAATCCTCAAGAGCCGACTGTTAGTGCCACCAAACCCTCTGTCAATGTGCTTCGGTCCTAGTCTCCTCAGGAGCCGACCGTAGTACCGCGACCACAACGGTTACGAAACCAGCCAAGCAAGGGTAACGCCCTCGCAAATCAGCCAAACTAAAGTCACGCTTTAGCAAGTTCTCCTCACTTCCCAGTGATTTTCGCTCTGCTGGATCTACGACGTCGAGTATCGATTGTGATTTTGAAGAAGCTCAGCAAAAGTCCTCGCCACGAGGCACAAAGAATTCCACGACGAGGTTGGTACTCTCCTCGTCCACAATCGCTTGAAAGAAGTCAGGTCAAGGGACACCCCCGACGACCGCACCCGAACGGTGCTGGCACGCCCACGCAAGAAAAGAGACTGTTGACCAGCTGAAGAAAAACTGGAACCAAACATTTTGGCACGCTCAGTGGGACCTACTGCATAGCGTTTCTTCGCAGCCATTGGTTAAGGGCGAAGTATTTGACAGAGGCTCTTAAGGTAAAGGGCGGCTTTTATTAACACTTGTTGAACTGTCTTCACACTTATGACCTTTCTCATCTTAGTAAGTATAGCCTATGTGAAATGATGTCTAGAAAGGGGACAACATTCATGACAGGTTCTTGAATCTAGAAGTGCGTGCAAATTGGCCTAAACCACTATGTGGGAGTAGCTCATGCCAAAATGGATTCTGCCTCTCTTGTTCGCCCTCCCCCACCTGGCCATTTCAGTAAGGTTGCCCAAAGGATTTGAAAGAAAATTTGTGTCTAGGCGACTATAATTGAGCCGCATGTCTAAACCTTGATTCACAATGTCTTATTGAATTCAGCTACTTATTCAATTCAAACTTCCAGAAGCCATTGGGAAGTCAAGCGCAAACCCTTATCAAAAGGTCTACGTTAACTGCCCGAAACACAAGACCTCCAGTTACAGACCGCACTCGCGTGCAGACTGTCGTGGTCTTTCTGAAGAACTGGTAATCCAGAAATTTTCCCTCAATCCGCCATCGACCGAGATGACAACCAAGCAAGGAGGAAATTGACAGCCTACTACTGAAGGCGAGAAAGTTCCCGCCGCCCAGCCTAATTGACATGTCTTAAAAGATGCACAACTTAAACCTTGCACTCAAACATCATCGTTGGTAATATAGTGATCAAGCAAGGGTCATTACCCGCTGAAGATTGTTTCTAAACTGCTAATCAAAAATCACAAACTACTCTAAACTATGCTACTGAACAGTTAACGAAAATAAATTAAGTAACTAATCTAGACTCAATGGAATTTTCTGAAACTTTTACAGGACACTAAAGACACATTGAAAAACAAGTACACAAAATTTCAAAATAATTGGAGTTGATTTGCTATATGAAATAATTCACGTAAAACTGAACACAGAAAGCTAATCAAACAGAAACAGATTTTATAAGATTCTAAAACTGTTAATAGAAACAAAGCTAAGGACTCATTCTCTACCACCGAACATATTCATTCATATCAAAGCTCAGTTATGGAATTCTAATTCTCAATTGAATTTACCCGAAATTAACTCACAAGCTCGAGTTAACCCATTACCCTTTCTTAGTTCCTCGTTAAGTGAATACAAGCTCACCACTTAATCTATTTTCGAATATGCAACCTAGACACAAGCTCGCTAAGTTTAACATATCAAAATCATTAAGCAAGAAAAGGGTTTGGATAAATCTAGGGTCACAAGTACGTTGGTAGTCTTGCTAAACCTATGGTTTGAGTCACATGTAATTCGTGAAAACATTTTGCTACTCAATTGGAATGAACACAAGACATATACGAATCTAGTGTTACTCCTAGCATTAGAATCCTAACTTATTCATTTAGTTGCGCACCTAAGCAAATAAGTAAAGATTCATCTTGTAGATACGGTGAATCAAACACTCAATTGACAATATAGAAAACCAAAAACTGAATTATTAATATGAATTGAACATGTTCGGGGCTTTGAAATCGCCCCTAGCTACAAAAGTATTTAGCTAGACATAGTTATGATGAAAACAAAAACTAGAAGAAAAGAAAAGGAAGAGATGATAGCTGGATGATGGCAGAAGGGGTGTCGTTCTTTCTCCTCTTGTGCTGCAGACATAAGTCTAAACTAAATGTCTCTCTCTATCTTCTGCTCTCCCCTTCTCTGTTCTGCCGTTCTCTTCTGCTCTCCCCTCTATTTATCTAGTCATATAGTGCTCCTAGCACTAGTTATTGCAGCTGGAAATATTGCTCCTAGCACTAGTTATTGCAGCTGGAAATATTGCTCCTAGCACTAGTTATTGCAGCTGGAAATATTTCTTTCATAAAGTGCTCCTAGCACTAGTTATTGCAGCTGGAAATATTGCTCCTAGCACTAGTTATTGCAGCTGAAAATATTTCTTTCATAAAGTGCTCCTAGCACTAGTTATTGCAGCTGGAAATATTGCTCCTAGCACTAGTTATTGCAGCTGAAAGTGTTTCTTTTTCAAAGATGGATGGCTGCAACTTTTCAAGTTAGGTGTGCTGCCACTTCAGATTCTCGGAATGTCTGACCTTGCTGTACTAATTCGGCCATAACTTTTTGTACAAAAATGATATGGACAAACCGTTAAAAGTTCTGGAAACTAGACATCCAAGGCTTTCCAACCATATAAAGCTCACTTTCTCACTCGCTCTGAGCTGTTCTCAGTTTTATTTTGAAGTTGACTGATCTGCACAGGCAGATGTGCTGATTTGGCTTCTTTTCTTCTACTTTGCTCCATAACACCTACAAAACATAAAAATAAAGTAAATGACTCAAATAGATGGAAAACTAGCTAAGAAAACATGAAGAAATTAATATAGAATCATGTATATTTATGAGCTTATCAAATTCCCCCACACTTATCTCTTGCTAGTCCTCGAGCAAAACAAAAGAAACTAATTAGAAAAAACACAAGAACCTAATGTCTTCCAAACATCTCAGAGAACTTACAATGCCCACAAGTATGATCCTCAAAATTCGAATAGTCATATATCAGAATTCAGAACTTCACTTAGAGGCTAATTTATTTTGATAACCATCATGCTCAAAGTATAATGCAAGGACAATCAAACCCACGCAACAAATGAGAACCAACTTCCTCATGGTTCAAACAAGAAATTCACTTAATTTCTCACAGAGATGCTCTCAATTCTTTTCACTCATGATTTTCTGACTCAGCGCACACAATCCTAAGTATTTCTACGTGAGAGAATTGATAATATAATGACAACAAAAAGCTCACGTAGATAACAGGACAAAGAAGGCTCTTTCTGAATATATTATTTTTTTTTTAGATTTCACGAACGATACTAGCATAAGACCAAATGAACCCAAGCCATAGGCTCATCTCCATGCACAAATCTCCACAGACCAACTGCCGTCCCCAATGATCAAATAGGTCTTTTATTCAGGGTTATAATGGGGCCAATGGTAAAGGTTAAAAGAAAGAAAAGATAGGGAATAACAAAGATCCTAAAGAACTTAGTGGAGCACTAGAAGAACATAAGAGATAACAAAATCTTGAAACTCCTCAAGGTAATCAATCTTCGAACGCATGAAGCAAGCGATTTGTTTTTTTTTTTTTTTTTTTTTTTTTTTCAAGGCCAGATGTCTTCTTCTTGGGCCTTAATTTGCTTCATTCTAAACCTTTCTTATAACACTTGCGAAATAGGTCAATTTTTTTTTTTTTTTTTTTTTTTTTTTTTTTTTTGACAAGTCTCACCCCCACACTTGCTTACAAAAGTACCTTGAACATAAGTATCTCTCTAAAAATATTTGCTCCACTAATTCCTTAGGATAGGGTAAAGATATATCTATACTAAGCTCATGGTTAAGGAGTTTGTGGGTGATGAAAGAAAAAGGCTCAATGTAGGCTCAAAGAGGTTTATCTAGAGGGTTGCACAACTTGTGTGCCTAAGGGGACACAGGTTTAATTTGGCTATGGTGGTAAATCCTAGTGCCTATATCCCTTCAAAGGTTCAAACATTAGATTGGCAAAAAGTTTCGACAGGCATGAAAGATGAGTTCTAGCATTCTCTAGTTACATTAAAAGCTGCGGTCAATATGCATAGTCAAGATGAAACGACATGTGAAATCAACAAACCCTCGTCAAGAAAATAGGATGATCTAATAAAGTCACTCAGAAAAGAAAAGCACATATACAGGATCAAACGCTCACAAGGGTAGAAATTAAGTTCAACTTGTCCTAGCATGCATCAATCAATTCTCAAGTATCACATTAGCCTAACCATCAATGCATTTTTGTCAAGCACAATAATCATAAAAATCCATTAGCAATTACTTGAAATCAAGAATCTGACATATGCTTGTAATCATCTTGTGACCATAATAAATTTCTGAAAAGTTCAGACTCATGATACTGTTTGGAAGAACCCTAAAGACTCAACAAAGAATAAACCTAAGAACTAGACTCTCTTTTTTTTTTTTTTTTTTTTTTTTTTTTTTTAGAAACAAAAAGTTCAAATTCCTTCCCCCCACACTTAAACAAAACATTGTCCTCAATGTTTGATCTAGAATTAATCATGCAACGATATAGTTAAGTATAGAAGGAAAGAGAAAAGCACAACAAAAACAAATATAGTTAAGAAGAGTAGAGAATGCTCCCTCATGTAGACCTCCCAAAAGTGACTCCTCTAAATCTTTCTCAACTATGTGACCTGCACACACACACAAAAACATAAAACCGAACAAAACAAGATGCAAAGAAAAAGAAGAGAAGAATAAAGAAAACGTCCCTTAGAAAAGTACCGCAATCTTCTTCTTCCATTCATTGGGTTGCCTCCCAAAAAGCGCTTGATTTAACGTCCTCAGCCGGACGAGGCAATTCTTCAACAGTAACCAGGAGGTTTTGGACTTGGTTCCATGAGATGCTTGACCCTTATCAAAGATGCTAGGTGGTCCCTTTGAAGTAACTTGTGCTTCTTGGTAACAATGGAAAGATAGGACTTCAATTTTCTCGTTTTCTTTCTCTTATTCCATTGTCTCATTCTCCTCTTAGATCCCATAAACATGGCCAAAAGAATCTTGTTATCAGATTTGAGATATTCACCTATCACCATCTCCACATGATCAACAAGCTCAAGGGTTTCTTGGATAGAGGGAACATATGTAAAGCTCAAATGTGACAAGTAATGATCAGGTGGTCGTCCACGTGATGGAATTAGAGGCTCTTCTATAGGAGATTTGTTGGATACTTCTTCTAAGCAATCCCCTATGTCATCCTTGTACTCTTGATCTTCATGAGCTATAATGATTGCTTCCGGCACTTGGGACTCATGAAGCTCAGCCTTACTTTCTTTAATGTGAAGTTCCTCATCTGCCAAGGACTCCTCAATTTCCCTATTTTCACATGCTTCAAGCTCGGTTGTATATTGTAACACATAATCCTCACACGTCCCAACCTCAAGTTTCTTTTCATAGGGCTCATCCACATCTGTATCCTCATCCTCATCCAAAATTGACTCATGGAATATGTTATGAGGTTGAGGTAAGGTTGTGACTTCAAGGGGCTGCCCTAAAGTTGTAGTAGGTGTACGAGGGTGCTCCATAAGTACCTTGGCCTCCAAAGTCTCATTAGGTTCTGCCCAATCTTCTTCCTCACTCGTCAACACCTCATGATATGACTCTTGAACACAAGATTGCATTTCTCGCTCCTCTGTTTCTTGGTTCAAAGCGTTAATAATTTGCTGGATATGTCGCTCAATATTCTCCACGGCTTTGTCCATATTCCTTGATGATTCTTCTACACTTTTCGCAACTTTTTGTACAATTGCCTCAAGGGAAGGCTTCATTGGATCAACCAAGAGGACTGGTGCTTGCTCTTGGTATGACGGCCACAAGAATGAATCAATATCATGATGATAAGGATCATACATAGGGACTTGATAAGGCTGCCATGAGTTGAACACTTCCGAATTCCATGAGGAGTTAGTATTTATCCATCCATTGTTGTAAATGCTTGAGTTGGGATCCTCCCACATCATACTAGCTTGCTCGATAGAACCTTGGCATTGCAGTCCGCAAACAAAATAAAACAAAAACTAAGTTAGTATCTTACAAAATTGAAAAACACAAAAACAAAACATATTAGCAATTAAGGAAAACAATCCCCGGCGACACGGCGCCAAAAATTGACACGTCTTAAAAGATGCACAACTTAAACCTTGCACTCAAACATCATCGTTGGTAATATAGTGATCAAGCAAGGGTCATTACCCGCTGAAGATTGTTTCTAAACTGCTAATCAAAAATCACAAACTACTCTAAACTATGCTACTGAACAGTTAACGAAAATAAATTAAGTAACTAATCTAGACTCAATGGAATTTTCTGAAACTTTTACAGGACACTAAAGACACATTGAAAAACAAGTACACAAAATTTCAAAATAATTGGAGTTGATTTGCTATATGAAATAATTCACGTAAAACTGAACACAGAAAGCTAATCAAACAGAAACAGATTTTATAAGATTCTAAAACTGTTAATAGAAACAAAGCTAAGGACTCATTCTCTACCACCGAACATATTCATTCATATCAAAGCTCAGTTATGGAATTCTAATTCTCAATTGAATTTACCCGAAATTAACTCACAAGCTCGAGTTAACCCATTACCCTTTCTTAGTTCCTCGTTAAGTGAATACAAGCTCACCACTTAATCTATTTTCGAATATGCAACCTAGACACAAGCTCGCTAAGTTTAACATATCAAAATCATTAAGCAAGAAAAGGGTTTGGATAAATCTAGGGTCACAAGTACGTTGGTAGTCTTGCTAAACCTATGGTTTGAGTCACATGTAATTCGTGAAAACATTTTGCTACTCAATTGGAATGAACACAAGACATATACGAATCTAGTGTTACTCCTAGCATTAGAATCCTAACTTATTCATTTAGTTGCGCACCTAAGCAAATAAGTAAAGATTCATCTTGTAGATACGGTGAATCAAACACTCAATTGACAATATAGAAAACCAAAAACTGAATTATTAATATGAATTGAACATGTTCGGGGCTTTGAAATCGCCCCTAGCTACAAAAGTATTTAGCTAGACATAGTTATGATGAAAACAAAAACTAGAAGAAAAGAAAAGGAAGAGATGATAGCTGGATGATGGCAGAAGGGGTGTCGTTCTTTCTCCTCTTGTGCTGCAGACATAAGTCTAAACTAAATGTCTCTCTCTATCTTCTGCTCTCCCCTTCTCTGTTCTGCCGTTCTCTTCTGCTCTCCCCTCTATTTATCTAGTCATATAGTGCTCCTAGCACTAGTTATTGCAGCTGGAAATATTGCTCCTAGCACTAGTTATTGCAGCTGGAAATATTGCTCCTAGCACTAGTTATTGCAGCTGGAAATATTTCTTTCATAAAGTGCTCCTAGCACTAGTTATTGCAGCTGGAAATATTGCTCCTAGCACTAGTTATTGCAGCTGAAAATATTTCTTTCATAAAGTGCTCCTAGCACTAGTTATTGCAGCTGGAAATATTGCTCCTAGCACTAGTTATTGCAGCTGAAAGTGTTTCTTTTTCAAAGATGGATGGCTGCAACTTTTCAAGTTAGGTGTGCTGCCACTTCAGATTCTCGGAATGTCTGACCTTGCTGTACTAATTCGGCCATAACTTTTTGTACAAAAATGATATGGACAAACCGTTAAAAGTTCTGGAAACTAGACATCCAAGGCTTTCCAACCATATAAAGCTCACTTTCTCACTCGCTCTGAGCTGTTCTCAGTTTTATTTTGAAGTTGACTGATCTGCACAGGCAGATGTGCTGATTTGGCTTCTTTTCTTCTACTTTGCTCCATAACACCTACAAAACATAAAAATAAAGTAAATGACTCAAATAGATGGAAAACTAGCTAAGAAAACATGAAGAAATTAATATAGAATCATGTATATTTATGAGCTTATCACTAATCAGGCTGGCGATGCGTCTAGCATCACCCAGGTAGCCGCGAGCGCGGTTACAACTATTGACTTTGTGCCTATTCCCGTTCCAGAAAATGCGACCATAGAAGAGCGGCTTAATATACTTCAACAGAATTCTGCCGCATACCATGAGAAGATGGAAAAAGCCCTTGCGGAGGACCGCCGACGGCTTGATGAGTTCACGATCTCGGTCAAGAGGCTTGAGCTAGGGGCACAACAAACACAAGGGCAATTGGATGGCATGAACCAAAAAATGCAGAAGAACCACGAAGAGCTGTTGGCCAAAAGCAAACACATCGCTTCAGAAGTCGCGACGATTCGCAAAGAAGGATCCAACGTCGCAACCCAGGTGGCCATGCAGAAGGCTGACCTCGATCAGGCCAGATAAGTTCTATATAAAACACTGGGAGATCCTAGGGCCATTCTGGGCTCTCTAGGTCAGTCCCCCATATCTGGCAAGTACGTACCGCCAAATGCTCGAGACAAAGTCATCGGTAGCGGCGCAGCAACCCACATTCAGGCTATAACCACCACGTCGGCCAGGAGTGAGGTAAATACTCTGACGATCGGTAAAAAAGTCGATAAGGCACCAACGGTCACGCAGAAAAGCGGGACTTTAAATAGCGCCAGGGGAATCGACTTTGAGCCTGTCATAGCTGCCCAATACGACAGTGATGGATACAAGTGCGTATTTGACGAATCTCTAGGGGTTGACCAGGCTGGAAGTTCAGCGAAGGTCACCGCGACTGCAAGGAGTCAAACAGCAGTAGGACTTACGTTGCAGACGTCAGCCCAACCCAAGACGACTCGCGTAGGCAGCATATCGTGGACTGGCCAAATATTACAGGCGCCACCCTTGATCCGGCCAGTTGGTGAAACAATATTCCACGCCCCTCCGCCGCCCCCGGATCCAGGGTACATAAGGAGATAAGAGGTAGAGGAGATGATTAGGGCCGCGAACCAAAGGCCCAACTTGGAAGAGACCTATCAGGGTCCCTTCCCACCACATATCTTGCAAGCTCCTTACCCCAGAGGGTGTAAGATTATCACGTTCTCTACCTTCTCAGGAGAAGATGTCGAAAGCGCTGTGGCGCATCTGATAAAGTTTCGAGTACAGTGTAGACAACACCAGAACGATGACATCTTGAAGTGCAAGATATTCGCGACTTCTTTGTCAGGGACCGCCTTCACCTGGTACACTAGATTGCAGCCAGGGTCTATCGCGAACTAGCCGGCGATGGAGAAGATGTTCAGAGAAACTTTCGGAACCATCGAACCCGAGGTAGATCTAGCTTCGCTCACTCAGATGGCTCAGCAGCCAACTGAATCCGCCGTCGCATATCTCCAACGCTTCCAGATCCAAAAAGGGAAGCTGAACATAGTTTTGCCGGAAAGAGAGTTGGTGAAACTGGCAATCAAGGGCTTAGAACCTCGCCAGCGTAAAAAGCAACATGGTTGTACGTTCAACTCTATGGGAGAATTAATTACACAGGTGGGAAGCTTTGAGCATCTGCTCAGGGAAATGGACGCCATGAGAAACTCCTCCAAAGGAACATACATGCCTGGGAAGCATAGGACAGTGGCGGCACTGAGCCAACACTCAAATTCCTATGACCCTTACTTTATGGGCGAGGTACCTGGCATGGCAGAAGCTGAGGAGTCAGAAGAAGATGAAGTAGCAGCGTTGGAACTCACTGGAAAAAAAGCGTCAACACTAAAACAGCTGAAGTTGTGCAAGGAACCAGCGAAACTCAAATCGGTGGTTTTCACCAAACCAGAATTCGCAAGTTATACTTACGACACGAACAAAGCGCATGAAATCTTGGATGAAATGATCGTCACGAAGATGGTGAAAACAGACTTCGGCCCATTTCCCAAACCAGAGCAGCTAAGGGGGAAGAAATACTGCAAACTCCATAATATGTGGAATCATAATACAGCCGATTGTGTTAAGCTGAAGGATCAGATTCAAATCTGGTTAAATAACGGTAGTTTGCAAGTAGAGGCGCCGACAACAGCAGCAACGTTGGTGGACCTAGATCCCTTCCCAAATACCGGCATCAACATGGTGGACGTGGCATGGGGTGCAAAAGATCAGCAGAATCAAAGTCCAGACCACGCAGCTAAGGATTTGAAAAGGGCTGGAGACAAAGCCGCGAAGCGGGAATCCAAGACTCGTTTACCCATCGTCCTATGCTCGCGGTGCAAGGAAGAATGTGACACTCAAGCGTTGCATGAGCATGAGGAAACATCCCAGACTGTCCGCTTTGGATCTCTGCCGCCAATAAGGTTAGTATCATCTTGTAGAAACTTCCAACCATGCAGCCCAAGAGTGCACAGTGGTTCAGAAACTCCTTCGACAAGGGACTCAAACTTATTCAAAAAGTTGAAAGCCGCGAGGGAAGAAGGGCAGGCGGATAAGCGGCAAGGGGTTTTAACCAGACCTTACATTACGCCGGTGTCGACGTCCTCCATCAAAGAAAGGAGATGGTATACACAGAAGAAGGGCAAGGCAGTGGAGATGAGCTCTTCAAGGAAGAGAAAACTCCAGTGGAGGTTTGGAGAAGCAAAGCGAACCTTGGAAGCGCTAGATCACGGACTGATCAAACCATCGCAATTATTGAAATCTCCAGAAGAGTATCAGAGACAATTGGAGGCACTGGCCTCCAAGAGATTCGTTTCCCCGCGAGTTCAGAAACAGCAGCCCAAAGTATCGCGCGAAGAGCGAAAGCCAC
The DNA here is from genome assembly GCF_958449725.1 of Rosa rugosa. NCBI lineage: Eukaryota > Viridiplantae > Streptophyta > Magnoliopsida > Rosales > Rosaceae > Rosa > Rosa rugosa. The sequence continues at coordinate 4,196,777 of NC_084823.1, read as the reverse complement.
GTGCCCCCAAGAGCAGTGCTCAGGAGAAGTCCCTAGTTCCCACGAGGCGAGAACCGCCGCCAGCTCGTAAAGTCAATGTTTGGCAGAGAATATCTCGCGAAGGAAGAAATAGCGAGCCTTCAATCTTTGACAGGCTGGGGGGCAGAGACAATCGGTCCGCGACTGAGCAGTGGAGGCCTAAGAAAGTTCAAAGCATAGTGGTTGCGAAATCTGAAGAGGCTTCATCAGCGAAGCAGGGGCCACCGAAGAGGGAATATCCCTTTGAAACAGATCAGCAAGAGCAGGCCATGATCCAAGAAGGATCGCTGGCCGCTTACGTCGCAAGCAAGTTGACCTGAGCTCTCCTGCGGCCGAATCAGAAAAAGCAGACATGTTGGACATTACATGTAACATGGTGTATGTCCTATCATCAAAATATGCCTTGCCAGTGGCAGCTCAGGAATGCCAAGCAGAGGACGATAAATCATTGGACAAACAAACGTTCGAGATCACCTCAGCAGCGTCATCTCTCGCGAAGAAACCCACGCCGAAGGAGGTAGAAGCAACAGAGGCTGCAGACACCAATGTGAGGGTTCAGGACATGAGTTTCAGCAAGCCAACGCTAGCAATGGCGCAACACATGAGGCCATTGTATATCACCGCCGATGTGAACGGCATCAAGGTTGGCAAGATCATGGTAGACACAGGTGCCGCAGTCAACGTCTTGACCACCAGAACCATGCAGCTGCTAGGGATCAAGAAAGAGAAGATCCAATCCACGTCCCTGACTCTAAAGAACTTCACGGGGACTGTAACCAAAACATTGGGTTTGATTTTCCTACAAGTCAAGGTGGGTCCAGTAGAAGGGGTTTACGCTTTCTTTGTTACAGATTGCTATGCGGCATATAGCGCAATTCTGGGCCGCGACTGGATCCACCAGAGTTATTGTATCCCATCCACCCTTCACTAGGAGCTGATCATATGGGACAGAGTCGCGGACAAGGCGGAAATTGTCAAAGCAGACCCGCGACCTTTTTCGGTGTCCGCCAGCTACGTGGACGCAAGATATTACCTAGAACCAATCTCTCCTTTACAGGTCGTTGGTATTGATAATAAGGGCCACCCCACAGGGGTGACGGCCTCTGAATTGGCACAATGGGGGCTCAAGGTCGCAAAAAACGACCTCAAAAGGCCTGGATATGCGGTGCCATCTCTAAGTTTTAATTAATGGATCACGACCTCATGGAGGAAGAGGTAGCGGCCTTTCGTTCTTTGTATGATAGATTGTCTTCATATTTGATCGAAAAAGAGGCCTATGCACAAGTAGCGACATTGGAATACATCGACGAAGAATTCTCCTATCAGGAGGAGGAAGAAGAGCCTATCCGATTGGCTCCAGCAGCATTGGATGATACACTGCCAAAGGTTAGAGATCCTACAGAAAAGGTAAATTTGGGCAGTGAGGCGAAGCCAATAGAAGTGGCAATAAGCGCAAAATTAGAGCCTGATGAAAAACAGGGCTCATCAATTTATTGCAGGAATATAAGGATTGTTTCGCAGAGAAATATGAAGATATGCCCGGATTATCTCCTGACTTGGTCTGCCATAAACTGCCGACTATCCCAGATCAAAATCCGGTGAAGTAGGAGTCCAGGCGAATGAACTCAGAAACTCAGGTGTTGGTTAAGGAGGAAGTCGAGAAGATGCATAAGTCAGGAATCATCAGGGTAGCCAAGTATAATCAGTGGCTATCCAATGTTGTTCTAGTTCGAAAGAAGAATGGCAAAATGAAGGTGTGCGTCGACTACCGCGATCTCAATAAGGCCACTCCCAAAGACGTTTACCCCATGCCGGTAGCGGACATGTTGGTGGACGCAGTAGCTGGTCATGAACTTCTCTCCTTTATGGACGGAACTGCCGGTTACCATCATATTCCAGTGGCGGAAGAAGATAGACACAAAACTGCTTTTAGATGCCCAGGTTTCGCAGGAGTTTTCGAATACATGGTCATGCCTTTTGGTTTGAAGAACGCGGGAGCCACGTATCAGCGAGCAATGAACCTAATCTTCCATGACATCTTAGGGAAGATTCTAGAGGTTTATATAGATGACATAGTCATTAAATCCAAGCAACGGTGTAATCACATTGTGGATTTGCGAAAAGTTTTCAAACGTATGCGGCATCACAAGCTAAAGATGAACCCTGCGAAATGTGTGTTTGGGGTTCAAGCAGGTGATTTTTTGGGATTCATTGTACATCAGAGAGGCATTGAGGTATCAGAAGATAAAGCTAAAGCAGTTATCAATGCCTCACCGCCGCGAACAAAGAAGGAGTTGCAAAGGTTGTTGGGAAAAATCAATTTCCTATGACGGTTTATTTCCAATTCCGCCGGCAAGATTCAGCCTTTTTCTGCTCTACTAAAGCTGCAAGGACAAACAGAATTTGTGTGGGAAGTGAAGCATCAAGAGGCCTTTGATAGCATAAAGTCCTACCTAACCAATCCACCAGTTCTCGTTCCTCCGAAACCAAACCAACCGCTCAAACTCTACATCTCAGCGGCAGAAGCTTCAATAGGTAGCCTGCTGGCACAAAACGACGAAGCGGGAGTGGAGCATGCCATCTTCTACCTTAGCAGAACGTTAACAGATTGCGAAACTAGGTACACACCAATGGAAAAGCTATGTTTAACATTATACTTCTCTGCATGTAAGCTGCACCACTACATGTTGTCATTTACTACATGCATAATCGCTCAGACCGATCTGGTCAAATATATGTTGTCGCGGCCCATTCTTAGGGGCCGAATTGGCAAATGGATCTTGGCTCTTTCAGAATTTTCTTTACAATATGTGCCTCAAAAGGCTGTGAAGGGTCAAGCCATCGCGGATTTTCTAGCACATCATCCCATGCTGGACGCTCCAGAGCTTCGCGAGCTAGAGGTCGCGGCAAATTTATGGGGAAAGGCATGTCATATACATTGCTCCGAACCTTTCACCGATGGCCAGGCAGCGGTCATGTTACAACCATGGGTATTGTACTTTGATGGTTCCCGAACAGATATCATGGCCGGAGCAGGAATTGCACTGGAGAATCCTGCTGGAGATCACTTTTCGTACTCATTCCAGTTGGAGTTTCAATGTACCAACAACCAGGCTGAATATGAGGCCTTAATCATAGGCCTAGAAGTACTACTGGAAATGGGAGTCAGAGACGTACAAATACTTGGAGATTCTCTCCTGGTCATCAATCAGCTGCGCAAAAGGTTCAAATGCATTAGCTTCGCGCTGGTCCCTTATTTAAACAGGACACTAGAACTGTTGGACCAGTTTGATGACGTGGATCTTGAGCACATTCCTCGCGAACGAAATTTCACCGCGAACGAGTTGGCCCAGCTGGCAACAAGGGTAACATTGAGATATGGCGTGCACGAGAGAATCCTTAAAGTCGAGCGTCGTACGCTTCCTTCATGGATGGCGAGAAGAGATCCTCCAAACGATACTTCAGTCGCGACCTTGGAATCCATTGACGTGGATTGGCGCATCCCTTTGATCAATTATCTCAAGCATCCTGCTCAGACCACGGATAGAAGGATTCGCTATCTTGCCCTCAACTACTTCCTCAGAGGTGATGAACTTCGCAGACGAGGAAAAGATAGCGTGGATTTCAGATGTGTTTATGGCCGCGAAGCGAAACAACTCATGCGCGAAGTTCATTCTGGCATTTGCGGCGCTCACCAAGCAGGTCCAAAGATGCGATGGTTGCTCAAACGACATGGATATTTTTGGCCCAGTATCTTGAAGGATTGTATCGCGTTCGCTAAAGGTTGTTTGGACTGCCAAGCTCATGGGTCGGTCTAGCATGTCCCTAATATTCCAATGCAGCCCATTATAAAGCCTTGGCCCGCAAGAGGATGGGCGCTGGATTTAATTGGAATGATTCACCCACATTCATCACTTCAACACAAGTTCATCATCGTCACGACTGATTTCTTTACAAAGTGGGTTGAAGCAGAACCTTTGAAGGAAGCATCTGGTGGCACGTTGCGACAATTCCTATTCAGAAACATCATCTGCAGATTTGGGATCCCAGAAGTTTTTGTTTCTGACCGGGGGGCAGCTTTCATGGGTGGTGAAGTTGATAAACAGGTAAGAGAATGGGGAATACAGTTCGTCCATTCCAGTCCTTATTATGCTCAGTCTAACGGTCAAGTGGAGGCCAGCAACAAGTTCATTATCAATTTGCTGAAGAAAATGTTGGAAGCTAATCCACGACAGTGGCATGAGACACTTTATGAAACTCTTTGGGCCTACCGCACCACTAAGCGGAATCCCACCGTGACAACACCTTATGCTTTGATGTTTGGCCATGATGCAGTCCTGCCGTTGGAAGTCAACGTCCAATCATTACGAATTCAAGAGCAACATCATCTCATTGGAGAAGACTACGTTCAGGCTATGTGGCAGGAACATGAAGACCTTAGCGAAAAGCGCTTGGAGGCTTTAGATAGTTTGGTCATGGAAAAGCAACGAGTCGCTCGCGCCTATGACAAGCGGACGCGGGGAAGGAGTTACAGCGAAGGAGAGCTGGTTTGGAAAGCAGTTCTCCCGCTTGGCGAAAAATTAGATAGTCGCGAGAAATGGACTCCAAGATGGGAAGGCCCGTACATCATCTATAAAATCTTAGAGAAATGAGCTTTTCATCTCAAGCTTGGATGGAGATGTCCATCATAACCCTATCAATAGCAGATACTTGAAGAAATACTTTCCCAATGTCTGGGACTCGGAGGAGTCGTAGACAATTTCTTCGCATAAGACATGGGGGGCAATTCTAGTATTCCTACACTCGCGAAGCCCATTCATGAAGGCTTGTTGTTGAGGCCCATAATCGTTTCTTCGCTACGCCTAGCAACACTAGGGGGCAACACTACACTATACTAAGCCAAGTCAGTGGCTCCGGAAAATTTTTACAATACTAAGCCGAGTCAGCGGCTCCGGAAATTTTTTACAGCTTTGTCTCTTCTCTCGCAGAGAAAACACCTTCGCGGGAAAATAGGGTCGATCCAAGGCTGAGCTCAAGCGATATGTGAGAGCCACCGTGGTAGCCGCCCCATCCACCAGAGTAGTAGCTGTAGCCTCCACCTCCCTCGGAAGTAGTCTTCATGTTGCCAAAGATGTCCTCACCGTGCATGGGGAACAGAGGAAGGATTTCAATCTCCATGTTCATAGATCCATAACCACCATAGTTCCCCATCTCCCCGTTAAAAGCAATCACACCAGCTGAAGAAGCAGAAGTAGATGCAGAAGATCCAAAGTTAATATACTGATCTTCAGGTTTCCAATTGGTACCATTACCATTACCAACAAGCCCTGATCTTTGCATGGGCACATGAACATCCGAAGTGAACCTCTTCTTCTTCTGCTTCTCCCGAGCCCTGTGGTTCCCGAACCAATAAAAGACGTTCTTGCTCTCGATCTTTCCGTACTGTTTCAGCTGGAGAGAGATCCTCTAAACCCTCTACAGCTGGGGACCTAACTCCCTCGTTGTAGTAAATCTCCTTGAGGATTCTTATCTGATCATAAGTGGGAGCCCACCTGGTACTGCTCCGCCTGCAAAGCATGTTAGCACTACTCCTGGCTACTTTGTTGCTTCCTCCATCCTCGGTTGGTTGCTGGGTTTGTGGTTCCATTGGTGATAGGTTGAGAGAATGCGAGAATTGAAGAATGGTGATGATGAGTAATTAAGAAAGATTGCTGTTAGAAATATTGGGAAGGACTGAAGATCTGAGAGAGAAGGACTGAAGTTGACAGAGAGGTGTTCATAAAAAAGGAAGGGTATTGTTGAGGATCTGAAACTCAGAGGAAGGTCTTTGGCGTGAACGTTCCCATCCTCAGAATGTACCTATTTATAGGAACAGGGCATGCAAATCTCCACCCTTGGATGGACAGTCGAAGAGTCAAACTAAGTGTCAGTAAATCTTGATTAAAGTTGCCCTAAATCTCGGAAAAGAAAAGATTATTGGCGCGTGAGGGAACCGAAGGGTTTTCGAGGAGGTAATTGTTCCATTTTCAATATTATCTTCTCATGGTGGAGTTTTCAACAGTTAGTTAATGCGAAGTTAAAAAATCATTAAGAAGATAAAACCAAGAGTTTTGAGTTGGGGCCTATATTTGGGGCCTTGCGAGACACAATTATTGGCTCCTCACGGATATTTGAATATCAGGATAAGAAAATAGTATTATATTCATAAAGTGGCTTTGCGGCCAAAAGCAGTACATTCATTACAAAGCCAAAGGTGGCTAAAATACAAAACAGGAATCTTCGGATATCTTCTGAATTTTTTCCTCAAGTGGAAGCAGCTATGGAATCCAACATCGGGTTGAGCCGAGCCATTATCCCGAGGAGGGGCAGACTTCAGGGAAGGAAAAAGAGGAGTAACGGAGCCCCCGCGCCCCCTTTACATGGAAGCGGCAGAGGAATCGAACATAGGCTTGGCCAACGCCATTATCCATGAGAAGGGGAGACTCCAGTGAAAGAAAACGGAGCCTCCAAGCCCCCTCAATTGGAAGCAGCTACGGAATCCAATGTCGGGTTGAGCCGCACCATTATCTCCGGGAGGGGCAGAGAGTGAAGGAACCGAATATCGGCTTGAGTCTCTGCACCCCCTTTACCCTTGGCAGCCACCATTCTCTTAGCGTGAAGTGTGGAAACGGCCATGAGGTGGCTCATACCCATCACTTTCGCGAATCCATGCTCTCCCTCCAAGATTCTGTCAATGTTTAGAAGAGAGAGCATGAGTAGAGGGCGACCACCAAAGCCCTTCTCATCTGGAGGACTCGATTTGGTCCGACTCCAGAAGGAAGGGGATCAAGGAAGGATCTTTGGCCTCAATGTGGCTTTCCTTCCTTCCCGATTTGCTCCAAGTGGGGGATCCTAACAAAGATGATCGCGCATGACATGAGATCCCACACTAATGGAGCTCCCCGTGCTTCTTTTCCCCTGAAAGCCTATACATTCCATCCAGGCTTTCGAAGGTAAAAAACACGGGGTTGCCTAAGATTACGCCATAAGGCCTAACCCAGGCTTAAGATTACGCCATAAAGCCTAAAATTTAGAGGCTAAAGGTCATTTCATGAGGGGAAGATTTGTGAAGAAGGAGAAAGAGAAGCAAGGACTGAAAGGCCATTTCTTGAATATTTCAGAAGAATTGTTGTGAGTATTCCCTGCCTAAAATACAACTATTTATAGGTACTTCAGGCAAATCCCCACCCTTGATGGATGGTTAAAAAGTCAAACCGATGTCAGTAAATCGAGATTAGTGATTCCAAATCTCGGGAAAAAAGGGGATTAGTAGCATGTGAGGAGACCGAATGGTTTTCGAGGAGGCCTACAGAGATCGGTCCGTGAAGCTCAATTTCAAGCAAAGTTCCTCCACGTGGAGGTTCGCCGCAATGGCACTAGCTTCGGCCTGAGTGGCCCGTTCTCTGACACGGGCCAGGTTGCGGCCTATTTCTTCAGAAGCAGCCAAAGGTTCATCGAGTTGGGCTTCTTCTGCAGCAATCGCATTCTCAACAGAGAGCTAGCAAACAAGGCAGATACTTGTTGCTATACACATGGCGAAGCTACCACCAAGGAAGATAAGGATCCTCATTCGCGATCAAAAGCAGTCTCCTTCGCATGGGGGGCACGCTAAAGTTCTGACCTCCTACAACCTGCCCAAGTTTCACCAATTCACTGCATACTAGACATCAGATACATGGGGGCAATAAAGTTGGCAAAGAAAGCGTCAGTTCATGACAAAGGCAATTCAGTTTGTGGCATTCAAGCTTTATGGCCTATTTAGAGGACTATATGGAATCAGTCAAGTAATTTCAGTCAAGCCAATAAAAGTGGCTTTGGAGCAACGACATTATAAGAGCAGTGCTGATTCAAGACCTCTTCAGTCAAGACAAAGACCTTTGACTTCGAGGTCTAGGGGGCAATGTTTGAGCCCAAAATGAACATTTTGGCCTGAAAATGCGTGTCTTGGAGAAATTGAGCCAATGTCAATGACTCAAGTTATATATTGTCGACAAGTTCGAAATATATTATTTAGAGGCTAAATAAAGCCTACCTGCATAATTATGGAAGATTATGCGAGCTGCAAGAAAAGGAAATGATGGAAGCATGGAAATGAAAAGTCAACTTTAGCACATTTACCTACTTCGGCTAGGAGAAACCGAGCTAAACAAAGAAGGAGGGGCGGAAGACTAACCAAACGAAATACAAATGAGCTAAAACTTTCCAGATTCATTCTACACATCCCAAGGATCATTTCTTATGAATAGTACAAGAGCTAGTTTGGAGTGGAAAACCTTCATTTCCTTGGTCCAGTTTTCTGAAAGACAAAACTGGAAAACCGGACCTGCAAGGAGTCCAGCAGCATTTGCGGCCCAACCACATGGAATTAAGCTCTGAAATTTTATCAGAATGATCTACACTCATGGTGGATCATTTGATATGAAGAAGTCGAAGGCCCATTCTGAATTCTTGGTGGAGATATAATTGAAGGAATAAAGGAGCAGAAAGTGACTCAAAACCACTCCAAACTCACCATTATCTCCATTTAGTGCTCCATTATCTCCACTAGTGCTCCATTATCTTCATTTAGTGCTCCATTATCTCCACTAGTGCTCCATTATCTCTATTTAGTGCTCCATTATCTCCACTTAGTGCTCCACTATCTCACTTAGTGCTCCACCTCCATTTAGTGCTCCATTATCTCCATTAGTGCTCCATTATCATGATTTGTTTAAGGTCAACCACTTTGGCATGGTAGCCTATATATAGAGGCTAAAATGAAACAACACAACACACAATTCATCAATAACAATCTCTACGATTATCCAAGCCTCTCCAGAGCAACCCTTCTCCTTCTCTTGCCGGTGACCACACTCCAGTCCCAGAATCCTCAGGAGCCGACTGTCAGTGCCACCAAACCCTCTGTCAATGTGCTTCGGTCCTAGTCTCCTCAGGAGCCGACTGTAGTACCGCGACCACAACGGTTACGGAACCAGCCAAGCAAGGGTAACGCCCTCACAAACCAGCCAAGCTAAAGTCACGCTTTAGCAAGTTCTCCTCACTTCCCAGTGATTTTCGCTCTGCTCAATCTACGACGTCGAGTATCGATTGTGATTTTGAAGAAGCTCAGCAAAAGTCCTCGACACGAGGCACAAAGAATCCCACGACGAGGTTGGTGCTCTCCTCGTCCACAATCGCTTGAAAGAAGTCAGGTCAAGGGACACCCCCGACGACCGCACCCGAACGGTGCTGGCACGCCCACGCAAGAAAAGAGACTGTTGAACAACTCAAGAAAAACTGGAGCCAAACAGTCACCAATCAAATATTCTTCATTCCCCTTGGCTGAGGCGATAGATTATTGGAGTTTGAACTGGGTTCACGTTCGTTGAATTAATGGTTCACCTCGATGTGAAAAAGAAGAAAAATAATTAGAAATTATGATATTAATGCGCTAAAATTAATTAGCAATTAATTTCACAATAAATTAAATGTATTAAATAGATATTAATTTAAGTTACATAGACTTTTTTTTTCTTTTTTCTTTTTAATTTAGTAAAGATGGACATATATGTAGGAGTGGGCTCGCGAAACCGAAAACCGAAAAAAACCGCACCAATACCCAAACCGCAGCCGAAAAAAACCGCACCGAACAGGAAAATACCGAACCACACCAAATCTGTTCACTTACTACAAAACGACGTCGTTTTTTATTAGGGTTTGGAGACTAACTTACCTCGCTGGGGGAAAAGAAAAAATTGATGGATCAATTGAGTAGATATAGGTTGTCTCTTACAACCGATACTTGGACTTCTATTCAAAACATTAATTATATGGTCCTCACTGCACATTTTATTGATGATAATTGGGTGTTGCATAAGAGAATTTTAAATTTTTGTGTGATTCCAAGTCATAAGGGAGAGGCTATAGCTAAGCTATTAGAGGATTGTTTGTTGGAATAGGGTATAGAGAAGATTCTCACAGTCACCGTTGATAATGCTTCGTCAAATGATGTTGCATTGAAGGAGTTGAGTAGGAGGATAGGTGATTGGGGTGTCCCTAATGCACTTTTGCATGGAGGGAAGAATTTGCAAATGAGATGTGTCGCCCATATTCTTAACTTGATTGTCAATGATGGGTTGAGTGTGATGAAGATATTCATTGGTGCCATTCGCAATGCGGTGAGGTATGTTAGATCCTCCCCACAAAGGCTTGATTTTTTTAAGGAATGTGTTGAAAGGGTGAAACTAGAGTGCAAAGGGCTTGTGATTTTGGATGTCCCTACTAGGTGGAATTCCACATTCTTGATGTTGGAACGGGCTTTGAAATTCCAAAAAGCTTTTGATAGAATGGTGGAAGAAGATGCGGGTAATTTTTGGGAATGGCTCCAAGGTGACAAGGGTCAAAAGCCAAAAGAAGGGCCACCTATGAGTGTTGATTGGCAATATGGGGAGCAATTTGTGGATTTCTTGAGACCATTTTATGAAATCACTTTGAAGGTATGTTGTTCTAATTCTCCTACCGTTCATAGTACTTTTGGTGATATACTCTCTATTTATGGTCTCTTGCAAAAACAAAAGAACCCATGTTTGTCTGAGATTGCATCACCCATGCAAGACAAGTTTCTCAAGTATTGGGGTAGCTTTGATAAGTTGAATCACTATCTATTCATTGCTATTGTTCTTGATCCACGTCATAAACTTGAGAAAGTTGTTGACTATTTTGAGATTCTTGATGATGGGGATATGGATGAAAAGGTGGAAGCTAACACAAAGAGTGTGAAGGATCTCTTGTATGACCTTTACAAGGTGTATGAAGAAGAGAGAAGGGAAAGTGGTGTTGGTGAGGTTGGTGGTTCTCAAGTATCAAGTGAGGGGATATCTAGTTCAAGTAAGGGTCTAACGGAGTTAGAAAAGAGATTGAAAGAGAAGGAGCAAAGGAGAATAGCAAAGAAAGCCGAGATCGTAAACAACGATGTGGATAGATATCTTGGAGATCCTATTGAAGGAGATGGTGAAGGCTTTGACTTGTTGAATTGGTGGAGGGTGAATGGAGTTTGTAAATATCCTATATTGGCCCGCATTGCAAAGGATGTTCTAGCTATTCCGGTGTCAACCACAGCTTCAGAATCTTCCTTTAGCACGAGTGGGAGGATTATTGATCCATACCGTAGCTCCCTAAGTCCTAGAAAGGTGGAGGCCTTGATATGTACACAAAATTGGCTTAGGAGTGAAAATGTGTATCTACATCATATGCCTACTATTGAGGAGATGGAGTTGTGTGAAGAAGCGGAAAGAGGTAATAGTTTCTATTTTCTTAGTTAAAGTTTTTTTGGTTAATGAAGTTGTAATATTTATGTTATATATGATTGTATGTATTTCTTTTCTAATGTTGTTCTTTTTATTATTCTCTTATATTAATGTAGAGATGCTTAAGATGCCATGTGGAGCTGCAGTGGGGAGTAGTCGGAGCGGAATGTTACCTCCAAAGTCGAAGACTTCATCTTTCCGAGCTTGAGATCATGCCATTGCTCTCCTTCATATGTTGATGTTGGTTCATTCTTTTTGTGATGTTTAATCTTTTAGTGAACTTACACATTTTTAATTTGTGAGGTTAGTGACTTAGTGTTGATGTAATGATGGACTGTTATAAACTTTGGACTCTATATTTTTTGACCATTTCATATGTTGATGACTTGATGCTAGAACTTGAAGAACTATTAGACTGTATGAATTGAATTATATGGACTATGGAGTATGGAATTATAGATTATTGTCTATTGAAGTACAAAGCATGCATTAGTAAACTTGTAAACACATTGTGATAGATTATTATTACAGGTTTGAAGAAACAAAAACTTCTCGAGTTACAATACCAAAGAAGTATATTTGGTAAAAATCTGTTTACCAAAAAAAAAAAAAAAAAACCCGAAACTGGGCCGAACCGACCCGAACCGTTCGGTTCGGTTTTCGGTGTCAACTTCTGAAAATACAAAAACCGCACCGATTCTAATTTTGGTTCTGTTTTCGGTTTAGGCTCGGAACCGAACCCACCCCTACATATATGAAAGTTTGATGAAAAAATTGAGACAAACAAATACAGTATAGAAAATATGCATTAATTAAATAATTAGTGCGGTGTATATGAAATTTCTCTTCTATCAAAATTGAATAATTCTTGACCTGAATAGAAACAAATGTAGGAATATTTGACGTGGCGATGATATCAATGGCCAAATATAGGAAAGACCATATATAGAAACAAGGGGTCACAGTATTAGGGACAAACATCGAGTTTCCTGCAGAGAATAGAGAAGATGTCGACCCTTGCAGTCCCAGCACAAGTTCCTTCTCCGGCCGAAGACTCCGAGCAGCTCAAAAAAGCCTTCAAAGGTTTCTCCTTTTTATATTAAATATCTGAAATATCGATTTCATTTCCTGTTATACTCATGCTTATTGACCAGATCACCGATCCGGTTGTTAGTGATGAACATGACGTGAATGATCCGATAATGTTTTGTCAATGATCATATCGTCATCGATCATTATGATTTCATGAGAATGTTTCTGTGTGCCCAGTATGATGTGATGTGATGATAATATGTCGTTAATTAGTAGTTTAAACCAGAATGTATCTCGCTTTTTTCTGGTATTATCACATCAACACCTTCATGTTCTGGTTGTTTCGTTTTATCTAAACTTTGAATCTTTGATCAATTTAATTTCTGAAGGATGGGGAACCAATGAGGACTTGATCATATCCATCTTGGGGCATAGAAATGCTGCTCAAAGAAAGGCTATCCGGAAAACTTATGCCGAAACTTATGGAGAAGATCTCCTCAAGGAACTGGACAAAGAACTTACAAGGGACTTTGAGGTTTGTTCTGTTGTGTACATAATTTCTTTTAGCAATTTTCAGACGATTTGACTGCATATTTTACATAAACCATACCAATGAGATAGTTTATTCTGCAAAGACAAGGCAGTACAATAAGCTCGTCATTTTGATCTTCCTTTTCTTCATTATTGGATGAGAACTTACTAGCTTTTGGAAGCTTATTGTTCAGGATTGTTAGAGCTGACATTTGTGTTTCTTAATTTCTCAGAGGATTGTTATGCTTTGGACACTTGATCCTGCTGAGCGCGATGCATTTTTAGCCAATGAGGCAACAAAGAAGTGGACTTCAAGCAATCAGGTTCTTGCGGAAATAGCCTGCTCTAGGTCATCACATGGCCTACTTTTGGCAAGGCAGGAATATCATTCTCGCTACAAGAAGTCCCTTGAAGAGGATGTTGCACATCACACAACTGGGGATTTCCGCAAGGTACATCTTCTGGAATAAATTTCTTTCAGCCTAGAAGTCAAATGGCTTATTTTTCAATTAACAAGACTCCCCTTGAGTTATTTAGGTATGAGTTGAATTGTAGCTTTTGCATTGTTTTGGCAACAGATTACAGTCACGTCTGTCATTTTATGCATTCTTTTCCTACTCTAGGAGGCTGACTTTCACTTTTCAATTCATGAAAATGCCTTCACAAAGTAATGGATTCCTTGACTGGTTGATTATAATAGGCTATAGTCTTCCCACTGACTTGTGACTGAAAATTATCACTGGCATAATGGCTGGTGGCAGCGGAGCATAATTAGCCCAGCTTCAGGCAATAACTAAATTATATTCCTAGAAAAGCATTGCCTGAAGTCAGCCATTGTCCCCTGATATGCTTTTCTTCTACCTGTTTGTTCATGTTACTATGTATATTCGTGCTGCCTAGCTTGCTGGGCAAGTTAATATGAAGTTCTCATATCAGAATTTTAGTTCTCTGAGATTTTAATTTCTTTAAACCAAGTATAGAAATACTGCCTAACTTTGCTCCTTTCAGCTTTTGGTGCCTCTTGTCAGCTCATATAGATATGAGGGAGATGAGGTGAACATGACTCTGGCAAAATCAGAGGCTAAGCTACTCCATGAAAAGATCTCCGACAAAGAATACAATCATAAGGAGATCATCAGGATTTTGGCTACACGTAGCAAAGCGCAGATCAATGCAACTCTCAATCACTACAAGAATGAATTTGGTAATGATATCAATAAGGTATGCAAGTCGGTTCTATAACTATTTTCAGCCAGGTATCATCAGATATCTTTTCCTGCGCCTTATATGGTTCCTACATCAGCTTAGCGAAATGCCTTTGATAGTATATATGAAGGCTTTATATTTCTTCTCCAGAACTTTTAGTAGTGTACTTCATATGATTGAGATCATAATGGTAGCCAATATCATGACCTTTCTTATATTTTAGTGGATTGGATTTGATGAGTGTTCTGTTATGCAGGATTTGAAAGCTGACCCCAAGGACGAGTACCTTGCAATTCTAAGGTCCACAGTCAAGTGTTTGATCCGCCCTGAGAAGTATTTCGAGAAGTCTCTTCGTCTGGCAATCAACAGACTAGGAACGGATGAAGGTGCTCTCACCAGAGTTGTTGCTACAAGGGCTGAGGTTGACCTGAAGATTATAAAGGAGGAGTACCACAAGAGGAATAGTGTCACTCTGGATCAGGCCATTAAGAAAGACACTCGTGGAGATTATGAGTCAATGCTACTGGCCCTGGTTGGACATGAGAATGCTTAAACCTATATGGTCTTTTGAGGACACATTATAGTTGATGTGTTATGTGGTTTCTTATGTTTTGAGGTTATGCCTCTTTGAGTAAAACTATCTGCGGCAATATGACATTACAGATTCATATTTGAAATAAATAGTTTCCTCAAGTAAACTTGAAGTTGTTAAATTTAAGGGAGTCTTTGGTTAGCCATCTATCTATCGAGTGTTATCGGAAAGTCAAGAGGAATATTGCAACTCATTCGCAATTTTCCTGATATTAGAAGAATATCTTGTTTTCAGTCCTTCACTGCATCTTTCTTGCAGCTCACAAGACTTGTTTTTTGAGTGACTTTTAACCATCACTGCATTGATGCTGAAGATCCTTGCTACTCTTGTTATAACTTTTCTAGGTGAATTTGGAGTCTTTCCTTTTCTTGGAAATCCTTGGGTTATATCACATTCTCACGACAGAATAGAAAAGGAAACTATATAATAACACATAAGAGCTGATGCCTATATATAAACTATCTCAACTTCAACAAAACAAATCCAGGCATCACATTTATACAACATCTACTCAGATATCCACAATTCTAATAGTGGAATATCATACATCAAAAGTTGTGATCAAGATTAAGACACAAAACAACAGAATGATGTATTACATCATAAGTAACTGGAAGCAAAACTCTGTTTTAACTGCTTCAGACTTCTTAATGCCTTCCAGAAAGCCAAAAATTGCACCCTTCACCTGGTGATAATAAGACATGTAAACCAACATATCTCATATCTTAGCTAAAGAGCCGAAGACAGAGGAGTTATTAGTAATAAACATAGAGAACAACAACACTTCTTTCGCTAAAACACATCACTTCTTCAGGAGGTCCTTTGTGAAAATCCTCTTGCAGTATGGGCTGTGGCGCAAGATTGTATGAGGCTTGACAGCTTCAACCAGTGCAGCGTGAAGAGGGCCCTGGAAACGAAGCAAAAGTTTTAGGACATATGAGAAAGAGTTCATTTATAAATCACTTGGAGAGATGTTAGTTGCTAAACCTTGGTAACTGAAAGAGCAGATTGAATGACATAGTTAGCATAAGGGTCTTGCAACAGCTGTTCAAAGTGAGAAACTGAGAGCAATTCCTGGATGACTTTTGCTCGGCTCTCTTCATAGTGCTTGAGGCATTTTTCAACAACATGACTACTGCATTTCTGCATGGAGAGGAGTACAAAGTGCCCCTTCAACTGAGAGATCAATCGGGCCATGACAGATGGGATCTTCAGCTCTATGACATACTGAACTACATAGTTTCTGTGGCAAATGGAACAAAATAAAACCATACTTCAGTGAGAGAACCATTGAATAAAACAATCATGAATTAGAAAATTAGAACAGGCATGTGTAGGATTATTTTATAAGAGGCATATCCAGGACACTATCATGTCACAATAAGGAAAGAATAGAAGCAGCAGAGTGATTCGGGTTCTTACAAACTTTTAGAATCATGTCTCACAGTAAGCATGAAATATCAATTTATAAGTGATCAGCCTTGTGTGCAATTATGTTTGCTTTTGAACCAAAGAAATTGCTGGTAACCAAAACTTTAACTTCCTCAAGAAACAGATTAAAATACCTATGCAACCAATTTGGATTATCATATCATATTAGGGGTTTATGGTCAGCAAACTAAAGACTAGACAGTTTAAAGAAAAATCCAGATCATTACCCATACGGATCTTGGGAAAGGAGAAGCCCATTCCTGGAAACTTCAGTGACCAGCTTATCTCGATGTCTCCCACTGGCATGTGCAATGCATTTTTGTAGCACACAGCATCCATGACGCTGAGTTGCAATCTCAACACAGAATCTTGCAGCAGCATCAAATATAAACTGCAAGATATGATTAACAAACAAATGGATGTTACGTTCCAATTCTTTTACACAAATCAAGTGGGTAGCAGAAAGTGCTCGATCAACATTAAACACTGTTTGGACTTGAGTAATTTTGTCTTGGTTAAGTTCATGCTTGTTTATAATTGATCTGAACCCCAGGCATAAACTCACCTCCTGATAAACTTTTCCACTTTCCGAATCTAAAACAAACACAACAGAGATAATCTATTTGAATTGATCAAGCATTTTTTATACTTGTTTCCTTTCCATGCAATGTCTAGGGTTTTTATGTGTCAGTCAAGCTCTGTTCTGTGCTAAGCCCAAAAACTCTTCTATGTATGCAGGCCTAAAAAGTACATCTACCAAAATCAGTTAATTCATAAGGAACTATATATGACAAATCATGCACATTTAGTCTACCAACAAGAGATAAATTAGTTGAAGTGATCGAGAACATCTAGGGACTAACAGAGGGCTAAATGAATTCGAAGGAAAGATAAAAACTAAAATTGTTCAACAATTAGACATGATAATCTGTGTAATGATACCTGATAATCAAGTACTTGTGATTTAGTCTATAGATTGTTAAGCAGGGTTCATAGTTGGACCGAAACCTTCCCCCAAAAGTTAAACAATCATCAGACTAAGTTTCGACTATCTAAATAGTTGTGGGGTGAGGAGAATGAAAAGCTTTGATCAGGAAAGAGCTACTGAGATAGTTTATTAAATAGATTGGGTTTCTTCCAAGTAAATGATCAAAGATAGGTGAGAGCGCAAGGTTGACAAATAACATAACTAGAATAGCTGTCTCAAATTGCCAGGGGACTGAGATCAAAACCACCAATTATTTGGTTTAGCATTTTCATTGTTATTTTAGGCATGCCAAGCTTTGAAGGAATATTATCATAATCTCATCAGATGTTACAGCTTGAGTATGCATTGACATTACTGGTGGAATTTGCATTAGACAACATCATTAGCATTTGGAAAACATGCCAAGCTTGAGATTAACTTTGCACAGCACATACACTGCCTAGAGCAAATAAATGACTTGACAGACTAGCATTTGCAAATTAATCATCCTCAAGAGAATTACTGTTGATTAGAATCTACCTCAGAAAACACACTCAAGGTTAGTAACCACATATTATATAATTATCACAGAAGCTATTCAACCTTAACTTTGATATTTGAAAAACATACCCTGTTCTCTTCAGTGCTGAAGCAGTCCAAGCAACGCTGTACCACATGATTGCCATTTGGATCCTTAATAAGATCAAGAAAACCACATTCAAGGGATGATATGATCAAAGAGACCTGTTTCCCATTTTCCACAGTCTCGATCAACTTCTGCACCACACGAGTGCTGAAACCACAACACCAATCATATTCAGGAACAAGGAAGCAGTAATAAGATATATTACAGATGAATAAGTAGAGTACAAAGTGTATACCCATGTGTGTCCAAGGAAACTCTCACAAGCTGTCCCGGTTCTTTGGTCACCTTAAGTACAAATTGCATTCTTTGCTGTTCATTACACATGTCCAAGAACTTCTGCATTAGGTAATTGCCAAACGGGTCTGTCATAAGTTCAAGAACATGATTGATTATCCTATCAAATATTAGTTGCACATCTTGAAGGGTTCCCTCATCGAGCATTCTCTGTAAGAACCGGCAACCATGCTGATCCTTTGCTAGGAAGTATATGTATCCCTGGACCTCAGTCAATGAACCCAAAGTAAGCAGTGACTTCATTGAGTCATTACTGCTCTGACTACAGTCATTTCCACTACTTCCTCCATTATATGAATCCAAATCTAGTCTAGAGCTTTTCTCTCCTTCTGTCCTGATTGGCATCTTAGTGCAAGAGTTCTTCTTGTTAGCCTTTGCAGACTTGCTACCCTTAGTGACACCATGGTTCAGATGTTTTCCTTGTACAGCAAGACTATCCTCACCTCTAAAACCCTCTAAGTGCCCTGCACATTTCCTAGTCGGATTTCCTCTAGTCCTTTGTTTTATCACTGGATGATTATGTGCACCATTGTCCACACACAGCTGAGCAACTGAGGGGAACTGAGGAGAGCTCATCGGATACATAAGACCCTTTCCGGCACTAGAATCTGTTCCACATAGCTGTGAA
Organism: Rosa rugosa; assembly: GCF_958449725.1. Classification (NCBI taxonomy): domain Eukaryota; kingdom Viridiplantae; phylum Streptophyta; class Magnoliopsida; order Rosales; family Rosaceae; genus Rosa; species Rosa rugosa. The sequence continues at coordinate 4,178,108 of NC_084823.1, read as the reverse complement.
TAAACAAATTCATCATCAAGGTAAGGCCTGGCAACATATGGGTTCTCTAGAACATTTCTGTAATACCAATCATCTCTCAGTTCCTTTCTTTGCTCTACCATGTAACCCATTTGGTTCTTAGCACCACTAGGACCACAACACAAAGCACTAGGCTGCTGCATATGATTTAGAACAGCCCCCATTGAATCACCAACAACATATTCTGGCCCCAACCCAAGAAACTCAGGCTCCACATAACCATTAAAACCACCTCTAACACCAAAATGAGAGGACCGAAAAGCTTCAACATCAGACATATTGTTCCTAGAAGTTTCAAACAAGCCATAGTTCTCAACATTCCAAGGAATATTACCCCCTAAGAAACCACCACCAAGCCCAAACCCATCTGGGTCTCTCTCAAACCCCCTCCTTTTAGCACCACCCTCATGTCCATCCCCCATATTCATCCTGTAAAAACTCTCAGCCAACCCCAGATCATCCCCCAAAATCTCATTATAATGAGACTCATGGTGTGGTGGTGCTGGCTTGGAGTCCAACCACAACCCTCCTCCATTCATGTAATGCTTAAGAGGTGTTTGATACTTTGCCTCCTCAAATGGGGTTGGAGAATAAGGAGAGCTATCCTCAGAGGAATAAAACCCATTTGAGAAGGAACTCGAAGGAGAAAACTCAGATTGCAGAGAAGCTCTGCTAATAGGTGAACCACTCACATGGTGATGGTTAGACTGAAGCAGAAGCTGAAAAAGATTGGAATCACAATAAGGTGGAGGGATTCTTGGGTTGTTGTTGTTATCATTCTTCATGTTCATCAAAACCCTCTGGTCTTGCTCAGCTATTCTCAACATCACAACACACCACCACAACAACAACACAAAACACACAACAACGTGACACAGTAGTATACAAAACAATCAACTACGTGGCCCAAAAAAAACAGAGAAACAAAGATCACATATTTATGGCAACCCAGATTCGGAATCCGAAAACCCACGTCAGGAAAACGATTCCACAACGATGGGTACTAGTATCAACCCCAAAAACACAAAAACCAAAGCACTGGTTTTTAAGGTGATTTTCAATGCACACACACTATCTATCAGTGTTTTGGCGATGGGGTTTTTGTGAAACGAAAGGAAAAGGAATCAAAACAGGGTTTTGAGGGCGTCTGAGAGTCAGTACAATGCTCTCTGTCACCGCTCACACACCATTAAAATGAAGAGTCGCCACTACTGCACAGAACAAAAGCAGAGAGAGAGAGAGAGAGAGGGTATGACTTGGCCTATTTGGTACCAATTTTTTTTATTTTACTTTTGGAATTTTGTAATGGTAAATTTCCCATAATTATATTAGTAAAAAAAAGTTTAGGCACTGAGGTTTAGAACTTTTTAGTTACGAGAGTATCTACTTCGTAAACAGAGATAACTAACCAGCTTGATTTTCTCTTCTCGCCTTGAATAACTCGGGTTGGTTATTTTACTATTTACTATTTACCTTTCTGACCCGTGGACTACATACTTTTCTTTGTTGATAAGTCTTTTACCGGAATTAGACAGATGTAAGTTTTGGGTTCAGACCCGTTGGATTGAAGCTATTATTAGCAAAGTGATATAGCTTCTTCTGGGCGCTAACTAAAAAGAGGATCAAGAAGAAATTGATTTTTCCTTTTCTCAGAAGTCTCGAGGAAAAATACCATTTTGTGGGTGGGGCCCGCTTTTGAAAATGAAGGCTTCTGATTGGGCTGAAGAATTTTTTTTTGGCTTCTAGCCCAACAATTTCTGTGCCCTGGCCATTGGTAAGTAAGATAGAATGGAAGGTTGTCTCAAATGAAAAGGTTCAAGAACTTGGGGAAATTGGAATTTTGGCTATGATCAATTTAGGAGAGGCTATATTGATGGGGACTATAACTTATTAGCGATTTCGTAAGTAGAGTGATCCGATATAGTTGGCTTCACATATGAAAAAATTGTTCGTTCTAATACCATGTAACTTTTGGGTTTGCTTTTAACCCAATTAACCAATTCGATTCATGTTTTTTTTTTGTTACCTTTATGTTCCTCTTTAGCTAATTTTCGCTCTTTCTTTTACTGTTTTATGTCATTATCCGCCGATTTCCTCATTGTGTTATATTTAAAATATTAGATATTGGCTCTGTGTTTTGCTTTGAATTGATAGATGAGACTACACTAGTTAACAAAGGTAATTCTTGGAGCGAAATGACTAAACTAAAACCACAAACCTAGCTAGCTACAAAAGTAAATAGACTGAGAAAGTATTTAATCCGAAATTAATCTGTAATGTATGGTGAAATCCGGAAATTTTTTTATATGCCTAATCCTGAAGTGCCAATTTATATATAGTGAGGTTGCAACTTGCAAGTAGCTGATATATTCTTCTCCTTCTGAATTGGTCAGTCTTCAACAAGAACATTATCAGCAGCAGAGACTTAGCCTACCTTCCACTCTTGTTTTATGCCTACAAGTAGGTCATATCACTCCTCCAGCCACAGTTTTCCACATAATGTCTTTTCCCTACCATTGAGCTTGACCCAACTCTGAGCATTTAGTTTTTTATGCCATTAGAGCTTTGAGATTTTTACCCAGTTCTAATTTCAACTGCAGAAGAACTTCTCTAAGGTAAATTTTATCATTGCATTTTGGGTAAAGAACTTGGGTTTGTCTCCATTTTTCTGCTCTGCCCTAGCATGGAATTAAGGCAACAAAAGAGTCAACCAGTCTGAGCTCTGACATTGCTTCTGTGACTATGTCCCCTATATAGCAGCCTATATAGCAGATTGGCAGCCTCTACAGCTCTGTTTTTCTCTGTTGGTTGTACAAATTCTTCAACTCTTTTGCATCAAGTAAATCCAAAACATTTTGAATCTCAAAGAAAGATTCTAGAGCATTCTTGGTGATGCTTGGTTGTCACAATTACTTCCTCTAACCCTTCTGTAAAAATGGATGTTATATGGTTGTAGAGCATGGCCTATGGCATTGGTGCTCTATACTCTCTTGTGCAATCTACCCGTCAACCAGTTATACTGTTTTACCTCCCATCAAACGGTTATACTCAGTTATACTCTTTTACCTCCCATCAAACGGTTATACTCTTTTACCCGTCAACCAGATCCAACGGTTGATTGTTTAAGAGCAAAAATGCTCTTGAGCACTACAGAATTGTCTCTAAGGAGAGGGAGACTGTCCTTTAAGGATTGGAATGTGAAACACAAACAAATGGTGCAAATGATCAAGGGCTGAACAAATGATAGTTTAAATTAAACCCAGGGAAACAGCCCAAGCACTTCATCAAGACAAGCACTGACAGAACACATAAATATGGACATACACAACCCAATTAGCAGAGATAGTCCATAGCTATGAGCAGACCCCATTATACCCTAAAACATGACTCCAAGAAAAACCCGCAATAAAAAGGTCAAATTATATAATAACAATCCTCCACCACTAGAAGAGAAGAAGAACAAAACCAGACACCATGTGATAAAAATAACCAAGTTAGACCGCCTAGCAAGTTATACCAAAGCAATGCTGCTCTCGCCGCCAGGGGGTTTGCGTACGCCACCCAAATATTCTCGAGCCTCTGCCTTCCCGTCGGCAAAGATGTTGCTACCACTCATCTCCCGCAATTTTGCCACACTCAGTGGTTTCTCAGCAGAGGACGGAGGAACATCGCCCTTGAATATGTCATTTCCTGACAGCTCGGAAAATTTCTTGTCATAAATCTTCTTCGCCGTCTTGGACATAGGGTCCTCACCTGGTATAACATTGTTCTGACCTCCAGCAGCCTACATACAGAAACCAAATTAAGAATCAGTTAGATGCTTCCAAAAATGACATAAGAACACAGAAATTTGTAATGATATGCATTATGTGCAAGCAGTCATACAATACACTCACCTTAGACACCTTAACAGGTTCATGTACTGGTGAAGTAGGTTCCCCTATTTGAATGCTTCCTTTCAAAGCCAGCGCTCGTGGAGCAGTAGTTTCCCTAGGTAAAATTTCAGGAGGGGGTGCAAATATGTCATGCCCACTGAGCTCCTTAAATTTAGAGTCTGAAAGCTGCTTCTTCAGCCTTGCCTCTGCCTCTGCCTCAGTTTCCAAGGTTCCACTCAGCTCGCGCAGCTTTGCAACTTCAGCAATTGTAGTAGGCTTTTTGGGAGCAACACCCTCTTCCTCACCAAATGAGATATGACTGATTCCAACAACCGCTTGCTGGCATTTCATACCATCAAAAGACAAAGTCACATAGGGGTTTTTGTGCCATAATTACATGCCATACTCTAAGATCTCTGTACTTTCATTTATTCGTATATGACCTAAGATTTAGTAAAGAATCTTAAATGTAGCACATATTGATTGGTACCTGGTACAGTCGGATTCCGCTTTTGCTATTTGGGGTAGGATTAGCACTACGAGGTTCTGATGCTTCATCATCCGCTCCCCCAGTAAAAATGCCACTCCCAGTCATCTCCTTCATCTTGTACCCCGAACAAGGTTTTCTGGACATTGCAAAGTGAACACTATTAGAAATCTCTGATAATTTTATTCTGGATACTGATTAAACTTGTCAACAAACCAATTCCACAAAAGACTTCTGCTTTGAAACAAAATGTGTTTAAAAATGTCAAAGACCCAATTCTTCATCTTATAACTGCTAATTTAAAATGTAAACACATTTATTAAAGGTATAAAACATTAACACACAAATCTAATCAGATTTGGAAAATCAATAATAGTGATGTGGAAAATCTTAACGGAATCAAAATAATAAAAATCCATCAACTGACAAATACCCAATTCTTCAACGGTTAAAACATACAATTATGACAAATTACCCAATTTACAAAGCATAATTTGAAAACTCACTGATTCATTAACAAATTAAAATTCCTCGGTAAAAAAAAAACATCACGGATTAATAAGGCCAAATAAGTAGATCGATCACAGATCATTGAACAAAAAAAAAAAAATCAATCTTCAAGTTCCAATCACATATTTTTCAAAACAAAAGAACACTATCCAACAAGGAAATGCAAAGATTGAACAAGAGAGAAATTAATTTTTATTTCCAAAAGGAAAAAAAAAATTGTGGTCCAAAAGAAGAAAATTTTGTCAAATCAATAGCAGGTCCACTTATAAGTCTACTGATAATCCTAAAAAGCAAAATGTGATGAACAAGATAAAAGAAGCCGAAGCAGAAGAAGCAGATCTGACCGTTTGTTTAAGCTCTCGACCTCCTCATCCGTCACCTGACCTCCAAACACCACTTTTTTGATCCCATCCGACGGCTAACACCAACCAAACATTAAATCAATCAAACCAATCATCATCAAAAAACCAAAAACCCTAACTCTCCAATCAAAACCTCCCCCCAATTTAAATACCTGGTGAGGCCGAGAAGCGGAGGAGGAGAGCGCCGGAGAGTCGGCAATCGGAGTTTCGGACCAGGTGAGCAGATCCGAGGTGGATGTGTGGGGCTTCCTCACCGGAGTGCTCATTTTAGGGCCGGGTCAGAAAGGTCTTCACCACCACCAATAATGCGCCGGAGTTTTGAGTGAAATGACGGGACTGACCTCGGGCTCCGGGGGCGTGGGTGGTGTGTAATGGTGGGTTTTGTGGGTATTTTAAAGCCTCCTCTTAAGGGGAAAGGGTGGAGTTGAAGGGAGGACAATAGTAGAGAAACTTGGAGTAGAGAGTAGAGTTGAGCTAAGTTTCTTTTTCTCTCCTTTGGAGTTTTAAAACAAAAGGAAGAAGATTGGAGAAACGGGTCGGGGTCGGGGTCGGGGTCGGGTTCGGGTTCGGGTTTTATACAGAAGAAGGAAAAAAAAAAAGGACCCTGTTGGAGATTTTTGAATCTTGTACCGCGTACGAGATAGGCTGGGCATGTGAGAACGGAGGTACAGCCACGTGGAGGGTGGATTTACGGAAATGGGCCTGTGGTGTTGACTGTTTGACTTGGGTGGGAGGGTTTACGTGTGGTCCGGGCATTCGGTGGGGTGTGGGGGAGAGAGTTTAGGGGCGGTTTAAAATTTAAAATTATGGAAGATTTATTGCGCGTGGGTTTAGCGACGATTTTAAGGAGATAATGTTTTTTCCAACGGTCTTTCGATCATTTCAAATTTTTTTGTTTTTTTTTTTTGTTGTTTTCATGTGAGAGGATAATTGAAGAGAGGCTTTAAATTTTTTTTTTTTAAATAGAAGTTGAATTCATTAGATCAACCGCCGAAAATTAGAGTCTACAAAAATTTACATAAGAAATTCGGCAAGAAAATCCAAACTACCTATCTAGAGATAAGGGAAACCATTAAGGATCTCTAGGACGCTCACAATTAAGCAAGCTGCAAGCGTATACAAGAATGAACAAACCTCACATTCTACGGAAAGAAAATCATTCAACTAGCCCTCACTTGTCAATCACGCAATTGTGGTACTAGTAAGATACTAGAAACGTCATAAAAGACTCATAAAAGCTCGTTCAAACTTACACAGGCTTATAACCCTAACAAAGAAAATTTTAAAAAATAGCCAGCTTCTTCCCTTTCGAGTTGGAACTTGTACCAATAGCAGAATCAACCAAACTGCTCTTCTTGGATGTCTTCTTCTTGTCACATGCCTCAGCAAGCTTAGCAGCCTTCTTCTTGTCACCATATGGCAGCTTATTCTTACTGCCAGCAGGTTTGTCCGGTTTCCGCTTTCCATGGCCAGAGCTGGCCTCTTCCTGCACCACTGATACCAAACCAAGACACTCAGGTTTCAAGTTTAGGTTCCGCTTACCCACTGCCAAGCTCAACTTCAATTTCTTTGGGGATACAGTCACTCCATCCTCCAACCGATTCAGACGCTTACCTGTAATTCTTTCCGACATCATTGCCGTCTCCTACAGTTCACATACCACTACTTGACGTTGAGGCGTGGGCAGCAAAAAGCTCAGAAGATGCTCCGGCATCTGGCTAGGAATGGGGGTCTGAAACACTAGGGTTTGGCCATTGACCGAAACCCTAGCCATCATAGCAGTATTGACTCCATCATTAGTGCCGGAGCGCGAGACTGTGAACCTTGCATTCAATTGTAGCCCTCCAGTCTGAGGTGCAAGTACCACAGGCTATGATCCGAACACAGTACGCTCAACCTCCACGTCATCCTCATCCAATGTCGGGCCAGAACACGGCAAACCAATGTGAGTCACCAAACCATAGTTGGAACAGCAACCAAACAACTTGTCGTACCTAAATTTGCACAGAAACCCAACCTCATCCTCCACCCAATACCTGCGCTTAAACAGCAAAGGTCGACTCAAGGGGATCTCGACCAATATTATGAGCTTTTCGGCTTGCTTACCAGGTTTATCAATCTCCTGAATGTCACCAAGGGTGTACCTGATCATAGTCATGACTCGTTCAGAGCGAAAAGCAGGAGGGATCCCTTACAGGGTGATCTAGTAGAACACCGTGATGAGGGGGACTTTCTCCACCGGCATAATACCATCATAGTAGGCTAGAGCCACTAGGGAGAGGTTGTATCCCCACGGTGCACCTCGCCAGATCCAGATTCGATCTGCAAGGTCTGACAGCGTGAGCAGAAACCACTAGCCCTCAGCCTTCTCCACGTGCAGAGACCCATTGATCCGCCAGGCATTGCAAAACATCCCCATAAAGGATCTGCCCTTGTATTCTCCGGCCGTGAGGAGCTTCCCCACCAAGAAAACATCAGATTGCCTCAACCCTTGCCCTTGTATTGGTCGCAGATCGACCTATCTCTTCCCTTTGGCGATGGCAAGAGAGGAGGCTAGCCTAGCAGCCATAGCATCAACAGAACTCATGGCTGTGTTGAAGAAAGCAAAGAAACCCCAACCCTAACCCTAGTTTGAGAGAGAAGGGATGACGGCTTCTAATTTGTTTAAGAGGGGATTTATTTGTTCATTAGCTTAAAACAAAATTATGATTTTGATTTTGGTTTTGGTTTTGGTTTTGGTTTTGGTTTTGGTTTTGGTTTTGGTTTTGGTTTTGGTTTTGGTTTACACCAATAAAGAATTCATTGAGTGGTTTTCAATATTAAGAAAATATATATTAATTATAGAATTTAACATGCTATATATACCCCTCCATACAAGCTGTGAGTTGTATCGATGCCACATATTTTTGGACGTACATGACTTTTTTTATATTAAAATTATATGTATTAAACATTAAAATACATGTCTACACTATCTTCTTGATGCAAAATTAACATCGAATTTATGGTGACAGAACGGGTCAATTTTATGATTAGGACATATGCGGTGGAGAGTCAGAGAATTATTTCATGAGTGTGTCGAAATTTGATTTGGAAGGAGCTGCATGCAGGTTGGTGGAGTGCTTCGTTGTAATTGGGTACCGGTCTTCCAAATTCAACTTCTCTATCTTTTCTTTCTTCCTAGAACTTGTGTTTGACACCATCTTGGGTGGTGTAAACTAGTGGCAATGGTCGAGTAGGGCTTGAAAAACTCAATTATTTTTTGTTTGGTAATACCTTATAATCTCCGAAATTGATTGCACTGACAAAAACGAATGACTAGCTATCATATAGGAGTATATGGAACTAGCCTAAAATGGAGAAATTATTTAGTCTCTCTTTTTATTTTTGTATATGTTACGATCACTTGGTGATCACGTGACATGTTGGAAACTAGAAGGCTCTAGTATGTAGGCTTCTGCATCTCATATTAGTAAACATCCTCGTGATAGATCAAGCTCTTAAATATGCACATAGAAAAGTCAAAAGGCTTGCCGAGAAAAGCTACAAGCCTGCGACTTTGTTGCATAAGATGGTATCAAAGACACATGCACGAACTCATTTTTTCCCTCCACTGGATAACATATGCTCCCCCCTTTTATATTTGGGAAAAATGCACGTACAGTGTCTGGACACTTTGAGGACTGTCAAAGTGATACCTGAACTTTAAAACTTCTCAATGTGATACCTGAACTTATATTTTCTTGTCAACGTAGTACCTATGTCAACTTTCCATCAATGCACCGTCAACTTGACCACGTGTGATGCACGTGAGGTTGAAAAAGAGAGCTAAACGACTTATGTGCCCTCAAATTACTTTTTTATCTAAACCATGATTTAATATGAATAAAATAATTAATTTAAATGAATTTCATAATTAAGAAAGAAAAATAAAGGAAGAATTAAAAAAAAATTCTTCTTCTCTCTCATTCATCATCAGTTACCCATAATCGATTCGGCAGCGTGAAGCGGGGCTTTGTCCCTTTTGGTTCAAACGGCGAGCTGTGACGGCAGGCTGAGGCTCGAAAGTTTCGACTGTGCATGGCGGTTTTCAGTTGGATTTTTCGACTTCGACCACGACTACTGGTGAGACTAGTAGCGGTAGCTTCATCTCGGTGAGGTGAAGGATTATATGGTGTTTCCTTTTTAGATCGTCAACTTTGGAGAGAGAATCAAAGCTTGCAAGCTTCGGAGCTGCCGGCGGGTTTTCCCCAATTTCCTGCGAATTTGGTCGCAATCGGCGAAGACCAAGGTAAGAGGTTTGATCTACTCTTCAAGTTCTATACGATTATGTGTTCATTTACGAGTTTTGGTTAAGTGTTGGAGGAATTGGTATTTTGGGTCCATCGACCACCAGTGAGGGAGAGATGAGTAGAAGATTGAAAAGGCTATTCTCACTCAAAAGGCAGAAGATTGGAAGAAGTTGCAAGCTCACCAAGTATATATGTGCTGTAATGTTGAAGAGAGCAATGAAAGCCTCAAGAATGTTGAAGCAATGGAGCTTTCTCCAAGACCCGCATGGAAATGCTTCTCCTTTAAAGAAATTTCAGATGCCACCAATGGTTTCAACTCAGGTTTGTCTGCTTCAAATATGAACTTGAAAAGGTTTTCTCTTTCTGGGTTTTTGTTGGGTGATTGAAATTCATATTTTGTGTTGAGGCAGAGGCCATTGTGCCAGATTCATCATTATTGGCTTGGAGGGGTGTACCAGCGGCTGTGGGATGAGAACAGAGCATGCTTGGAATCTTCCATTTCTCTTCCAAAATGGGTTTGTCAAGTTTAAGAAGATGAACAATGTTCATTGAACATGAATGGGAGAAATGTATGAACATGGGGCTAAGGTTGAAGCCCTAGCCAAACTTGTATGAATTGATGTTTTAATTTACATTTGATGTAATTTGTGATTTTTCATCTTCATATGCTAATTCAAGAAGTGAATGCATTCATTCAAACTTAACTACTTTGAATGTGTTGTGTTTGTCATCTCATGAAAAAATGTTTAGGGAGTAGTTAATCTTAAGCATTGATAGCATGATAGCATCCTATATGTGCATGTGAAGGTTGTGAGTTAAAATCACCGAGATCTAGGATTGGTTTGCTTGCATGATTATCTAAACTCAAAGTTTTATGCATCTAGGAACAATGAATTGAGACTTAACCGGTAATAGGATTAGTTCTTAACTTCTTATGTAGTTAATTCTAAACTTATCCGGTTGGAATTGATAATATTAAAGGAGTTTAAGCCTTTGTAGTCTTATCCGAATCCAAAGAGAGTAATTGGGAAATTAGAATAGCATCACTTGTATTTGAACTTCAATACTTGCAAGGGACGTTAGTGGTAGACAATCCAACTTCTAACTTCATCAATTATATTACTTTAGAGTAGTTTTGTTTACATTTGAGCATTTATTTTAATTTGATTCACCACTCTATCCAACAAACAATTTCACTACTATCACAATGCACATCTCACGGGTAAGACTATGGTATGTTAATATTTCTCATACATAACTATTTATACCACTTTGAGGACTCATTTTATCACTTAAGGACTCATGTGGTAATTAAGAAAATTTACCACTTTAAGGACTCATGTTACCACTTTGAGGACTAATATTACTATTTTGAGGACTCATTTTACCACTTTAAGGCAATTGTATGCATGTCATACGTTAACACATTGTAAAATTTCTCTTATTTTCAATATAATAATTTATTCAGTTTTTATTTTCAATTTTGAATTTATTCATTTAGGGTTTGATGGAGTGAAAAAGTCTTTTTTGCCCTTATTTTCGGCCTCACATGCGTCACACGTGGTCAGAATTGATGGCACCATGACGGAAAGTTGACATAGGTACTACGTTGATAAGAAAATATAACTCTAAGTATCACATTGATAAGTTTTAAAGTCCAGGTATCACTTTGACAGTCCTCAAAGTGTCCGGACACTGTTGGTGCATTTTTCCCTTAATCTTTATCCCCAGAAGAAATGAATCATAATTTTCAGGTCGATCTCCTGCATGTGAAAGAAAGTGAGACATCACTCTCTCTCTCTAATTAAAATCGAATTTATAGTGGCGTAACGGGTCAATTTTATGATTAGGACATATGCGGTGGAGAGTCAGAGAATTATTTCATGAGTGTGCCGAAATTTGGTTTAGATGGAGCTGCATGCAGGTTGGTGGAGTGCTTCGTTGTAATTGGGTACCGGTCTTCCGAATTCAACTTCTCTATCTTTTTAGGCCCGGACTTGAGATTTTGAGACTTGAGGTGAAAAATAAAAATGGGCCTACATTTTTTATAGAAAAGGAAAAAAATAGCCAAAAAAAATTTACAAAAAAAAATTGAAAAGAAAAATAAATACACAACAGAAATGAGATTCAAACATAGGCTAGGAGTAACATAACAAAAAGGAATTCAACTTGCCAACTAAGCCAATCTTATTGTTTAGTAAAAGACTTACATTTTATTTACTTAATAATTTTTTTAAATACCCACATAAAATAAATTAGGCTCCGACGAGACACCGAGCCAGAGACAGCGGACTCAAGGGCCTCATTTTAGGTCTAGGTCTGTATCTTTTCTTTCCGCCTAGAACTTGTGTTTGGCTCCATCTTGGGTCGTGTAGACTAGTGGCAATGGTCGGGTAAGGCTTGCAAAACTCAATTATTTTTTGTTTTGGAAAACCTTATAATATACGAAATTGATTGCACCGACAAAAACAAATGACTATCATATAGGACTATATGGAACTAGCTAGTCTAAAATGGAGAAATTATTTAGTCTCTCTCTTTATTTTTGTATATATTACGAGATCATGTTACATGTTGGAAAGAAGGCTCTAGTACGTAGGCTTCTACATCTCATATTAGTGGTGTAGACTAGTGGCAATGATCAGGTAGGGCTTGAAAAACTCAATTACTTTTTGTTTGGTAAAACCTTATAATCTCCGAAATTGATTGCGCTGAAAAAAACAAATGACTATCATATAGGAGTATATGGAACTAGCTAGTCTAAAATGGAGAAATTATTTAGTCTCTCTCTTTATTTTTGGAAAGAAAGAAGGCTCTAGTACGTAGGCTTCTACATCTCATATTAGTGGTGTAGACTAGTGGCAATGGTCGGATAGGGCTTGAAAAACTCAATTATTTTTTGTTTGGTAAAACCTTATAATCTCCGAAATTGATTGCGCCGACAACAACAAATGACTATCATATATATATAGGAGTATATGGAACTAGCCTAAAATGGAGAAATTAATTATTTAGTCTCTCTTTTTATTTTTGTATATGTTACGATCACTTTGTGATCACGTTACATGTTGGAAACTAGAAGGCTCTAGTATGTAGGCTTCTGCATCTCATCTTAGTAAAGATCCTCGTAATAGATCAAGCTCTTAAATACGCACATAGCAAAGTCAAAAGACTTGCCGAGCAAAGCTGCAAGCCTGCGACTTTGTTGCATAAGATCGTATTAGAGACACATGCACGAACTCATTTTTTCCCTCCACAGGAGAACATATGCTCGATCCCCCTTTTAATCTTTATCCCCAGAAGAAATGAATCATAATTTTCAGGTCGATCTCCTGCATGTGAAAGAAAGTGAGACATCACTCTCTCTCTAATTAACATCGAATTTATAGTGGCGTAACGGGTCAATTTTATGATTAGGACATATGCGGTGGAGAGTCAGATAATTATTTCATGAGTGTGCCGAAATTTGGTTTAGATGGAGCTGCATGCAGGTTGGTGGAGTGCTTCGTTGTAATTGGGTACCGATCTTCCTAATTCAACTTCTCTATCTTTTCTTTCCGCCTGGAACTTGTGTTTGGCACCATCTTGGGTGGTGTAGACGGCAATGGTCGGGTAGGGCTTGAAAAACTCAATTATTTTTTGTTTGGTATTTGGTAAAATCTTATAATCTCCGAAATTGATTGCGCTGTTTGGCACCATCTGGGTGGTGTAGACTAGTGGCAATGGTTGGGTAGGGCTTGAAAAACTCAATTATTTTTTGTTTGGTATTTGGTAAAACCTAGCTTATAATCTCCGAAATTGATTGCACTGACAAAAACAAATGACCAGCTATCATATAGGAATATATGGAACTAACTATGGGTGCAGCTATTGCCATCCTACCATTTTCTTTAGTTCACCCTACAAACATTTGAATTATTGAAAGAATATATTATCCAAGTGCAAAATGACTAATAAGTACACTAATTTTCTAAAATCTAAATTTGTAAAGAAAACTAAATACATAACAAATTAATTAAATACAAAAAACTTAATTTCTCATTGGATAACATTAATCTTCTTCTTCTCCACCCAAATTTGAATTTATTACTTTTTTTTTTGTTGTCTTTTTGTTCTCTCCTCATGGTTAATTCGTTATTCAATTCACAAAACCATTAGTGTTAACTTCATCAAAATCTTTGCAATATTCTTTATGAACACTAAAAGTAAAAAATTAAATCAATCTTTTATTCATTGCTCATAGTTGTTAACTTACTAATATTTTGATATAGATTGAAATAGACGAACATTGAAACTGTAAAAAAAAATGGAAGTAAATCAGATTATACTTTTATTAGGAAACTTTAATATATTTTAGTTTTGTTATTGGAATAAATTAAATGAGAGTTTTTCATTTTTTTTTTTAATTGAATATGTCATATAATGATATTTCTGGAAAGATAAATGGGTTAGATAAGTAAATTTAATAATTGAAATTAAAATGTAGGATGTAATGAGCAAGTACGGTGAACAAAGTAAATAATAGGGTGGCAATAACCGCACCCATTATTTAGTCTCTCTCTTTATTTTTGTATATATTACGATCACGTTACATGTTGAAAAGAAAGCTCTAGTACGTAGGCTTCTACATCTTATATTTGTAAAGATCCTCGTGATGGATCAAGCTCTTAATTACGCACATAGCAAAGTCAAAAGACTAGCCGAGCAAAGCTGCGACTTTGTTGCATAAGATTGTATCAAAGACACATGCACCTACTCATTTTTTCCCTCCAAAGGATGACACATGCTCCGCCTTTAATCTTTATCCCCACCCAGAAAAAATATTTCAGGTCTATCTCCTCCATGTGAGAGAAAGTGAGACATCACACACTCTCTCTCTCTCTCTCTCTCTCGAGCCAACAACACTAACCAACCAAAGGCCAGAATTGCACGCGCTCTCTCTATTCGTAGGTCATACCCTTCATTCGTGGGTCACGTCCTGCCAGATTTTCACGTGTAAATCTTGCGTAAAGCTCTCTCATATTCTTACCACTGTGTTTCACGGAAGGGGTATTTTCGTCATATTATTTTGTGAGTGGATTATACGGTGTTTCGACAACGATAAAGTATCCGTTAATACCTTATACGGTACTCATTTTCAAATTTGGGTGTGACGGAATTACTGAAATGACCTTGCGCCATGACCTTTCAAAAGGAGAAAGTGCGATCATGAATTCATGATTAAGGGCAGCTCTTTGAAGTCATCACTCATCACCCACATGCCCAAAGCCCAGTAACTTGATATACATTTTTCTGATCATCATCATCATATCTATGGTTCTCTTCTTTTCAAATTTTCATAAACAGATGAGGTCGTAAAATCCAAGAAGACGGAAAATATTAAAATAGAATATCTTATTCAATTTGGATTTAGATCGAATCAATTTATTTGCGTTCAACTAATACAGAAGATGTTACATATTATCACTTTATATTATATATAAAAAAATATCGTCCTTTCTTATTGTTACATTATTCTCTAGTGGAGCTTTTTTGTAAGAATTCATTTCTTAATGTTACATTATTCTCTTACCTAAGCAATATTTATAGTTCCTAGGTTTAGATGATAATGAGATTGCACTTTTAGACATGTTTAGCTCCACTAGACATGTAACAAGTGGTATTTGATAATTTCTCAAAACATTATAACAAAGGCAAATACATGTTGCATAGTTTTACTTCTTAGGTTGGTGACCCATGTATTGCATATTCATCATTACCAAGCTAGAAATTTAGGTGAACAAAAATTTTAAAATGGGAATGAAAGATATGGACCCAAACCCTAGCTAAATGACCAACATAATGATATGTCCCACAGTGCCATATCTATAACCTATTACTTGGAACATACCCAATGTGATGCTTTAGGTATCTTTCCTAGGTTAAGACTTTTATAGATCATCTTATTTTCATTTAAATACTATTATGTGTGACTATCATCATGATTATTATTAGTAATAAGAAACAATGAAACATACAATATCCATCATAAGCACTTTAAGCAGTAGAGCTGTCGATCACTCATAGGAATACTACTTGATTAATTAATGCTATTGCTAATGAAAAGAAACCCAGGTGATCGAAATATATTTGCTTCACTAATATTTTTTAAGAGGCGAAGCAGATGTTTTTGCATCAAATCGGCTAAAAAATTGATTAAAATTATGCTTAGTGCAATAACTTGTCTTAGTATGTTTTATTGTATGTAAGTCTTTTTTAATATATATATCCGTTTAAAATTCTGTATGGATATTCTTTATGAAGTATTTCAGCATTCAAAAAATAAAAACAAAAAACAGCTGACATTATATACACACGCTACTCGATTGTACGTGGTTTTTACCTCTATCTTTTGTTATGATTCTGACTTTGTTTGAGATGGTTTTGCACAGACCCCCTCGTGCAACTATTAGTGTTTGGATCATGGGGTTGGAGAATCAGAAACCATAATTAGATTCCAGTGATGAGTTTTGTTGGTGTGGTTTGCAGAGGATTAGAAATATATCCCCATAAACAATCTTTATTTAATTGCTTTGATAATTGAGCATGTTTATTTAATTGTCCTGACAATTAAGGAAAAATAACTTTGTTAGTTTGTTTAGTATTGATAATTGGTGTGTGATTCTTATGGAGAATATATGTTGACACAAAATAAACATAGAAACACATCATAGCATGAGGTTATGTTTGTAATAGGCCAAGTTAATTAGTATTTTTTATTGTGCTTTATAGAGTTGTCGTTAGAAATTTTTTTCGAAGTTTGCCATACCTGCTTAGAAATCCTAGTTCTGCCGCTACTTACACGTACAAAAGAATGACTACTATAACTAAACCAACCAGGACCGAACAAAAGAAGGCAAATGCAAAAAAGAAGGCGAACATACCATCTTCTATCTAATCTTCCTCGTAGTCTTATATCAATGGCCTAACTTGTCCTTGTCCTCCCAGAAAAGACATTAATTAATTTTAATACTCAGGAAATTGAAGAAAATTAGCAAATAATCATATTGTCATTGAGTTGCGTGGCTATATATGAAAAGGAAGCAATAGTTATTGTTAATCATTCGAAGAGAAGAAAATCAATTGATTCGATTATAATACTTTAATAACTAAACATCACTTGTCAATCAACTAACTCTGGGCCAAGTTAGATCTGTCGGCAGGGAATGAAGAGCGACACTTCACATGCATTTCATTAGCGCCATTATCGTTTTGAATTTTATCAAGGGGAATAATTGACTTCATTAAGTCACAGCTAAGAAAATTATATACATCATATCCTAGATTTAGAAAGCAATATACTGCCATGTTTATTGGACCTAAACGGGGAGAAAATCTTTAATAAGATTGGAGGGAGTGCGCTCGTTACAATGATAAAGAAAAAGAACATGAATACAAATCCCCAACCTAGGTTCGAACCCTGAAGCTGTCAAAGTGGTCAGGCATTGTGCTGCAATGCACAGTTGGAGCATTTCACATGCGCCGAAGGGGTTTATTTTGAGTTTAGGAAGTCTTTGGGTTTCCCTTGACAAAGTCAAAAAAAAAAAAAAAAAAAAAAACATGAATACAAATCCAAGAAAACAGACCTCCTGTAAGACAAAAGTAAAGACCCAAATTGAGTGACTAATGTGATATTTTTCAAAAGTAAGTGAGCTAAATGTCGTATAAGTGAAAGTTTGGTAATCATTTGTTATTTCCCCAAAAAGGATGTCTCCATCAGATGGTATTGACTCTCTTAATAAACTTTTGTGTCTTTGGCTCTCTACATGCGAGAATCACCAACAAATTTCGAGCTTCAATAATTTTTTGTTACGCTTAAATCATAAAATGATACCACCAAAAGCTTCCAGGATTCGATTCACTGTCATGAGTCATCCATTGGACAAAAGAGTCTAGAGGGACGTCGACTCTGTCAAGAAGAAGCTAAAGCTACTGCCACGACAAAGGTAGTGGTTGTTTCAGATAGATTGAGTGGTCCGGTGGTAACAATAGGCCGAAAATTACATTGCCAGTTTTCCCTTTAAAGTGACGGAAAGATGGACGAAAGCTCCTGTGTGGTCCAGAAGTATAGTTACAGGTACCAAAGTGTCCTCATGTCTTCTTCAAGTGCCAAATTATCCCAATCGTAGTACTAATCACATTCTCCTGCCAAACGTATACTGATCGCCGAACGCTTTTTCAGAGCAACTGATATCAAGCCAACTGTAAGTTACTTCAAATGCAAGGCATCTTTCGATCAAGCTCAAGCCGTACGTCAGTTCTTGCTTCTTACTTGAATGCAATTGCTTGAATCAATCAAGACAAGAGAAGTTGTTGGTGTGGTGTTGAAATCTACTTCTAATTGATTTTCAGCAATATAATGAAAAATTCTGTATTGACATTATCATGTTGTGGACTTGTGGTGTTGTAGCTTGTTGAAATAAACACAAGATTGAAAACTAATAACCAAACTGAAGGAACAATATGTAAAAAAAACCGAGGTAGATGAGATTGAAACAATCTGTATTGCTTAGAAATGAGGATAGAGTATAGACAGCTGAACAGTGCCAACCTCAATTTCCAAAAGAGGATAGACAGCTGAACAGTGCCAACCTCAATTTCCAAAAGAGTATTTAGAGACCACCCTAGACACCAATCTATAATTCCAGATAGAGACACTGAAAACCTTCTTGATTCTTGAACTAATCTATATTACAGAGAAACCACCACTAGCAGATATTGTGGGTATGTATTGTCTACAAAAAGTAGATTTATACTCAGAATGACATCTTCATGAAGACATCTTCATGAAGTGGACTTAAAAGCTTTTTGCCGGATTGAGATGAGCTACAGCACCAAATTCAGGTTTTGAGTATTTCCGGTAGACAGCTTTAAAATTACTTTCTGCAGCATTCGAGTGAAAGCCAACCAAGACCTTAGCACATTCCCTGTTGAATGACAAACAACACAACTGAAATTAAGTACAACTGTTTCCTCTATCACAGATAAGTATGCATAGACTGCAGACATAGTAGAAAGGCATTTTACAACTGAAATTAAGTACAACTGTTTCCTCTATCACAGATAAGTATGCATAGACTGCAGACATAGTAGAAAGGCATTTTTACCTCAGCTCTTCTTCCGAGTAGCCAGTGTGGTGCTTCAGAGTTGCAGTCCAGAAAGGGGTCTTGTTGAGGGTACAACGGGCAGCATACACAGCTGCAGCAGCTATCATGGATGGAGAGTACGAGATGATTGTTTGATAATGCATGACTCCAAGCTCAGCTAGGAAGAAAACCATATTCTTCATCTGCATTTCCAAGGTTAAGAAAAACAAATCGGTATTCATTGCTTCACCAAAAGAAGAGTTTAAAAGCATGCTTATACTTTCTCAAAAACCATAGAATATCGACTACCTCATCATCAGGTGAAACAGAAGCTTTGATGTATCTAGCAAGAAAGACATAAGGTGTTGGAACTGTCAAATACCACTCCAGCTTCCCCAAGATTTCTTTCTCCATGTCCCGAATCTCATCATCCATATATGCAGCGTCTGTTATGCATACAAAGTCATTGACCTGCATATTGAAACCCCATTTCAGTATATAGTGTTTGAAATTAGTACGAATAGTGTAAATTTTTTCAAGTGAAAAAGCACTACCTTTGGAGCCCAAATTTCCTCATATTTTGATGCTATCAAAATAGAACTAATGCCAAGTAGCTGAAATTTTTTCCTAGGAACAATCCTCACTGAAAGATATCTGTCAATTATATCCACGGTAAGGTAGAATGTTTCTGGCATCAGTTGAAATTTCCTGTGAACTTCTATCAGCCAGTCTATGAGGACTGATCTCATATACGAATTGACTTCTGGCTGTGAGTCCAGGTAATCTCCGACTCGGTTCCCATCCTGCATTAGTAATATTCATGTGTAAGAACCGGTAAAATAGGAGAAACCTAAAAGCCTAAAAAAGGAGATCAAAAAGATTACCTCTTCAAGTTTGTAGAACTTGTACATATCATCAACATACTCAACAACTGCTAATTCATCATTAACATCAGCTGAGTCAAAGTCCACAATTTGTTCCTTTGGCTTGTTGGTGGTTCCACCAGCCATAGCCTGCAGTAAACAAAATTCAGTACCCCAACGACAAAAAAAGAAGAAGCGATTATCTGAAACATAATGTTTAAGATTCAATGCAAACGAATATCCAAACTGACCTTGCTTCGAGCAGTTAGAATCGAAGTGAGAGTCTTCACTTCCTTCCTTGACCGTTGTGATGGCTTGCTTCTATTGACAGGTTTCTCCTCTTCTTCATCAGAACTTACAACAACATTAACATCAGCTGAGTCAAAGTCCTCAATTTGTTCCTTTGGCTTGTTGGTGGTTCCACCAGCCATAGCCTGCAGTAAACAAAATTCAGTACCCCAACAACGAAAAAGAAGAAGCGATTCTCTGAAACATAATGTTTAAGATTGACTGCAAACGAATATCCAAACCGACCTTGCTTTGAGCAGTTAGAATCGAAGTGAGAGTCTTCACTTCCTTCCTTGACCCTTGTGATGGCTCGCTTCTATTGACAGGTTTCTCCTCTTCTTCATCAGAACTTATAACAACCACATCTTCATCTATGGGTTTCTTCTTGGTACCCTTCTTTTCAGGGGCACATTTTCTAGTGAGAGCTACCTTGTCTTGAAGACTAGGCACTAGCACTGGGTTCTACAAAGTCACAAATTCCAAATGCATTTAATTCCAAGTTTCAAACACTAGAACTTCCCACTGGAAAAAAGTAATGAAAAGAAGTACTTACCACACTGTTCTTCTGTGCATTTGCTAACAGCTGGGCTGCCTCGACATTGGTTCTATCTTGAAGAGCTACTCGCTGGTTCCTTCTTGGTACTTCTCCATTCACTTCACCATCACCTTCAAGATAAACAAGAATGTACAAATACATCAAAATACGAGTTTCTGAGAGAAACCAATACATGAAACATAACAATATCCTGTGCCCCAAGAACAATAAGAAAAACCCAGTTAGCACTAAACCCACAAAGAATCACAGAAGCAAGCATGATAGTCCTAGAAAAGGGTCAACTAAAAAGTAAAACTCAGAACCCCAAAAATCTAAATCTATGAAAAAAAAAAAAAAAGGCAGATCAACATGCACAAAAACTTGGAATGCTGATAAAGATTCTATCTTGTGCTGATATATCACCCTAACCATTCAATCATGACCCAATTCAAACTAAAATTAAAGTAGCAAGAAGTACCAACACCCAGAATCAAATTTAAATTGTTCTATTCAATAATCAGAGGTAGCTTATTTATATCATCCTAAAACCCCATTAGTCCAAAAAGATAAGAATACCCAATAGTCCAAAGATGATAAGGAAGGCAAATACTTAAAAGAAATTCATACAGAACCCAAAATCACAAAATCCACAAAAAAATTATCAAACAGAAAAGAAAAACAACTGCTTCAATGAGATTAAAATCAGTGACTACCTCTGGTGTCCATGACCAAAATCTTGACGATCAGGGCCTTCTGGGTTTGCCTTCAAGACCTTCCTCGATCAAAGTCTGTTTCTTTTTTCACTATTCTTTCTCTCTCTGATTTCTGTGTGCTTTGTTTTTATGAGGAACAACAATGAGCAGAGGGGGAGTGTATATTTGAAGCTGTGAACCGAAGTTAGTGCAACGGTCAAATTTTTTGAGTTGCAATGTGGACCGTTGGATTGTGGGGACGGCTGTGGTTCGTTGCTAATCGTGGTGTAATTGGCAAGTAATCCTACTTGCAAGAATTTACGCTTTTCTTACCATGTATGCTTGATCATTAAATTGGCCGGTAATAAAGAAAAATGAAAATCATTTGAAATTTGGAGTTCAAAGTTTAATTTACACAAAAATGAGTTTAAGTTTTGCTTGTTTATACATTGCATTTTGAATGTGTAAATTTTAGAGGAAACTAAAGGAAAATATTCTCCATAATTTGGTCTTCAATTAGAGAGATCCACCTGCAAAGAAAAATACCGAATTGCATAAAATTGGGCCTAGAACTTGAATTTGGTCATCAATTAGAGGGAATCGTAGACAAATTATGACATGGAATCATTAGTGGGTAAGGCCAAACACAAATTTGGTTTCCCAAACTGGCATTATTCATCAAAGTGGATCCTCCATAAACTTGTATTTAATAGCGAGGATCAAATAAAGGGCCAAGAGCATAGTGACTTTGATACTCCATTTTTGTACAGTAATTTTATTTTTACCTACTTAACAGTAAAGTTTAATGACAATATAGGTTACAATAATACAGTGTTAAAATCACTTCCTCTTTTATTCATGATTTGACATAGTGCTGAAGAAGACCATGAAGAAATTTGAGAGTGAGTGAGTGCTAAAATAACACTACGCTCATTACCGAAGAGCTACCTAGTGACAAATCTTAGAACCAATTGTTTGGCTCCAAAACCAGTTGGCTTGCAAACTGTCTCTTTTGAGCGTGTGCGCAGGCGTGCCAGCACAGTGGGGTGCAGTCGTCGGGGTAGTCCCTTGACCTGACTTCTTCTTCAAGCGTTTGTGGACGAGGAGAGCACCAACCTCGCCACAGGGTTCTTCTCTAGCCTTACGGATAAGGACTTTCTGCCTTACGGATAAGGACTTTGGGTGTGATCTCTTCGCGTCACCGAATCGATACTTAGTATTGCAGACTAAGCAGAGCAATCACTGGGAAGTTTGGAGAAAGCACGGGTTGCTCTAAAGCGTGACTTTAGCTTCGCTGGGTTGCGAGGGCGTTACCTTTGCTTCGCTGGTAGTAACGGTGGCGGTTGCGCTCGCAGTCGGCTCGCTGGGAGACTGGGATTGGAAGTACGGTCGCCGGGTTGGTCTGGTGATGCTGACAGTCGGCTCTTGGAGAGACTAGGACTGGCGCACGGTCACCGGGTTTCAACAAGGTTGAAGGTTTGCTCCGGGGAGGCTTTGTAATCGCTAGGATTGATTGATATGAGAGAGGTCATTGATTCGTCCTTGAAACCTGGTATATATACCTAGGGTTTTTGACTGCTCCTTGTTGTAGAAGGATTATTGATTGAAGTTTCCTAGTCAATCTCTGCTACTTGACTCCAATAAGGTTTCGTTTTCCTCATGGATTCCGGAATGGGCGAAGCTGTAACCCAAACCCCAGTAGGCTTATTTTTGGGCCGCAGGTATCGGCTCGCTGTGCTAGATCCACTAAAAGATATTGCCAAAATTACTTTTGGGCTCAAACACCAATAATCCTAATATACCATCATCGAAGATCTAGATTATGACACCAAAGATTGCCTAGTTGTGCCGAAGCCCACAAACAGGTATCCAACATGCTGATATTCCACCCGCTTTAGCCATCCGAGTAGAAACGAGTATAAAATTTCTACACAAAAAGACATTTCAAAATAGATAACTCTTCACATTTTTAACGTGAAAATCCAAAGACTCTAATCCAATCCGCAATTTCCAACACATCCTAAAGAAAAACGCAGAGTCAAACACACGTACAGTTCCTTGGTTTTCGATTCCAAAACGCCGGTTCCCAAGCCCCGTTACAAAATACTCGAGTCCAAACAGATCCGTACCCATACTCTCGTCACTATGCAATATTCCAGTTGCATCGTCCACCATGTTAAACCCAAACCAAGTCACCCAAAATGGACCGCAGGCCCTTCTTTTAAAATATCCCTCCTAATTTGTCGGAATACGCTAACCATCTTTTTCCGCCAAACTTAAACTAATCCCATTAACAACTCCAGAAAACCACATCGAAAAAACGAGAGGGAGAACAAGAGAGCTCATGGCGACGACGACCCTCATCAGCAACCTCTCTCTCCCGAGTCAACTCGGCAACTCGAGGCCCGACTCGCTCAAGCTCAACCCTTTCGCCGTTAATTTCAAACGCTCTTTCGCGGCAATCACTGTTCGAGCTTCTTCCACCGCCTTCGTCGAGGCCACCCCAACTGTAAGTTTTGGCTTCTTTTCAAAGCTTGGATTTCAATGCAATCAGTCGAAAACTGGAAAACCCAGTTTCAGTTTATGCTCAGAATTCGAAAGTTTTGAGCTTTTTTGGTTTTGGATATTGATAAGTTTCTTGGGTTTTTGTGGTTGTGTAAGTTTTGGATTCTTTTCAAGCTTGGATTTCAATGCAGTCAGTCGAGATTGGAAAACCCAGTTTCAGTTTATGCCTCAGAAATTCGAAAGCTTTGAGCTTTTTGATTTTGGATATTGATAAATTTCTTGGGTTTTTGTTGTTGCGTGTCAATGATAGGACCCAGTTGAGGTTCAGGATAATGAGGGCACCACCTGCAACGACTTGTTTGCTTGTCCTATATGCTTTGATCCATTTTCATCAAATGGGTATGAGTCACTTGAATCAAGTGTTTAATTCGAATTACCGGTGATTGGACTCTAATTGCTGTTTGCATTTTGTTGTTTACTTGTTTTTGTTTTGGTTTGGATTTACAGTGAGTCTGGCTCTGGGTCAGGTTTTGAATGTAGCACTTGTAAGAAGACTTACTTTGGCAATGAGATACATTTGGACCTGACAGTGGCGAGCGGTGCCAAGAACTATGGTGAATCGATGCCGGCTGCCACAGAGATTTTCAGGTATTGAGTTTGTATAGGTTTGAATTTGGGAAGCTTAAGTGTTATGCATGAACTTTCATAATGAAATTTTAAATGAGGATGGTGAAACAATAGGGTTGAAGCAGAGTTGGATGCAAATCCTTTTGGTTTATCCATCTCTTGCAGTGTATCTTTGCACAAGAATTAGAAAGTAGGCTCTATGCTAAGGGCTTATGATGGAGAATAGGGTCTGATGTTTGCTATATTGATTTTTAGTTGCCTGATTTGGTACATAGGTGATGCAGAACAGAGCAACAGTTGGTGAGAGTATGATTAGGGTGGGTTGGGGAATGTTGAGAGATTAAGAAAGCAGAATGGTTCTAGAAGAAACAGAGGGTTTTTAGTGGTAGAAGGGAAAGATAGAGCGAGGGAGGTTAGGGGAGAGAACTCAGGCACCAAGCCTTTCAATAAAACTTGAGTTTATTTCATTCCAATCTGATTTGGGTTTACAATTGGTAGCCATATTTATAGGCTTAAAATGCATAACCTTTAGACTCCTAGAACACCAGAAGACTCTTAAAAACTTATTAGTAACAAGAACCTTGAGTACTCACCCTAAGACTTACATAGACTCTTGAAAGCACTAGACTCATAATTACTCATCATAAATCTGAAAAATGACTCTTGCAAGACCCTTAAACCACCACGGAGACTTTAGTTTGGACCAAAAAGGGCTGGGCTTAGTCTTAGGCTTCCAAAGAGGAAATTTCTTTTCCAACCAAGTTGTGGCTGCTGCATTAATAGGTCCTGTGGTCATGTATCATCCTCTAACGGCCATAGTATAATCAAATTGTGTAGCTTTTGATTGGAACTTTGGAAGCAAGTTGAAGATAACAAACTAATTTCTCATGAAGAATTTTGTAAAGGGTATTCATAATCTGAACAAAAAAGTTTTCCTGTGTACATAACCCCTTATGTTGGTCAACTTTGTTACTTTTGATCTGTATATCATGGACAGAGCATGCTTAGTTCAATTGATTTCACCTGCCATGTTATAATGTCTAGAAACGTTTTGTTGGATCAGGACTCCGTTGGTATCTTTCCTCTATGAGAGGGGCTGGCGACAAAGCTTTTCGGTATGGGGTGGTTTTCCTGGCCCAGAGAAAGAGGTGAAGTGTTTTGTTTCTTTTTTCACAATTTTCCTTTTCAAAGACTTGTCAAATATTTCTTTTCCAAACTTCAATTATGTATTTCATGGTTAGAATGCAACTCGTACCATCTTTAGACAGTGGGAAGTGTGCAGACATATATATATATATATTCATAGACACACACACACATATATATTATCGAAAGGTTCATTGGATAACCCTTGTTAATTTTGTTTGTAGTTTATATCAAGTGAAGATCAGCCTTCTAGTATGATTTTCTTTTTCTGCGGTCAGTGTATTTATATGAATAAGAAATCCCACTACCAATAGGAGTTGGATGAATTATAAGAGAAAGGAAGGAAAAAAAAAAAAAACGAAGAAGGGTAGCTATTTCTGATCAGTGCATGGAAAACAGATAGATTGATCCCCTTTTTGCCTAATTGTGACTGGCTTTTTATGGCCAATAATTTTGAGTTTGTGACTGATTGAACTTCTGAAAATATAAATCATCCCTTTTTCATAGTGTACTTGCTTTGTCTTGCCAACCAAGTTGTTGAGTTGCTAACAGTGTTATAGTTTTATCTGCAGTTTGAGTTGATTAAGGATTACTTAAAACCAGTCTTGGGTGGTAGCATCATTGATGCTAGTTGTGGGAGTGGGTTATTTTCTAGACTTTTCGCCAAGAGTGGATTGTTTTCTCATGTTGTTGCTCTTGACTACTCAGAAAATATGTTGAAGCAGTGCTATGAGTTCATTGAAAAGGAAGAGAACTTCCCCAAAGAGTATAGAATTTTAATTTTGCATTAAAATTAGATTCCTGAAATATCAAATGCTATTAATAGTTCCAAACTTGTTGTTACCATTGTTGATAACTTATACATGATCAATTTATTGTTTCCCTCAGGAACATAACGTTGGTCAGAGCTGATATTTCTAGGCTTCCCTTTGCTACAAGTTCTGTTGATGCTGTGCATGCTGGTGCTGCAATACACTGTTGGCCTTCACCATCAGGAGCTGTAAGTATTTCTCTCTTTATGGTTTTGGCTAATTGTTTCTGCTTGCTGTTACACTTGTAAGGCATACATCTGCATGAATCAGGCAGCAGTGAAGTAATCACATGTACATGTTGATAATTGGTTTGTCTATCAAAGTTAATGGAACATTTTGAAAGAGGAGCACAATTAACGAGATAATTTCTAGTATTTAAATGACCTTGTTTGTATAGATCTTTTTTGTAGTAGTTTAGCCTTGTCTTGAAGGGGGACAAAGCTTCCAATTCCTTTAAAGTTTTAATACTGTGATAAAGAAATTAATTTGTTAGTGATTTGACATTTCCTCCATCATTCCTGTTGTTTTTCTTACATATTCATATTTTTGTCTTTTAATAGAAATGCATGATCAATGTGTAAAATTGACGATGTAAAGATGGTGATGGAAACATGAGAGGAGATGAGCTCTACTGCAAACATTTAGTGCAAATTCTTTGAGTGCATATGTAACTTATAGTTACTTCTATCTCCAGATTAAGGTGCAAATTGCACAGATTTCATTTTAAGGGCGACTATGGATGTCCTGTATGTTAGATATGGAAGTATTGTTTCCAGCATAATCTATGAGAAGGAAAGTTGGCTATATGGAATGATGGAATATCCATCTCGACCATCTAATTTCTCTTCATTCTTATTAATGTCAATGCGCCCCACCCCCTCTCTTTTCTTTTCTTTTTTTTGGTTCTTAGGTTAATCAGTACTTTCCCTGACTAATTGGCAGCTGTGGTTTTGAAGGTTGCTGAAATTAGCAGAGTACTGCGACCTGGTGGGGTGTTTGTTGCGACAACTTACATACTTGATGGTCCTTTTTCCTTTGTCCCATTTTTGAGGGAAGGAACCAAGGTATATCCTTTAGACTCAGAACCTGTACTGTTCCATTGTTTGGGATTCTTCTCAGTTTGCCTTGTGGTTTGGGATTATATTTATAGTTGATACTGTTTTTTCTTTTATTCTTTTCCCTCACAAAATCATTGTTCTTTTATGAGTCTGTTAAATTTATTCCAATGTCTATGGATTGAATATGTCTGAGACTATATAAGAAGAAGAATAACTTTCCAAACCTTGTAAGCCCTTCAGTTTATACACGATGTTCTGATGTATTGAATGTGATA
The DNA here is from genome assembly GCF_958449725.1 of Rosa rugosa. Taxonomy (NCBI): domain Eukaryota; kingdom Viridiplantae; phylum Streptophyta; class Magnoliopsida; order Rosales; family Rosaceae; genus Rosa; species Rosa rugosa. The sequence continues at coordinate 4,150,638 of NC_084823.1, read as the reverse complement.
CATCATGATATATTTGTCTGAAAAGCATGTGATTTGGCTTAATCTTATCTTGATCTGCAGCTTATGATTTTGTTTTTGTTGCAGAGAACAAGGCAAATATCGGGCAGCCAAATCTTCCTATCTGAAGGTGAATTAGAAGACATCTGTACAGCATGTGGGCTAGTAGGTTTTACAGCCGTGAGGAATCGGTTATTTGTGATGATCTCTGCCACAAAACCAAGTTAAATAGCATTCTTTACCACGAGGATCTCCCCAGTTTTTATAGGGTTGTATAGGGAGTAGGCATTTGATGTGAGATGTGTTTCTCAGAGAGTTCTCTTGAATTGTAATAAAGAAGTATAGGTACCATACCAGCAGGATGATATGACACCTCAGTTGTTGCAAGTGAATGAGGTTTCCATTTGGAGCCCAAGTTTGTATAAATAGACCCCAAGAATATCAAGTTATATACCAAGTCATAGTTACCTTGCCACAAGGCTCTGAAAGCTAGAATTTGTTCAACAATCTGTTCTGTAAAATGGCATCCTTTCATAAAACATAATGAACCATCCCAAGATGGGTCAGGCACAGTATTGACAAGGTAACTGTGACAAGAAAGCTCATTACACTCATGTGTAATGAGTGTTGAACTGTGGAACTTGTAAGACGTTCCCACACTAAAGAAGAAAGAAAGAAAAGAAGTCACAAGAAAGCTCTTGGGAAAAACCAAGACGTACTAAACTCTTAAAAAAAACCATAGAAAATATGCCTTTGTGCGGGGTTACTTTTTGTGGAAGGTCAAAACAGAATGGACATTTTGCCTCTCTACATGTATGATCTCTGGATGTGCTTGAATGGAGTTGTAATGTTCAGTCTATTGTGAGAAGTGTGTTGTAATCGATTCCCATTAAAAGCTATGAGCTATCTATTTCTTCGTGTATGAAAGCCATTGTCTGCTTGCTAGATCACTCCCGGCTCATATTGGCGAAGGTCAACTGGCGGTACAGCAATACCTGTTCATCATCCTCAGCATCACCAACAAGGCCTTTCTCACCCTCGTACTCCACATCAATGACAGTTCTATCATTCACAAATAGTTCTTCTGACTCAGGGAACCGCATCCGGGAATGTTCTTCTCCTCTAGGTGAATTTTCTAATTCTATTTGTTGCATCTCTGATTCTATTAAAACCTCCATTCGAGCACGCTCCCTGTCTCTTGGGTAGGTGCAATATAGGAATGAGTAGATAACACAACACAGAGCCATTGGAATTCCTATTGCTGTGTACAGTGCTTTTGCCAAAGATGATGCATTCCCTCTATCTGTGGCAATCTCTTCAGATGCACTGGACCCTGCAGCAACTGGTTTATAACCGTAAACGTGCTGCGCCAAAATCCCAACTACTGGAGGAGCAAATGAGGAGAGTATGGACTCAAAAGATCTGTCCAGAGCATATACATTTGTTCGGGATCTCTCAGGAACTATCTCAGCAAAAATTGGACTGCACAGAAAATATCATCAAATGTAACACATCAGTAGTGTTTTGCATTCCAGGAAAATGGAGGGGCCATTAAGCACCAGAAACCCTCTTTTCTTATATCTCAGAATAGGTGCCTTATTTTCTTTTTCTCAAAATGGATATGCAAAATTACTCTGATTTCCAACAATAACTTTTTTTTTTTTTATATTTTATTTTGGTTACTCGTGATACCAGCACTATATTTCAGTCATCATGTTTTCAGATATTGAAGTGATTGTATTTATTATGAAACTAAAAGCCTAACCACATTAGCAGACGATTCATGCATACATTAGATGAAAAAGAGGTTTGAGAAACATACTTGTTTGCAGCTGGAGCATTCCAAGATATTGAGAATCCCATGATGAACAAAACTAAACCATGGATGACAGCTGTAGATGGATCATCAGGCAATACAAGTAGCAGAATTGCTGCGAGAGGTATTGCAGACGCTGAGCTTATCTGTGCTAGCATTATCCTTCCAGCATTTGGAAAACGCACCGATAGGATATCCCCCATTTTACCTCCAAAGAGACCCCCAAGAGAATTACCAATCACAAACAAGACAATGAGGAAAGCGGATTTCCCATGAGAAAAGCCAGTAAGTTCGAGCCACATTGGCGCAAATGATAATGCTGACCAAGGAAACGAGCCAGTAACACCCTGTGCCACAACAATCTGGAAAGAAGGGATTTTAATAACCGACTTAGCTTCTTTAGCCAGCTCCTTAACTTCTGACAAAAACGATTTACTAGGAGTCTGACTGCTTTCTTTTGTTGCACCCTCTGGAAAATGTGGATCAGTGGCATATATACGGACTAAAATACCTACTACAACACTAATCAGCCCAACAAGATGAAAGGAAATCCTCCAACCAGGGATCCCCATGATCGTCAATGGAGCTATCAGTATTGAGCAAAGGCCACCAATTATCGAACCAATGTTGCCAGTTAGCTGAAGCCACCCAAAAGCCGTACCCCGGCTGCTATCATCAGTTGAGTCAGCCACAAGTGACTGCATAGCAGGAGCAACTAGAGCAAGGCCAATCCCATTCAAAGCTCTGGACATAGCCACCTGATCAGTAAAAACTCAATAAACCAAGCCGCAATGCTAAACACAATGATAGTACATCAATGTAAACCAACTCTCTTCAGAAAACCGTACGATTTTCCCGATCTAAATTCGAAATAAAGTAGGTTTTACATGACTAACTCAAGATCAGACTAAGCTAGTCTACCGATATATGAAGCCGGTTTACTTCATGTATTGATACATTAATATACCACATAAGAAACCTTATAATAAATCAACTTATCAAGACTCTATTGCACGAGGCTTGATAAACAAAATTAACTTATTCAGCATAAATACAATGATTGTACATCAACTTAAACCAACTCTCTACCATAGAGACTAACTCGATATCAGACTAAACTAGCCTACCAATAAATAGAATCTGTCTACTTGATGTATTGATATATTAATGCACAACATAAATACAATGATAGTACATCAATGTAAACCAACTCTCTATGATCATAGACTAACTCGAGATCAGACTAAACTAGCCTACAAATAAATAAAACGTGTCTACTTGATGTATTGATATATTAATGCACCGCACACGAGCCCCTATAATAAATCCACTTATCAATGCTGCACAAAGCTCGATAAACAACACAAATCATATGAAATTACTGTATTGGGCAACCCACAAAGTGAAATTACAATGAGGAATTTACCAAAGTCGAAGATCAATCAAGACAGTAACCTTTTCTTTTTTTTCTTGGGAAACCAAGGAAATGTGGTAACAATATTACCTGATAGAAAGTGGAGGAAAACGCGACGAGAAAAGTGGCGGCGGCCCAGAGAAAGGCACCGAGGGCGATGACGTGGGCCCGGTTGTGACGCACGGCCAGGTAAGCCGCGATGGGGTAACAGAGGGACTGGACCATGGACCGGAAAAGAGTGAGCGACCCGAGCCCAGTCGGGTCGGTATGAAGAGCCGCACCGACCTCCTTGTACACGCCAGGAAGTAACGACTCGTCGGCTCGCTCCATGATCCCGGCGAGGTTGACCAGCACCAGGGTCAACGCCTCCGGCTCCATTTTGAATCTCAGCTTCATCTTCTGCTGCTTCTTCTTCTTCTTCTGGGTTTGGGAAATGGGCGTTTGGGTTTGTCAAAGACTGGGTTTTTAGGGGGAGGAGCGTGAGTGACACGCGGCTGGGTTTAAGGGTGTGGAGCGCTTTGGCGGGCTTGACCGTTATGTGCTGTTTTGGTTAGGGATTATGCTTATCTTCTATTTCCTTCGCTATGCTCTTTTGTCTTTGTGCAACTTTGGACCTATGGTAACAAGGGGTTTTGGTAACTTTCTCAATGCACACCCTAATATTTGTTGACGGCACCCAACATTCAAAAGACTTTAGGCCCCGATTCATATATTTGATAGAATTTGAAACGTGTAAAAGTAAATTGAGAATTAGAATTTGTCTACTCATTTCATTTCATAGTCCATTTATATAGGGAGAGAATTACAACGGAAATATCAATTACAATGATGACATTAAATGCTAATTGATCTGTAATCCTTGCTGATTGATGGTAATCGCTAATTCCTTGATTCCCTCTTCGTCAGTCACTTTGACGAATGCACATAATGTGCTTTTCCTTTAACACTCCCCCTTGTGCCAAGTCAAAGATGAAATGGTGCATGAGTTGTTGCCTCACTAAAAACCTTGCCAAGTAACAATAAAAACCCTGTGGGACAAAAAATACACCTTGGTCGAAGGAAAATAGCATAACGCACCTTTTACATTTGAGGATGACATGTGTGTGTTAGACTCCCCCTGACGTCTACACCTCCCCCTGATCCTTACATTAATCAAGGGAGCTTGGAAAGTCTTCGCATTCTTATACTTTTCACATGTTTCTCAAATATGGCCTTAGGCAATGATTTGGTGAACAAATCTGCCATAGAGAGTGGCACTTTGGCGTTACAGGCCATGGCCCCAGCTAGGATGCGTGGGAGGCCTGTGGGTTCGAAGGATACTTTGGCACATTTCAATCCTTTGATCATCAAGACTCAGAATCCGTCTCATGAGTATCTTCCGGGTTATGGTTATCGTTGGGGGACGCCTCAACGTCAGAACCTATTCCTGAGAATATAGAGCTCTATGAAAATTACACTAGTGTACATGAGATGTGGGATAGAAACTCCATCATAATTGATGTAGTTGCGCATTTCGTTGCGCATGAGTTTGTTGACTCCGATGATATCGAACCACGCTCCGTTGATGAATGAATGCCAACGTAGAGAAATTTGGCCTAAATGGAAAGATGTGATCCAGGTTAAGTTGTATTCTCTAACAAAAAGGAACGTTTTTGAGCCAGTGATGCCAACACCTCCTAACATAAAACCTATTGACTAATGGGTCTTCGTTAGAAAGCGTGATGAGAAAAAGAGATGGCAATCTCGCCTTATGGCGCAAGGTTTCTCACAACACGCCCTGGAATCGACTACTGTTAATGCTCAAAGTCTGGCGGTAGCCAAACCTTCGTTTAACGCGGGTCCGGCGGGCGGACCGCTACTCTGTATACTTGGTGATTCCTGCTAGCTGCCAAATGAAAGGCAGGGCGTCAGAGGGAGACCGCGTTGGGCGGTCTTCACTTCTCCGATGCCTAAGTCAGTTGATATATAGGCAGCATAGTAATAAATGAGAGTTAATGCGTAATTTAATGAAGGGAGAAGAGAGGACCTTTTATAGGTGAGGAGAGGTCTGATCTTCTCCTTGTTTTCGATGTGGGACTGAAGTGCTTCAGTTCCCAGTTTCAGTAGCTTCTGATGCCGTCTTGGCAGAGTGCGTGGCGGCGCGTCAGCGGTGATCGTGGGGAACGCTTGTGCTCAGGCCGTGGCCCGCCTGGCTGCCTATCTGTGGGTTACTCCTTTGACGATAGTTGGTACCTCTGGCGGTACGATGAGGGTGTCTGATTATAGCTAATTATGCTTTGCAACGTACATGTAGGTACAAGTCCCCCAAGTCCCCAGTCAAGGAGGGCAATCTTGGTTGGGGAGTTGATCGGCGGTGTGAAGCGTTTTCTTCCGCTAGACTTTTGCAGAAGCATAATTAGCGTCAGTGCGTTGTCAACCATGGATATTACTGAGCAAACGCTTTATACCCTTTCGGGTGGGCCCCTGCTAGGCCCCCTAGGGAGTCCCCCACTCCCCGGCTAAGATGGACCTCCGGATGGTCGCGAAATTTGTTTGGTGAGGGGGAGCTGCACGGAGCAGAGGGTGTTGGGTAGCGAACCCAATCTTTAGGACCCGAGTGACGGGGGCCAACGTACCTGATCAGGGTCGTCGTAGACTGTTGACTAGTCCCCATGTCCCGTAGGGACAATCTGACTGTAATGCCGCGTGGCGGTCATTTGTCAGAATGAGGCGTGGCCTCGGGATCCGCCGCTGGCGGGAGTCCCCCCGCTGGTTTATAGCAGTAAACAGCGTCCAGTGGACGTGCTTGGCGTTAATTTATTGAGCGGTACCGCGCTGAATAAAGTACGCGATTTGTCAGATAAAAGAGGTTTCCGCTAGAGGTGCGTAGCGGAAGGTGCCCCGTTTGTATGATGACAAGGGAGAAGTGTCGCTTTTAGGAGACTTCGTAAATAACAGCTAATGAAAAGTTCTGCTGGCGGGGTTCCGCCCGGCGGAGAACGTCACTAGGAGAGGATAAGTGAGAAGTTTCGCTGGCGGGGTTTCGCTCAGCGGAGACTCACTTGGGGAGGACAAGTGAGAGGTTCCGCTGGCGGGGTTCCGCTCAGCGGAGACTCACTTGGAGAGGACAAGTGAGAGGTTCCGCTGGCGGGGATTCACTCAGCGGAGACTCACTTGGGGAGGACAAGTGAGAGGTTCCGCTGGCGGGGGTTCCGCTCAGGGAGACTCACTTGGAGAGGACAAGTGAGAAGTTCCGCTGGCGGGGTTTCGCTCAGCGGAGACTCACTTGGAGAGGGGTGTACCCTGGATTGCTTTCGTGATACGCCTTGACACGTGGCAAATAACTAGAGGGTTAGCGTGTGGAGACGCGTCTCCTTAGTCCGGCCTTCTTCTCGTCATTAATGCGAGTAATGATGGATTTCGTAACCGAGGCGACGCCTCGGTTAACCCGGAGGGTTAGTGCGGACAGGGGACACGTGGACGGCTGGGGTGTGATGTCGTTTTCTAGCGGACGGCCCAAAAGCCGCTGATGTTGACATAAAAGGGGGGGGAACGTATTGAGAAGGGAGATGAGAAAATCCATTCGAACTGTTTGTCGTCTTCAAGCTCTGCCCAGCCGAGATTTGCAGAGAGTGCCGTGAGTTGGTGGAGTTCTCGTAGTCGAAGAGACGAAAATTTCCGTCGTCGGGGCATAGCGAGCATCAGTACGCCGGCGAGTTAACGACTGAGGTTAGTGTTCTGGTGATCCTTCTCTTTGGTTTTGTGTTTGTCGATTTGTGGGTTTGGTATTTGTGTCTGGGATTGGTGTGTGAACTGGGTTTCTTGATGCTCGTCGGGGGTGTAAGATGAGATTTGAGGTAGGTGATGGTGCTTTGACAGAGAGTTGACAGTTAGGGTTTTGCTAGATGGTTGAATCTGGGTTGAGGGGGGGGGTTTGTTCATGTGTTGGTATTTTCTGGGTAGCTGTTCGTGGTGCTTTGCTATGCCTGATATAGGGATAGGTTAGATCCTTCTGTGGGCTAACTGATTTGGGTTTTAGGGTTTTGGGATGGCCAACGTCGTAGAGATCTCGAGCAGTGAGGACTCCGGGTCTGACGTGTCAATCAGTGCGGCGGATAGGGTTTTTATTGACTCGTTGCGTCCGTCTGCCCGTGCAGGAACCTCACTGCCAGAGCCGTTAGACATCGAGCCGCTGCAAACCATACCCTGGGAAGTTGTCATGGGCCGTACGTTGCGTCCGGAGAGTTCTAGGGCGGGTGAGGAAGCTGCTGCGCGGGAGAGGAGTGAGGAGCGGCTAGCAAGTAATAGTGCCGCCAGTGGTTCTGCTGACGGGGGAAACGTGACGGGGGAGGAAACAGAATCGGCGTGGGTGCTCCCGGATGGGACCCCCGTCGACGAGGCGGGAGGGCGGATGACTGCCGCCGCGGTCAACCGGATGAAACGGACATACCGGCTGCCGGGAGTGGTGAAGCTGCGCCAACCGACTGCGGACGAAAAGGCCTCAATTCTTCCAGCGGGGTTCGCCGCCGTTCACGAGGCAATATTCCGCCAAGGAGTGACGTTGCCGCTTGTACCCAACCTCCAGATCCTGGTGTGCGAGTTTGGCGTCGCCTTTGGGCAGATCTGTCCCAACATGTGGCGGTTGATGCTGGCGATGAACTCCTTGTGGCGGCTATCCGGGTGCGAGGGGCCGACGGTGGCGGAGGTTTTGCACTTCTACGAACTGGTGTACATTAATCGCCAAGGTTGTAGGGGGCAAGTAAATTTGAGCCGCCGGCAGGGAGCGCCCAAGCTGATAGAGAATTTGAGGGATTCGATGTCCTACTGGCGGGGGACGTTTTGCGTGGCAACGACGGGGTGGGAGTATCAAGCGGAGTCCAACCAGGGGGAGCCGACATTTAGGATTAAGTCGGAGTTTCAGCCAATCTGAGGTTGTCCGTCGATCTCCGCTGAACATAGTTGGCGGTTATCTTCCTGGGTTGGGCGGTTTCCCTTGTGGTATTGATCCTTCTGCCGCTTGTTCTGGTAGTGACCTTGTGGCCATTCCATCTTCTTGTCAGTTGGTGATGCGGCGGGTGCCTTATTAACGGTTTCATGACTGGAGGTAGGCTGTGTGGCCTTTGCTGGCGTTACCGGTGGCGGTGGGACTTCTCCATATGTAATGAATTCCGCCTGGGCGTGAATGACCGCCTCACTCATGATATGGTCATATGCCGCATTTGGATGATTGTAGTTGAGGTGATAGAGGAACGGCCCTTTGAGGAGTCCTTGCTTGAAGGCCGCCGATGCCATCGATTTGTCCAGATCGCGGCACTGAGATGCCGCCGCTCGCCACCTTGTGACGAATGCCTTGAGTGACTCATTCTCTCCCTGTTTGACGCTGAACAGCTGACTCGTGTTATGATGTCCGGTGGACAGTAAGATGAACCGGGAGAGGAAGGTATGTGACAGTGCGTTGAATGAGTCGATGGATCCTGGCGGACATTCGAAGAACCAATTCATTGCCTCCCCGTCCAGTGTTTCGCTGAACAAGTGGCACAGAGTGGGGTCGTCAAATCCCTTGTTGTTGGTGACCTTCTTGAAGGTGTCCATGTGGACGAAGGGGTCGGTTGTACCGCTGTAATGCGACATCTTCGGAGTTTTTGCGTACGCAAGCCTGATAGCCTGTAGGATTGCAGCGGTGAAGGGCCCTGGTCTGGACGTGAAAAGTGGACTTTGAGTTGACGGCGCGGCGCCCGACTCCGCCCGGACCAACCTTTGTTCCAACTGCTGCACCCTCTCCAGAATTTGGGCTGTTGCGTCGCCGGCGGGTCCGGCATATGTACTCCGCCGGGTCTGCCTATGCCTTGGCGCAGGCGGACCACCCTCAGTTCTTGCCCTAATTTCCGAGCGGTTGGTGCGTGGTACCGACTCTGCTTCCTGCTCCAACATGAGTTGGGGAATGGGCGGTGGTCCCATCCCTAGTAGTTCAGGGGGGTCCAGCGGGACCTGCATCTGTACAACTGGTTCCGGTCCCAATGTACCAGCGTTAGGATGACTACGCCTTGTACTATGCGAATGCTCGCTTTGTACCGGGTTGGCGGTTCTTTCTAACGTCCTTTTCAGGTCATCAAAACGTGACATCAGCGCAGCCACCTGCTTTTGGGCCTCGGTCTTCTCTCTGCGCTCCTCTTCACGTTCTCTGTTTTCCTTGTGAAGGTCTGCCAGTGCCAACTCGTACATGGCGGCGAGGTCCTGGCCTGGTGGGCGGCCGCTGCCTGGATCCGTCTCACCGCCAGGGTTAGTTGGGGTGTTGAATAGTGCGCGGTTAACACCTACCGCTGGATTGGATGGTTGGGGGATGGCGGACTGGTCTGCCTGCTCATGGGTGTTTCCCCCGCTACCGCTAGTCATGGTAGTTGTGATGGGATGACCTCTTGTTCAAGGATTCCCACAGACGGCGCCAATGTTAATGCTCAAAGTCTGGCGGTAGCCAAACCTTTGTTTAACGCGGGTCCGGCGGGCGGACCGCTACTCTGTATACTTGGTGATTCCTGCTAGCTGCCAACTGAAAGGCAGGGCGTCAGAGGGAGACCGCGTTGGGCGGTCTTCACTTCTCCGATGCCTAAGTCAGTTGATATATAGGCAGCATAGTAATAAATGAGAGTTAATGCGTAATTTAATGAAGGGAGAAGAGAGGACCTTTTATAGGTGAGGAGAGGTCTGATCTTCTCCTTGTTTTCGATGTGGGACTGAAGTGCTTCAGTTCCCAGTTTCAGTAGCTTCTGATGCCGTCTTGGGAGAGTGCGTGGCGGCGCGTCAGCGGTGATCGTGGGGAACGCTTGTGCTCAGGCCGTGGCCCGCCTGGCTGCCTATCTGTGGGTTACTCCTTTGACGATAGTTGGTACCTCTGGCGGTACTATGAGGGTGTCTGATTATAGCTAATTATGCTTTGCAACGTACATGTAGGTACAACTACGATGAGACATATTCTCTCGTAATGGATGTCATTGCACTTCACTACCTTGTCAGTTTGGTAGTTTCCAAATTACTGAACATGCAGCTTACAAATGTGGTCAACACGTATCTCTATGGGGATCTAGATATGGAATATACATGAAGGTTCATGGTGGACTTCATTTACCCAAGTCAAGTGGCTCTAGACCTCGGAGCGCGTTTGCAATAAGGTTGAAACGCTCACTAAACTACTTGATTGGGAAGGGATATGTCCGCGCGTTTCCATAACAAGTTTCTGATTCTATCGCGGTTCATGTTGGACATGATCTTCAAGGAAGCCCTTAAAGAGTTAAGGGAAACCGCTGAACACTTGAAATCCGAGTTTGAGATGAAGGATTTTGGGAGAACACGATTATGTCTCGGTTTGGAACTTGAGCATCGTGTTGATAGATGCTTAGGCATTTTCACAAGGTCGAGCCTCCAAGCACCCCCATGATCGTCCGTAGTCTTGATCCTGAAAAGGATCTTCTTTGTCCAAAGGATGATGACGAAAATGTGCTAGAGGCAGGAGTACCTTACTTAAGTACAATAGGCGCATTATTGTACTTAGCTCAATGCACAAGACCGGACATCTCATTTGCAGTGAACTTGTTAGCTAAGGTATAGCTTTGCGCCAACGCGATGCCATTGGATTGATGTAATAGATATCTTTCGATACTTGATATGTATGATTGATATGGGTTTGTTGTATCCCTACAGAGAGATGATGGATTCGGACCCATCACACACCAAGAACGCCGCCAACACTGGCCTGCGTCCACTATCCCCATCCCAAAATGACATGTGTTTTGGAAGATTTTGCTGATGTTGGGTATCTCTCTGACCCACACAAAGGTCATTCCCAAAATGGTTAAGTGTTCACCATGGGTAAAGACCGTGATATCTTGGAGGTTTACATAATAGACCCTAGTCGCTATATCTTCGAACAATGCAGAGATTATTACTCTTCACGAAGTGGTTCGTGATTGTTTATGGATTGGATCCATAACTACGCATGTTCGAACAATTGTGGTTTGAAGTCTACCACAGATGAGCCTACGAGCATTTAGGATAATGCTGCTTGTTTTGAACAAATGAAGCAAGGCTACATCAAAAGCGACAACACCAAGGATAATCAGCAACAACAGATTCTCCCCAAGATCAAAGTGAATTAGGTTTGATATGAGGACAGTGTGGCAGACTTGCTCACTGAGTCATTGCCTAAATTCCACTTTCGAGAAACATGTTAGTAGCATCATTTGCGGAAGTTATCCGAACTCCAATGACCGTAGTCATCAGGGGGAGATGCAGACATCATGGGGAGATGTCTACATGTATGGTCTCGAAACGTGAAGGGTGTGTTGTGCTCTTTTTCCCCTTCGACCGAGGTTATTTTTGTCCCACATCGTTTTTGTTACTCGGCAAGGTTTTTAATGAGGCAACGAGATGAGCACCACGTTTGGGCGACACAAGGGGGAGTGTTCAAGTAAATCCAGAATATGTGTCTGGCCCAAACTCGAGGTTACTTGCTCTAGTTGAAATAGGGTTTATATTAGAGATATTCTCGGAGAATCTTAGGAGATATCCAATCAATGTACGATTATGTTTCCATGTACAACTCTATCTCTATGCTTGTAATCCTCTATATAAAGAGGACCCTATTATCAATGAAAGCACGACTCAATTTTCTCCCAATTCAGTTTTCTTAAAACAGTATAAACCATAGCATAATTAAAACATGCTTAAACATAATTATGTAAAACATAAATTAAAATAACAAGGCAGCCAAAAAAAAAAAAAAAAAAAAACATACTTGATTTCGAGAAAACAAAACAATCCTAGCGCACGCGTGTGTTGATGCGGGAGTGCGTAGCGATGTTTTTGGATTTGAGAAAAATTGGGCCGCTTCCTCTCTCTTTTCTGCAGTGGGCCTTGTTCTTTTTTTTTTCTTTTTCTTGGCCTGCTTGTTTTTCCTCTTTTTTTTTTTCTGGGCTGCAGGGTCTGTTTCTTTTTTCTTTGCTTTTTTTTTTCTCTCTCTCTCTGGGCCGCAGGCTTGCTTCTTTTTGTTTTTTGGCCGGCTCTTTTCTTTGGGCCGAGTCAGCCCCTTTATTTTTCTTATTTTTTTCTCTTTTTTTTTTTTTTTTTTTTTTTTCTTTCTTCTTCTTTTTCTTCTCTCTTCTCTTTCCTTCTGGATTGCAGATGGGTGCGATGGGGATTGCAGATGGGTGTCACGCGGCTGGCAGCAGCGAGGACTGGGTTAGTGGCCCAACTGACTGGAAACGGATCTAAATTGGGTCGAGTGAAGCAAAAACGGGTCTGGGTCGTTCGTCGTTCTTCGACGAGTCTGGGTAGGCTTGCTGACAGGCACGGAACCAAGGGGGTGCTGGGATGTGCTGCAGCACCCCCCATTTTTTTAGAGAAAAAAATCTCTTATATATATTTAGTGTATAAATACAAACAAGTAAATGCATGAAGATAGAGGGAAGATTAGAGTTGCATGAGAAAAACAACTATATATGAGTAAATACATGCTAATACAAAAATATTAAAAGATTGATACAAGCAAAACCTTGTACTTCCTGAAATGACAAAACGTATATTTTGAAAACTGTGACCAATCACAAAGAAAATCAAAAGAAGCTAAGCCGCAAGTCCCAAACTACTAACGAAAAATCAATCAAACTGAAATTTCAGTCAAATCTTGATGCTAACGGCACCGATGCCCTGGGTATTGAGTAGATGTAGAAGCTAACAGAATAGTTTTGCTGCATGAAGCCATTAAATCCAACGAACTCATCTAAGTCAAAATACGACAAATAAACTTTATATGAACTTAGGAAAACTTGACAGCATCATAGGATAAAATTAGCCCCACTCAACTTAAATTTTTGGTTCTGTCCCTGCTTGCTGAGGTCTGCAAGGATGTGGGGCTGCTAGGATCTGCAAGGGTGGGCAGGCGCGGTGAGCAGATCAATTGGTTGGACGCGGGCCTGCTGTCGGGTGCGCGGGCTGCTGCAGGCGGGGCTGGGACCGCGCGGGGGGGGGGAGGGGGTACTGCGACTGAGCTGCTGGGCTCGGTGGTGTGGTTTAGGCAGCGAGGCTACTGGGGGCTGGAGGCCGGTGATGTGCGGCAGGCCCGTGTATTGCAGGCGGCAAGGCTGGGAAGGCAGTGGGCTGGGATGCAGGCTGCTGCAACAGGCGAGGAAGGAATTTTTTTTTTCTTTGTTTTGTTTGTTTGTGGCGGCAGAAAAAAAATTCTTCTATGGTTTGGTTTTTTTCTTTCGAAACTAGGGCTTTTTTCTCTTGGCTATTTTGCTCTGAGCGTGCTAATAACGTGTAAAAGTAAATTGAGAATTGGAATTGGTCTACTCATTTAATTTCATAGTCCCTTTATATAGGGAGAGAATTACAATGGAAATATCAATTACAATGATGACATTAAATGCTAATTGATCCGTAATCCTTGTTGATTGATGGTAATGGCTAATTCCTTGATTCCCTCTTCGTCAGTCACTTTGACGAATGCACATAATGTGTGTTTCCTTTAACAAAACGAGTTACTTATTCAGTTATTTGAACGTAATAGTGTGTCGTAATTTGATAATGGTGTTGAAGTTGGTGAGATTTATAAGAGATGATCGAGCATATACTTTGGGATGGACACTTGATGTATAGTAATTTGTGCAAATAAGATATGAACACAAACTTTTTGTGAGACTTTAGATTCATTATCTTCCAATTTAAGGAGTTATGGCACTTAGACTTCAAATGGAGCGGGTCTAGTAGTTTAGGAAAAAAGTTTGGGTTCATTCCATTTCAATTCAAAGAGTCATGGCCCTCAATTTCAAGCAAAATGGATGTACTCTAGTGGCATAAAATTTTATATTTTTTCAATTGAGTTACATAACTTAGTTCATTTGTGCACCATAATAAATGTGATTCATACGTTGGACAAATTAAGGATGAAGTTCAATTCGTTTTAGATACAAGTAATTTAGAAGCATAACTAGTGGTGCTAGTTCGATTTTACTTAACCAGCGGGGTTAGCTTGTTTTTACGAGGTTCTCAGATTTAAAGATAAATATTTTATCATCATTGCATGCATCGAGGTTTTCAAAGGATGAACACGTGAAAAAGTATTAAAACTTTACTTCATTTAAATGATCTTGTTTATTTATTTTTGTCCACTTACGCTAACGTGTTTTTCAATTACTTTCTCCTGGGCCCTTCGGTTTCAAAATGCCCAGTGTGCAGGCTAGATTAGTGAAGGTCGGGCGTAAATGGAGTTGAGGCATAGTTATCACTGCTTCTGCATTGTAGGTTTTACCGATCTTTTACCTTTTTACTTTATATTATTGTATACCTTTTTGTTTTAGAATTGCTCTGATAACCTGTGGGATTAATATTGTTAAGTTGAGACTTGTATAAGGTGAAATAAGAGATGTTGTGATTTGGGGAGCAGGGTGGCTCCAGGAGTTGAGGATGGTGTTTGATATTAGAAGTATAAATGTCTTTCTACAAGTTTTTGATAGTCCACCTTTAGGGGAAGTTTCGCCAAATTTTTAGTATAATTTTTTCTAAAGTAGGCCCTGCAGGGCCACTTTGGATTTTAGGGTGAAATCCAAAGCGGGTCCTATCAAGCTTCTTCTTCATCCTCTATGTCATTCTCATATTCTTTTGCCAGTTTTTGATTCGATTTTGCACTCAGGCACTTTCCAAAGCTGAAACAGGTATTTAAAGATTATGAATTTACAGCAGAATGATCCAATTCAGATCAAATTGATGCTTGGTTGGTTTCAAAGAAGATAACATCGACAAAATGCCGCAAATCAAAGGAAAAAAAAAACTCAAAACTTGGACTGTGAAACATGTAGATATGGGGACAATCTCTGTTTTGAGAGCAACACGTATACACTCGGTGCCATAGTTGCAATTTTGTAAAACATAGAAGGGTAAAAATGTATGGCCACTATTCATAAGGAAAACCTTCCTTTAGTATAGTTATAATTTAATAAATAGCTAAATTGATAAAATATAATTTTTTAATTTTATTTTTTATAACAAAGCTAAATAGTACATGTTCAATATGAAAACTAAACTAAAGGAAATTTTTTTTTGACACAATTAAGAATAGATGGATATGTGATAATTAGACCATGCTTGAGAGTTGCACTTCATTAGTAGGCTTGTCATAAAGGTCTTCATCTTTTGGTGTAGTTTTGTGAGCCCCCGAAAATTTTGTTTAATTTTTAGAAGGTAATTTTTCGAAAATAAGATTTTTCGCAAGGTGATTTAAGTGAAGAAATCGATTTCGGAGATTGTTTTGGTGTCGAGACCACCTATTGGGCCTTATGATTTAAGTTTGGGCCGAGATTCCTTGATTTGGGCCTATAAGGTTATAGTAGTTAGTGAGGCGACCGTTTGTTGAATTTTCGAAGATGATAAATTGAGTTGTGACAAAGTTTTGGATTTTGGGTTTTTACGAAACCGAGTTTTGGCCCTAGGAAGAGGTCGAGAAATAACATAGGAAGTTTCTGACGAAAAACGAGTAAAAGAAAAGCTACGAGCCCAAAACCGAAAGCAATTAGCTAGAAGAGTTTCGTAATTCGTCGCAAGGGCAAAATGGACATTCCGCATACGCAAGTATAAATAGGAAATCAGAAACCCTAAAACCTAAACTCTCTCATTTTCTCCCTCAGCCGTGTCCTTTTCTCTGTCTCCCGACCTCTCTCTCGTCCTCTCTCTGCCATCACCGGAAAACCTCATCTCCGGCCATCACCTGTTGTTACCACCACCACCCATCAACGCAGCACCAAAATGCAACCCAAACCCAAGAGAAATCGAAGCCATGCATCGACTCTGACCTCTCTTCCGCTCTCCTTCTCTCTGCCATCACCGGGAAACCCAGCTTCCGGTCACCACCTCACGTCACCGCCACTATCATTCGAACCAGCACCCAAATCCGATCAAAGCCCAGCCATTCTACCGCCGATCGAAAGCTCCTAACCACCACATGCATGCACGGAAAGCTACGACGCCACTACCCCTTCCCTTTCGTCGATTTCCGACCATCACCTCGCCATACCAACACCACCGTCTGACTCAGCTAGCAACGAGGAGCGAAAACCCAGAAGTATAAACACCCACCAAAGCCGGACAACGCCATACGAGCTTCGCCGGAATTCATAGCTATGCGTCCCCTCGTTTTCCAGTCTCCGGTAAAATTTAGGCTACACGACTATCATAGATGGAAACAGCACGCCTACTTGTACCAGAATCCCATGGTTTCGATCTCCGGTTCCGACCAAAGACGCTGCACGCGCCGCCGTGAACCTTGCCGGCGTAGTTCTATCGTTCCGGTAAGCCATACTCGAAGCCCCTTTCGTTATTTGGTTGAATTTCAGCTCCAAAGTAGTGAATATTGATGTTCAATTCTTTTGGTGGTTGTTCTTGAATCTCGGACTTGGAGGATGGGAATTGAATGAAAGGGGAGCTTCTGGTCTTGGTTTTGATTTCAGTTTTGATGGGATGATGAAGAATCCACAAGGACTGCAAGGAGCAGTATGTTATGGAGTGGTTGTGGTTTCGGCAGAACTGATATAGGGTAAGCAACCAAGCTTTTGAATCGTGAGTTTAATTATTGTTTGGACTTTGAGATTAATTAAATAAGTTGTTGTTCTGTTGTGGAGATGGAGACTTGAGGTTCGAGGAATCTGCGTTTTTGAAGATTTTGGAGAAGAGAAGTGTTCGGTCAGTTTCCATTGAAAATGGATTGAGGTAAGGGTCACGAACTCTATGTTGGTTATGAATTTGGTTAAGAATTGGATTATTAAGCTTGTCCTGCTTGCTAGGAATTCGAGTAAAGATGATGGGAATGCAGCTATGGTGACTCAAATCTCCGTTTGGAAAAGAAGAAATGGTAAGTGTTGGTCCCTGCCAAATCGTGGGTTTTGGTGTGGTGATTGTAAAATCCTAGTGGTTGTTATCGAATGGAATGAAAAGTTGGTATGCTGCTTGAATGGTTAATGCTCCTTTGAGTGATTGATTGTTGAGAAATTAGCTTAAATGTGGACAAGCATGCAATGGCTAAATGTGTGGAGAAGATTAATGTTGTTAGTTAAAATGATGACGGAGTTTGAATTTGACATATTGTAAGGTAAATGGTTGTTGTGAAAGAAAATAAGGAGCTTGAGTAATTATCAATGTTGAGTGGGATTCGGAAATGAAAATGGTGGATTTCATATGATTAAGTTATTGTATTAAAGTTAATGAAACAAATACAATTAAAGTATTATCTGAGTTATCATATCCCGGAATGAACATAGTAAACAAAATCATTCGGGAATGGTAAGTTATGCTTTGTTTTCTTATCAAAAGAATGCTAAACAAAGAAAGGTCAAATGAGTTGAACCAAACTATGCTTAATGAACACAAGTGTTAAGCATGATCACCATATCTTAAATGGTTCAAATGCAATATCATTTGGATTGTTTGGGAATGGATAGTAGATTTTTATATTAAAGGATAATCCGATGGACTATAAGGAAATTAAGTAAATGCTTTGGTTGCTCGGTTAGTTGAGTTATAATGAAGTCAAGTTATTTATTGGTTTAATTTTATTATAAAGGACTCGAGCGTGTGCACTTGGATTTGGACAAATGATCGAAAGTCGGGAACGAACCCGAATGTGGACGAGCACTCCAATTCCAGGTAGGGTGAGCTGTCCCTTCCTTGTTAGAGGCTTTTCTATATGTGGAATGCTCTAGTATAATAATATGTTGCCTGCAAGTATACTTTTGGTTGTTCATTAGTCGATGCCTCGTGATATCCGTGTTTCCATAACTGATAATTGCTTATTGCGAAAACCGAGGCTAGACTTGCATGTTGAGATACTGTACCCATCGTATGTTTGTACTTGTGACCTGAAAGTGAATGGGACCTAGACGCGTAGATTCCTAGGGATCCCACGGTGTCGATAACCGTGAACCTCCGGAGGGGGCCGTGCTCCTATGTTTGTCGAGGAAGAGTGAGTACAGACAGTGAACCAGTCATAGGAGACTCAGGGCCAGGAAATGGACACTTTCGCTACTTGTAGTCACAAGGACTACAGAGTAGTTGGCCGGTTCTCGAAGGATGACGAACCGGGTCGGTCACCGATTTGTTTGAGTTTAGCTGGCAGGTAAGTATCTCGGAGCTCCAAATTGTGTGAAGCATACTGCATATGCTTTATAAAAGAAATAAATGTTTGTGGTTGCCTTTTTTTAAAGTATTTTCGATAAACGTGCACAATATTATGTAGTAAATATTTTCGATTATTATTATTATTTTCAAACCTAGCATGGTTGGGTCGGCCCCTACTGGGCATGCGAGGACGAAAGCTCACCCCTACAACAGTGTGCAGGTTTCGAGCATGTGGTCGGGGAGCGTGCAGGGGAGGCACTTGGTCCGGCTTGGCGTATTTTTCTTTGACTTTATTAAATTAAGATCTTAGTCCTTTACCGGACTTTGAAGTCTCTTTTTATTTGTTTCCTACTCATTTACCAAAACTTCGAGAGGCCCGTAACCCTGGGGCGCGTCTCTCGCACTTGTAGTTACTTAGTGATTTGTTTTCCAAATTGGGCTCCGATTGTAAGCCCAAAACTCATAGCCCATTTCAAATTCCGCTTTTGAAAAATATGTTGTTCGGTTGCTAGAATGAGTTGTCCAAGAAAGTGTTTTGTAAACTAACAATCTAAACCCAAAAGGCCTTGCGATTTCGGGTTGATGAGTTATCGGGATGTTATTCGTGACATGTCGGTTTCTTATTGGCTCGGGGTCGCGGCGCTGTGGGACCCCCCTCTTGGGTCACCACAAGTTTTGTAGTATATTGCATAGATTGAACTGCTCCAGCAATTGCACCAAGACCGTTGCTAACCAAAATAAAGTAATCCATTTTTCCAACAAGAGCATAGGAAGTCTGACAACAACCATTCAGAAAGTTGGCAATTGAGAGCGTGAATGGCATATATTTCACACTTTTTGTTTTGATGACTTCACTCAGATGAACAGAGGAGAGCTATACATGAGGACATTGAAAAAATCACAGATAGAACCAACTACGACAACCCTCAAATGTCGATTTATCTTCATCTTATGCTCAGGTATTGCCAACATAGTTGCAGCAACAATAACCCCAAAGAAAACAAGCTCGCATACAAAGTATGTAGCAACCCTCTTTCAACCTTTTGATGAGCATAATAGAAGAATATGCCAAGATATGACGGTGGGGAAAAATTAGTCATCAATCCTATCAAAGGAGAACGCACCTCACGAGCCTAGGAAAAAAGAAAAAACCCGACGGTGTGTGTTCTCTCCCTGCCGAACACGGTCGGCGTTCCTGCCCGGGAGAGGATTGATGATTTAGAGATGTAGTGGGCTTTCAGGGCAGCGGTGTGGTCCAGGGAGGGTGGATGTTTCTCCGGTTTCGGGCAGCACGGATCGATCTCGATCTGTCCTTCTCAGATCAGGGGCGGAGGCAGTGGTGCAGCAGCGACGGACTTCGGCTTTCCGGTGGTGGTTTCTGGTGTCATCCATCCTGCGTGGGTTGTGGCTGTGGCGATTCAGATCGGATCGAGGCAGTGGAGATCTCGGAAGGGATTTGTCTCCGCTTTGGTTTGGGATCGTTTTGTGGTCGTCTGCCTGGTGTAGGGGCTGGCTCTAGCGTGACAAGGAGGTGCAGCGGCGAAGGGATTCGGCGCAACGGCGTATTGTTGCGGGGCGGCGGCGTGGTGGCGAAGGGGCTCGCTGGCGGCGGGAATGGTTGCCTGCTGCGCTTACTTTTTGCTGGGGGAGGTGGTGTTTGGGCCGGGCCTTTGTTCTTGGGTCTCTCTGGTGGTCTTTTGTTTCTGGTTGCTTAGTTTTTCTTTGTTTGTTTTTAGTTGTTGTCTTGTTGA
The DNA here is from genome assembly GCF_958449725.1 of Rosa rugosa. Lineage (NCBI taxonomy): Eukaryota > Viridiplantae > Streptophyta > Magnoliopsida > Rosales > Rosaceae > Rosa > Rosa rugosa. The sequence goes on along the minus strand of NC_084823.1, from coordinate 4,130,525 downwards.
AAATAAGTCCCTCCTCTTGTGAGCGAGGGTTTGGGTTTGGGTGTTTCTGTGTAGTGTCAATGCCATTGTTATGGTGTCATGGTCGTTCTGCTGTGTCATGATCTGGTCTTTTGTCGGTGCTTTCTGGTTATCAACGTGATGGTGAATCACCCTTACACGTGGTCTGGCTTTTTTGGGACGCGGTGTCCGAACGGGTGAAAACAGTTCATCTTAATGTTGGTGGCTGGGTTGTATCGGTACAGGTCTGGTTGTTACTCGTTGTAGCTCGCGGGTATGGGTGTAAAATTTGGTTAGGGGTAGGGACTTTTTGGCTCATGGAAGTCATTCATGTTGACGGTCCCGTAACTATGGATCAAATGCTTTGTAATCTGTTTGGTTATTAATAGAATTTTCATCTTCTCAAAAAAAAAAAAAAATATGCCAAGATATATGAGCTCTATAATTAGCCCAATTCCATTAATGGTGACAACTAAAATGCTGTTAGGATTAACAAATGGCAACCCGTAGTAACACCATAACAAATAGTTCAACACTGTCGTAAGGTAAGGTTTTGGATCAAAAGCTTCCACATCTCTTTTTCTCCATATTTCTACAAACGTAGGAATTGGAGAGAGGAAAAGTCCTGCAGAGATGATATTCCCAACTACACCAACCAGAACCTAGCATCTGTGTGCATCTTCGAGAGGAGAATGAAAGGAAAATATATATGTCTGAAAATAAGAGAGAGATATCGAGTATTGAATGAATAAGATTTTGAAGAAGTGAAGGTTGATATTTATAACAGAATTATTAGTGCCTAAATGAAACTCTATATTTGTTCTAGTAGTAATGAGATTCTCGTGTTAATGGTAATGAGATTCTTGTTCTAATAGTAATGGGATTCTCGCTCCAGTAGTAATGAAATTCTCGTCCTAGTAGTAATGGAATTCTCCACTCTAGTGGTGAAATACTTGGTCAAGTACTTATTGGAGGCACCATCAACGTAGAAAATAAAAAAGTGTTAGAAATTCCTTAATATGCCTTTCAAGGTAGTGGCATACGATTATGTAGGGGTGTTTAATTTTGGTTCATTACTAAAATGATCAATAGGTCCCACAGTAGTACCTTCGTTACTCTCCAAATTGGATCAGTTAATTAAATCAGTCCCACAGGCCACGCTATGTATGCCTAAACCTCAACTAACAGTGGTCCTTCGTCAATTTTAGCGAAATTTTTTGTTGACTATCGAAGTTTGAGGATTAATCACCGGCGAATTTCGATCACTCAATCATGATGTTGATTGAGTGATAGATTTGAACACCAAGAACATTCTATGTTTGTTCTAATGAAGACTTGCATGTTTTGGTAATTTCATTCATCATAAGCACTATTTATATATCAGTATTCATTACAATTTACGTTAGTCTTTTTTTTTTTTTTGAAAGGACAATTTACGTTAGTCTTACCTCAAATTATTTGAACAATTTCATCACTATATGAATTATAATTTTTGCGGATGAAACTCAAAGTATATATGTGCAAGTATAACCATAATAAAGTTAGCTGGTTAGCATTTCTTGCAAATGATACTTACTTCTTTCCGATCTATCAAAATAGTCAAAAAAGAAAAAAAATCTAAATTATTATAAGATTAAATTCAGTTTACCCTATTAAGGTTTAAGGGTAATTTCATGTTAGTCCCTGTCCTTTCAATTTAATCAGTTTACTCTCCAAGCTTTCCAATTTCAATCAGCCGTGTCCAATTTCTACTATTCCGTCCAATTTAGACCGTTAAGTCTGACTTTTGAGGGCTAAAATGGTCATTTCAAGACACAAAAAAAAACTAAAAAAAAAAAAGAATTTTTATTTTATTTTAAAATTTAAAATTTTTTTTCCATCTTTTTTTTTATATATAAATTTTGTCTTCAACATATACACCACAAGTTATAATATGTTTATAAAAACAAAAAGATACTTTAGGTGGTTGAAAGTCGCTCGCTGATCTACGATATTTATGATATATCTCCGATAAAAAGAAGAATTTTAGGATATATCCCCAATAAAGTGAAGAAATGTCTGTGTAAAATTATTTTTTACAGATATTTACAGATAAAGTGTAAAATCATGAAGAAATATCTGTGTAAAATCATTTTTTACAGATATTTCTTCACTTTATTGGAGATATCTCCTAAAATTCTTCACTTTATCGGAGATATATCACAAATATCGTAGATCAGTGAGCGGCTTTCAACCACCTAGAGTATCTTTTTGTTCTTATAAACCTATTATAACTTGTGGTGTATATGTTGAAGACAAAATAAAAAAAAATAATAAATAAAAAAACAGAAGAAAAAAAATAAAAAAACGAAAAAACAGAAAAAAAAATAAAAAATTCCTTTTTTATTTATTTTTTGTCTTGAAATGACCATTTTAGCCCTAAAAAATCAGACTTAACGTCCAAATTGGATGGAATGGACACGGTTGAGGAGAATTGACAAGCTTGGGGGGGTATAAACTGATTAAATTGAAATGACAGGAACTAACATAAAATTACCCCCAAACCTCATGAGGGTAAACTGAATTTAATCCATTATTATATCACCTCAATTAATACGTCATAACTTTCCACTTCAAATATTTATCTTATTTTTCTTTTGTGACCGCATCTTTTCTGTTGATCAAATATTAATAGCTAAGCATGTAAACAGCTAGCCAGATATTATCTAATTTAGAATTAGATAAATAGAGAATATATATATTTGTAAATTATTTTGTAAAAACAAGAACCAAAAGCGCATATGATGAATTGTTAAACTTATAGAATTTTTGTTTTTTTTGGTGAAGTGAGGATCAATAAATCTGCCCCAAGCTAGCCCAATGGGTTGTGAAAGGAAAACACTGAAACAGTCTGATGGACATGTCCATACAAACAAATACATAAGGTACTTAAAACAAAAATCAATTTTCTCCTGGGCCGGAAGAGATCCAGTATCAGAAAATTAATCCATAAAACAATAAAAACTACAGCATAGGCCTGATAAGAGGCCCAACAAGTGGCCCAACTTATAGAAATTATAGTACCACTGCAATGATAACTTGATTTACGTGCATTTGGGAAGATTTTAACCAATTTTGTTACTCGTGGTATACAGTGTAGAGAACAATATATATATATATATATATATATATATATATATATATATATATATATATATTGGCTTTTTCTAGGAATAGGGCATTAGACCAACTTTTCGATCATATTTTAACATCTTAACCGTTCAGATTTTAGGTCCAAATGTGTAGATCACTTCTGCAAATTTTCAGCCAAATTGATTATCGTTAAGGCATTTAAAACAGCAACTTAAGATTATAAGTATGAACGGTTCAAGTTTGACAGATTTGGTTCGTTCATTGATTTATTCTAATTTGATACCTTAACGATCACTGATTTAGCTAAAAATTTGCATAAATGATCTACACATTAGGACTTAAAAACTGAACGGTTAAGATGCCGAAATGTGATCGAAAAGTTGGTCTAATGTCTTATCCCTATACAAGACCAAAAAAGGGATCCCTTAGTAAAAGGGCCCTATATATATATATATATATATATACAGATCCTATTCAGAGCGATGCCTTGCTCTGAAATTTCAGAGTGAGGTTAGGATTTAGGGTCACTTTTCGGTCTCATATCCACATTTCGACCTTTCAGTTTTTAGGTACTAATGTATAAATAATCTCTGCAAAATTTCAGCCAAATTGATTATCTATAAGGTATCTAACTCGTTCAAACCAATAGACGAACTAAATCTATCCAACCTGGACCGTACTAGCTTTAAGGCAGTTATCAATGCTTTAACGACCATCAATTTAACTGAAATTTTGCAGAGATGATCTATACATTAGTACCTAAAAACTGAACGGTCGAGATGTGGATATGAGACCGAAAAGTGACCCTAAACCCTAATCTCATTCTGAAATTTCAGAGCGAGGCATCGCTCTGGATAAGATCTGTATATATATATATATATATGTCTGTGTGTGTGTATATATATATCCCTGATTCTGAGTTCCTCGATTCTCAGATTGTGTGTGAAATTTACAACCACTACGAAGCTGCACTTTGCTGCAGAGAGGGACCTCTCACCTGTATCCAAGGCTCGAGAGTTGAGAGTTACAGAATTGACAGAAGAATCATGATCTTTCGGAAAACATAATCTCCAGGGGAACTAGTGAAAGCAACTTAAAAAAAAATCTGATATGATTGCCACTTCGTACAACTTGATATTTACATCATCATCATCATCACAGCCAGCTCCCTATTGGCCATGTGGAAGCCATGCCTCACCGTACACGTGGACATCCACACCTTGATTCGCGCCTCCTTGCCGGTCGCAGTCTCTCTCAGGCGCGCGCGCACAACGCCTCAAATTGCGTTTTCAGTACCCTTTGCACGCTGCCTGGTTTGCATAAGAATGAAGATGAAGTGGCTCTGACGTCTACTTGTGCGTCACATGGCTGGGAGTTATGGCCCAGTCATTCTACCTAGCTATAAATCTATAATGGTTATTCCCTTTCTTTATAACAGTTTTTATTTTTTTAAGTTTCTTTTTAAGTATCGGAATCAGTGGGGGATCGTTTACGTGAATCTACAGTTATGGGAGCCCTAATGGTGCTGACTCCCATTTTGCGCTCGATGAAAAACCCGCAAGCCCTCCCGTGATTTTCTAATGTCTGATCCGTGTTTTGAATTAACAGTATATCATGATGAAATAAGTTGAGAAACTGGAATAGAGTTCTTGATTTTCCGTTCTTTTAATGTAGATTTTATGCTTATGCATGTGTCTAAACCAAAATTGTTTTTAGCTTGGTTAATTTAAGTAGAGACCCCAAAATATGATATGTTACTCTACCTTCTAGAATTTAGTATTTACTCATTAAACAAAGAGACCTATGCTGCTCAATCGTTTGCCGGTCTGGGGGCAAATCAATAGATTATCGCTCGTTTTCTCTACACCTTTTTGGGCTCGGAAAGTGGCCTCATGCTTAGGTTAGGTGGTGCATGTGGATGAGCGTTGTCTGTGGCATGATGAGACTGTTCGGGTCCTGTGGTGATGGATTTGGAAAAGCTGTTTTCGATGTCTATAGGTATCACTTTTCAAATTCTTTTTCGAAAAGGGAAAATTTTTCAAACAGTACATGAACTAAATGTCACTGACAATTAAGGTTCCTTACTTTACACTAATTACACTTTGGTACCTGGACTAACAAACCCGACCCAATTATTGTATCTGCCGTTAATAACACCGTTAACCTTATGTCATTTTTTAATTTTTCAAAGGGTAGTTTGGTATTTTCAGTCTCTCTCTCTCTCCTCTCTCTCTCTCTCTCTCTCTCTCCTCTCTCTCTCTCTCTCTCTCTCTCTCTCTCTCTCTCTCTCTCTCTCTCTCTCTCTCTCTCTCCCTCCCTCCCTCCCTCCCTCCCTCCCTCCCTCCCTCCCTCCCCATCCATGCCATACCAACAACCTTGAAAACAAAACAGGAATTCAAACCAAAGAAACATAAAATTAACACCTATTTGATCATATGTCCCAAGTCAATCTCCTCAACAGAACTACATATTAAGTCATATATATTTCATGAATTAGACAAACAAGATTTAAATGCAAAATCTCATATTTCATGAATTCAAATTGGAATTGAATTGAATTGCAATCAACAAACCAAAGATCAAATGAGAATTAAGAATGAAAGAGAGAAATGGAGAACCCAGAACACTCGTCTCCCTTAATCTCAGCTCCAATCTCCCTTCCTTGCTTTTTGTAATCCAAGCAGAAATAGCTTGGGTTCATCCTACGTCCATGGAACTCCTGATCAAGGAAATTCACACAAAATTTTAACAACAAATCACCAATTCAAGACTCTTACTTAATGATCCGATCAGGATCGATCAACAGTTACATGAATTTGGCACATGTAAAGCATTGTTCATAGAAAAATGCAAATTCTAAGCAATTGACTAATTGATCAGAGGAGATCATTTCTCTCTCTCCCCTTAATCCATCGTTGTTCCTCGCTTCTCCACTCTACCTTCACCTACTGCCCAGAAGCCCAAACAAACTGTAGTTGCCATTTCTCCAAGCCAAGTAGCAACCACGCCCCAGTCTCCAAGCCGTTAGCTGCCCCGAATATCGACGCATCTGGACCCAATTTTTCTCTCTTATTTCTTCATTTCTCTTCCTCTCCCTCTCTCACTCTCTCAAAGTTTTGACCTTCGATCCATGGTTTCCCGACCAAGAAAACCAAACTGATAGCTTGGTTGAAATTGGAGATAAATTCAGGGAGGGATGAGAAACAAAGAAAAGGTTGAGTCTTTGAATCTCCAATACGGTCTCTGAAAAGACCCAGAAGAAGATCCAAGCAGAGATTCGAGTCGTGGAACTAGCCTCCAAAGGTCGAGGACGTGCCTCTGGACGATAGGTGCTTCTGCCGTTCGTGCAGTGGAACAACCCTAAGAAATTTTCTTTTCTTTTCTTTTTTTAAAGAAAAAAAGACTTTCCAAGGGTGGATCTATGGTCAAGATTGCACCACCAATTTTCTTTTTCTTTTTATTAAAAAAATTGACTTTGTAAAGGTAGATAGTAAGGAGACAACTTTACCCTTGAAAATATGCCAGGTGGCATGCCAACTAACGGAATTATTGACGGCGTGTACCAAAAGTGTGTCAGGTTTGTTAGTTCAAGTATAGAAGTGTAGTTTAGTGTAAAGTGAGGAACCTTAATTATCAGTGACCTTTAGTTTATGTACTGTTTGAAAAAAATTTCCCTTTGAAAAAGTTGGATAATGAATATGTGAACATGCGTGGACTTTGTTGTGTTTGTGGATTATTTGTGCATTGTTGGTGTCCTCCCCATAAGTAGCAGCGGAAGCTAATAGTCGGGCTCCCCCACCAGTGATGTCGGTGGTGACAAGCCAACATCCTCCTCCGTGCTTTGAGGGGTGCTATACTGTGATTACTGCCTAGCGCTAAAGATGGGACACCTTGCCCCTACCACTACTCGATCCCTGTAGGTGGAGGCGATTTGATTAGGCACTTCTCCTATTGACTCTATTGCTACACGCTCCCCGCTACTTCCCTTGTGTCTTCTGCACTTGGCGAGCGTGTGGGCTCTACTCCTCTATCTTCCCCAAAAAAACAGGGTAGGTTGGGGTTCCCAGATGCCCAATTGTTTGCGGTAGAAAGGGGTCGTCTCCCTGATTTGGATGGTATACCAGAGGGTGTTATTACCCCAACTATTGTCATGACTGAGTCTGCTGAGTCTTCGTCTAGGAAAAAGCGGCACAATTGCCTTGTTTGTGGTTAGGTTCAACTAATGGATACTTCAAACTCCAAGTTCTTATCTCAGGTCTCTGGTGCGGGGAAGGAATAATCCCCATTGAAAAGAAATCATCGCATGTGGGGAAGAAATTATTCCTCCATAAGGAAAAATCATCTTCTATAGGGGAGACATCATCGCCTATAAGGTTACATACCTACTCAGGAAAGAAGCCCAAGCCAAAGATCCTTAGAGCAACTCCAACAGATTCCCCATATTTTGATTTTTCTCTACTTTAGGGAAAAATAAGTCTATTTTACTCCAACAGATTCCCTATAACCATCCCTATTTTAGGGAAAGTGAGGAAAGAGAAAACCAAATTTCCTATATTTACAGCAAACTCTAAAATTTTAAGGAAGAATATGAAGATTTTAGAGATTGTTGTAAAATAGGGAATCTGTTGGAGTTGGAGAAGAAAAAGAGGCTAAAACTTTGACTTTTGCTTCCCTATAATACAGAAATTATAGGGAAGCTGTTGGAGTTGCTCTTAATGGCACTATGAGGCGAGTTTTGCTTTTTAGGCTGAATGAGGATACTCCTCCAGAGTCCAGATTAAATGTAATTTTGCTTAAAAAAACAAAAACAAACAAAACTTTATTTTAATGATATTGTTGAATTTTTCAACATAGGAGTAGGGAATATGATTTAATGAAGCTGTTTTTAAATCTTCCATGTACCCTTTGCTTCTTGTATTTGGGCGGCCAAGCATTGGTAATGTAGATTTTCTCGGGGCCACTTTGTGGCAGGTTTTTCTGTAATGCTAACAGTTTTAGTATGAATGAAGTGTTCTTATTTTTCCTCATAAAAATATAAATAAAATAGAAACTCCATAATATAATAAGTTTATTGATAATAGATTCGAGCACAAAAAATTAATAAAAGAAGCAACAAACTTATAGAAGTGAGAAATTCAACCAGCAGAGCTAGGTATCAGCTAATGTAATATTTTTCATACATACGTAGGATTTGTTTGGGGTCATTGTCTATGCAAATCTTAATTATTCTATAGTAATTTCAATTTCGTAATCCAAATACGACAGGAAGATCGAAATAAAGGCTTGCATATATATGTTGTGGCTTTAGAAGAGACATAACATCTCAACTCGATCTGAGTGGCTTTTGCTGGCTACCAATAATCACCTACATACATCTTCTACAATTCAGAAGAGATGAGGAAATATATATAGTGGGGAACATGTAGGGTTCAGGAGAACTACTGGAGACCCGTTGAGGCAGACATGGATAATGTCTCCATGTCTAGTTCTGCAGTGAAATTGAAATCCCCAATATCGCAAACAACAATGGTACCTATTATATTGGACTTCTAAAATCCACATAAGCAGTATTGAGTGATACCAAACAACAGTACTGGAAACATTGAGTTCCAAACCACATGGAATATTAGTAACCTATATGCCTCTTAGTTATCTAAACACTTAAAATAGAATTTGTCAACATATACGTTGTCGGAAAATGGCCTTGTGGCTAACACCCTAAAATATTTATTAACCTTGTGGCTAATAAGTATCAGATATAATTTAAGAAAGTACGGGAGACTTTATTTCCCTTGAATATATTAAACAAAAACTTTGAGAAAAATCACCATTTAAGATCATTTCTCCTAGGTGGAATGGTATTAGTTGGCTGTTTTCATGTTTTTGTTTTAATTTCATTCCACTTTGCCTAGAGGCAGTGTATCTGTTGGCATGGTAGAATGACTGTCAATTCCGACACGACCCGATAACACGACTCAAAACCCGCACGAAATAAAGCGAGTTGAACACGCCCATTAAAAAGCGGGTCGGCCGTGGGTTAACCCGCCATGACCCATTTAATAAATGGGTCGGCCACGGGTCAACCCGCCAACACGAAGTGAACCTGTATAACCCGATTATGCTATACTTATTCTTGAAATTTTAGACGTTGGGAGTATTTGATCATAAGATTAGATAATTTGAAATATTTTGCTTTATAATTATTGGATTTAATTATTTATGAATATATAAAATTATTTATATTATTCGTCTTGTGGAGTTTTTAGTGAATTTAATCAATTTATGCATTTTTTTTAGTTAAATGGGTCGCATTATTAACCCTTAAATGAATCATTTTGTCTAACACGACACTACCTATTTGTTAAATGGGTTAAGCGGGTTAGAAATGGGTAACCCGTTTAATAAATAGGTTGGGTTTGAGTTTAAATTTTTGACACGATTATTAAATGGGTTGAGTTTGAGTTTGTATATTGCGACACGACAAATACCTTAATCCGACACGACCCATTGACAACTCTAAATTGGTAGATTGGTAGACTAAGAAAAGCTATTGATCCGTAGTTTACAAGTTGAAACCTTCTAGAGTGCCCAAGATTATCATATTTTATCTCATAGTCTTCAAAGAAAATTTGATATGACTAATCTGTATCATAGTCATCAAAGAAAATTTTATATGACTAATCTGAAGAATAATCTAGAGGTAACTAGAGATCATTGTATTATTACTTAGTCAAAAATTGGACCTCGAATTTTCAACCACAATTCTATATATATGAGCAATAATGTAATATAATGTGGCTTTATAACTAGTTTAAATGTTGTTGCTTCCAAACAACTGACTTTTCTATAGTGGGCTACCTAACCGGAATTGGACGTACGAGGATAGAGACTTGACTAAGAATCTAAGATGCCAGTTACCATTCATTCGTTTTATACATATAAAATGTGAAGCATGATCTTATTAATTATTGGGTTTATAGGATGAGGGGCTAGGCCTCTAAAGCCTAATATCTGTATACGGTCCAAACCCTTAGTTCTAACCATTCCCTATATATAGCTAGCATGCCTTCTATACCATTGTACTACGTATACGTAAAGAACGGTCTAACCGTCTAACATTTCAGGCTAGCTTCAATGTCAGCAGTCTAAGCCACGAGTTTCTTCGATGGAGTACTCAGTCTTCAAAGACTCACTTACGTCACGTTAGGGTTTTCACCCGTCATGGATTGCGTATAAGCCAAAACATGAATCGCAACGAATAAATAAAGAAATTTGGTTTAATTAACTAAAGAATAATAATAACTAAGAAGGAAAAGAGATTCTTTAAGGGAATAAGTTGAAAAAGGAGGCACCTTAAAATAATAAAATTTTCGTAAGAATGATCGACTCTCGGATAGTAAAAGAAGGAAAAAACATGATCATTCGTAATTCATATGTAGTCTCTTTATTGGCGTGCAAAGGCACACCCCAATAATGAGCTAATTAACATTGACGTCTTTAATTCATTGGAAATCAAACCTTAGGCCTTTTGGGCATCTCTAGCTAGTAAGTTGTCAACCTAATTTGAGCGCTATTATAGCCACTAAAGCAGCTACTCCCGCAACACATTTTATGATTTTCATCTGGTGAATTAGAATTATTTGCAAGCACTCAAAAATAGTAGTATGATATTAATTAGTTAAAACAGTGAAAGTGATATTGTTTGTGTACCGGATACATATCCAATCTAATCGGTGTATTCGATTTTTTTTTTTTGGTTGAAACAAAGGTTCATTTCATTAGATGACCAGCCAAAAAGCCAGAGTCTAAACATACACTTAAAGACAGAAAAATGGCGGGGTAACTACCACGCTCCTATCTAAGCAATGTAAACTCATTACAAGTCGATTTTGAGCCCGCTTTGAAAGCGGACCCATAAACAAAGAACAACTCCGTGTCTTCGAGGGCAAAATCATTGACTAGCATCCCCATTAGCCAGGCGCGCAATTGTGGTACCAACAGAGAGCCACTTCCCAGCAAACAAATAGGAGTCAGTTCCTCATCCATAAGCCGTTTCCTTCAGTCCAAATGCAAGATAATTACCAATTCCGAAGAACCATGATCTGAATTAGGACTGACATTTTAAAAAACCCTAAGCCCATAATGTGGGCCTAGTTACAGCCCAGCAACCCAAGTTTGAGCCCAGGCCCAAAGGCCCAAGCCCAAACCCGAACAACCAAGACAGCAGCCCTAGCCCCAGTAGCCAAGCCACCCCTGCCGCCGTCCAACCCTTCGGCGGTCGACCGCGACGGAGCCTGGTCATGGTGACCTCAAGCCTCAAACCCAAGAATCCAGCAAGAATCCAAGATCGATTCCCCGCCAAGACCAGTCGGAAACGCCGACCAGCAAAGGTTGAACCAGAGCACCACCTCCGAACGCTACCTCGAGGCCAATCAGATCACCTCGAAAGCCGATCCGCTCCTTGCCGAATCAAGCCAAAATCGAGCTCGCTGTGCTTAATTTGCGCCGGCGAAAACACCCAAATCCAACCACAGAACGGTCGACAAACTTCCTCAACCTCTCTCCACGCCCAGCCAAGACCGGTGTCTGCACGGTCGTCGTCGCCGCTTTGCACGAAACCCAGAGTTAGGGTTTCGACTTTTCAAAATATAATTCTAGAATCACTTCGGATGTCTTCTCTCTTTGCTTTCAGTATGCTTCGGTGTATTCGATTTATTTTTATTCGACATGCAAAAATGTTAAGACTTTAGGACCTTTTTAGGTATAAACTTATTATTTGCAATAATTCAAAAATAGTAATATTTGATATTAGTTAACAATAAAGCGCATGTCTCCTCAAATAAATATAAAAAAAAACAATAAAGTGCATGTAATTGTTTGTGTAACGGATACATCCCCATTTTAATTGGTGTATTCAATTTATTTTTATTCGACATATGATCAAATGTACGTTAAGATTTTAGGATGTTTTTAGGTATAAAGTTCTTACGGAGAATTAGCACTTTTCAAGTTTCCAACTTTGAGCGAAGTAGAAACTTTGAAAAATAAATTCTAAACCCTAGATCTTAAATCATAATCAATCATATACGTGGTTGGGAACTCTTGTCCCTTTATTATTGTTAGTTTGAGCATATATGGAGTTGGATTTGAGGAGCAATATTATTGAATTTGGTGGTGTTGTAGGGTGAAGTGAATTTTATTTATTTGTTTATTTATTTTAGGGAGAATTCCACAAATGGTCACTCAACTATGACTCATTCGACACTTTGGTCACTCAAGTTTCAAATATATCACATTGGTCACTCAAGTATTACACTGTCATTCACAAAAGTCAATTTGTTGTGAAAAAAATACCCCTTGGGTGACTTCTGTGAATGATAGTGTAATACTTGAGTGACCAAAGTGATATATTTGAAACTTGAGTGACCAAAATATTGAATGAGTTATAATTGAGTGACCAAAGTGACTATTCTCCATTTATTTTAATAAAAGAGTGAAATGAGATTGTGAGTGATGGTTTACGGCAGGGTTTGTGTCTTACGTAAGGCTGGGGACTGATGAGGGAGAGAAGTAAGGACAAGTGAGTGAAAAGGTATTTAGAGGAGATATGAGAGATAGATATGGTGAAGTGAAGCACATCATTGCTAATTGCTAGAATACCGTGTTATTCTCTGGCATGGGCCATGAGTCACCATAATTCCAAAACATACGAGTCAGTTGTCACCACATCAATCTATCCGCATGATCATAACCAAGATTCATGTTTCTAATTTGATTTTCTTGGAGAATTATTGTTAATTTTATCGTCCTTTTTCATTAAATTTGTAAACTAATTGTACCACTTATGATAACATTGTTATTTTTTTGAATGCATGATAACATTGTTATTACATCTTGGTAAATGCGGAAATTATATGCAAGAGTTGGGCGTCATTTATTCATATTATTAGTTAAGAAAACACTCTTTGTAGACCAAAAATGAAATGATTGAATTAGACTTACTACAGTTTCTCAAACCGTAGCTTTTTCAATCCTCAATCCCCGGTTAATTTTCTTGCGATAGAAAGGAAATCATTCAAAGAGAAAGTCACCATAATTTTACAAACGGGAGATCCTCGTTTTCTAGTGATTGCGCAGCGGTAATCTAATTACCCATGGCTGGCCGTTGCCATTATTCTCTTGAAAGAAAAAGAGAAAAAAAAAAAATCTAAAAAAGAAATGTAATTAACAATATCGTATTGCGTGTAAATATGATGCTTGTGCAACATTACGTACGTGTATAAAAAGTAACCGAGTCACTTTCTCTAAAAGAAAATAACGGAAGAGTCTAGTGCAATATATTGTAAAAAGTTTAATGCATATCTTTCCCTTATCCCTTTTATTTGATACAATTCTTAATTACGATAATTAATGGAAGTCTTAAAAAATTTAGCATTTCAGTATCTTAATTATAAACCTAGTGAGAAGCTAATAGTACCTAATAGCTTGTTAACTAACTTGGTAAGTAGAAAGAATTTACCTGAAAAGGGGAAAAATTAGAGTAATTCATGAGCATAAAGACTTGTGAGAAGTCTTTCATTATCTACTTTATGATTGCGGCAGGTAAGGATTTCCCAAATCTTGCCACCAACACCACCATCATATCAAAATCATCTGTGCTTCAAAAGTGAAAGGTAATTAAGGGATCCTCAAGTAGCTAGAGATGAACGATGAAATCGATCAACTAGCTACCATAATCCTTAAGAGTTTGTAGATTTTAACAGCTACACATTAAGGTAACAAAACGAGCTACGTAATCAAATACTGGAAAGCCAATATATAACTCGGTTCAATTATAATCAATCAATTAGAGATCATTCCAGTTAAGAAGACTGTGGGCACAACGCTGATGGCTTTTTGGCCTATAAAGTCTAAGGACCTTAAGGTCTACACAGTCCCTCTCAACTACCTCCTTTTCCTATGGATAAAGACCTTTGGGTGTATGTATTAGCTAGGTTCAAAAGCAAAATTAATATCTTTCACTAAAAAAGTAAAGAGCTTATATCATATATAATAGCTATGATGTATATGTAAGGTCTTATATATTAATTACTATATAATAATATTCAAATGTTGAAAACATATCAGGTAAAGATTATGTTGATAAGAAAAATACAAAGTCGAATGTTGGAAGAGCTAGCACTGGCTTTGTTTTTCTTCTGGAAGGGAATGTGGTTATATTCTGGTTCTGTATTTTCTACATACACTAACAAGCACATCATAAAGGCTTGAAAGTTGAATAAAAAGTATAAATTGTTAAGAACGAACAATACGAATATGGGGATATATACCTGTAGTATATAAAAACAATAACTGAAAAATTAATATTGCGCGCGTTAATGATCATAGTACTCTCTATTATATGTATACATATATGATAATTGGCATATATGCAATTATGCATGCCTACATTCTACCGTAGACAGAGAATATTAAGCTACTAAGATATGCGTCAGAATATATTCTTTGCTTGATTAATTATTCAATAATTTCATAACCTGTAGAAAACTTAATTAACTTATATTAATCATTTACAGCAAAATTATAATGAGAGGTGCATGGTGACTGATTAATAAGGTTAAGAACAAAATTAGCTAAGCTACAGCTACCTAGCTTCTCCATCAATTATCACCACCGCCATGACCATAACCATGCCTTCTCCTTTAAGCTGTATACCCCATCTTCATTATCTACTTAGCTAGCTAGAGGTCTAGTCTGAAGGGCAAATCCATGAATCAACCGAAGCTTCACCTCTAGTGTTTGATCTCGATGAATTAACTATTCCATGATCCAAATTAGGCCTCAAATGCTGGTTTTGATCTAGTACCCCTCTCCCATCGCTGACGGCGCCCAATCCAAGTCCATAATCTCTCCATCTAACAGTATGATTATCATCACTCCTCAATGGCAGCATTGTTGACCCATCTGAAGCACCAAGGTTTGTGTTATTTAAATATCCATGGCTCATAGTCATACCCAATTGATCTTCAAGAGGATGTAACGGCAAAGTAGTACTGTCCCTATTAGGCTTTGCCCCAAAGTTAATTGTGGAAGAGAGGAATGGAGGTGGCTGCTGCTGCTGCTCATGATGATGGGGAAGGGATGACTGGAATGCACTGAGAGCTGGGTTTTGCATGTTTACCATCATATTATGATGATGAGGCAGCTGTTTCCCAATTAGGCCTTGATGAGTGAAATTGAAGTTGTTCATATCATGACTAGTACTACTAGTGGCAATATTAGAAGCATCAACCATACTAACACTATTGCTCATCAATAATGAAGAAGAAGAAGAAGATAGAAATGGGGTTTGGTGGACCTTTTGAGCCGAAGGACGTAAAGGGTAGACAGATCCGGAGCCAAATATACTATCGAGCCTTCGAGAGTAGGATGACGAGCCTGCAGAGAACGGCGGTGCTGGGATCCCAGTGAATTCCTGCACCATTGCTCTGAAATTCGAGGTGTCGGTGGTCAGAACGGTCGTCGGCGCCCTCCTAGAAGCTCTCGTCCTCTTCTTCGAGTTTCGAACCAAATTATTGGGCTTGGCAGACGAATAACTACCCCGTGGTGTACCCGATATCGGTGGAGCTTGATGAGCTGATGATGATGAACCTGGTAGGTTTGGAATCGAGTTGGTGTAGTTGGCTTGTTGATGATCGGATCCAGTATTGGTGGTGGAGTTTGGTTCATGATCGGATCTTTGATTGAGCAGGAAATTGGGATTTGAAGAGTTTGGTGACTGAGATTGAGACAATGCCTGGAGATAATTGGATGAAAGATCAAAAAGTGTACTGGGTTGGTGGTGGTGGTGGTTCTGGTATTGGGAAAACAGATTTGGGTTGTTGTCGGAGGAGCCACCAAATTGCATAGTGGGATGAGACGAATTCAGAAACCCGGAAACGGATTCAGGCTGTGAAACAATATCAAGGTCTTGATCATCACCACCACTTGAAGACATGCTTCCACTATTACCAGAATCCATAGCTAGCTTATGAGCTTGAAAGCTTGAAAAGGAAGAAGAAGAAGAAGGGGTAGATGAAGCTAGAGAAGCCAATAATTATGATGAGAACACTGAAAAATTAAGAACCCGTGAAGAGGATGTGTATGTCATGATGAAGCCTGGATCTGCAAAATGGTAGCAAATCTTTTCCTTGTCTTTCACTTGGAGATACCCAAAGATTTTTCTATTAAAAGAAGAGAGAATATCAGAGATCTTCACTATGATTGCTATATATGTGAAAGCCAGAAAGGAATAGATAGGAGAGGAGGAGGTTCTCTTTTCTTCTTTTTCCCTTTTCTGCTCCTCTGAGAAGTAGCTGCTAGGGTTTCAGAGAAGCAAAAGGGAAATGAAAGAGGAAGAAAGGTTATTTATTTAAGCTTTTCTTCTGGGGATCAGACAAATAGAACTTTAAAAAAAATGGAAAAGAAAAGGTTAGAAGGATCGTCTAGATGAGAGAGTGCAGGGTGGGGTCGCCATTGGAGTAGGAAAGAAAGAGGTGCCGGTGGCTGGCAACGGGTCAAACTCAAAGTGAAGGTGAGAGAGAGAGAGAGAGAAAGGAGAAAGGGTTATGAATATGAAAGGAAGAAAGCGATATTATGATATTATGAAAGGTAAAGGTTGGAATTGTACAGTATTATTACCCAAAAAAATGAAAAATAATATATAAATTGGTGAATTAAAAGTGAAATTGATGAAACAACGAGAAAATGGAAATGGAAGTACAGAAAGGAAAGTGGTGGGCTAACAACTAAATAGGAAAAACTAGAAGTGAACGAAACGCTGCCTCCTCTAGGTTCTAGTGTTCTACCACTAATTACTAGGTTGAAGTTTCTCCATTTGGGTTTGGGTATTGAACTTTCCCTTTCATGTTTACACTGAAAATGAAATACGTTTATGAATATTTTGTACATAGATATTGTCTTTATTGAGGTAAAGCGGATGGCGATAAGGATTGAAGAGAAGTTTGATTGTGAAAAGGAAAAACCCGATTTGCTGCAAATCTGGCGTTCGGTGTCAGAATTGTGATTGCTATAGCTTTTCGAAAAGAGAATGATGCCAGGAACAAAACTCGTCGCTTTGCCACGACGTTTGGCTTTTTCAGGTTTTCAGGATCCTTTCGGGCCTCAAAACTGCAATTTACTTTTTTTTTTTTTTTCCGCAGTTTAGGTTTTCTATTTCGATTTGGATTTGTTTTGTTTTAACCCATGGGCTTTAGGGTTTCATTGTTAGCCGCCCTAGAGTTTCTTTTCCCATATATAAGTGATACACTCAAAGTGAGTGCCAATTTAAACCCTGCATCAGATAGTAGTATAGAATAAGTAGGTTATCGTTCTAAGCCGGGGATTGAGGTATACTTCTTGTCAAAAATGTTAAACAAATTAGTATTATTCATAAAGTATAAAACAAAAATAAAACAAAATATATTTACAGAATTACAAGATAGGGGGAATTTATAAAAGTTTGTATTCTAATCTAACTATATAATACATGTGATCGATCAACCATGAATCAAGAAAAAGATGGACGGATAAGATGTAAAGATGTAGTTAGCAATCATTAACACGAAAACATGCAATCTAACCATAAACCATGGATCAAAATATGTGAATGACGAAATCAATCAAGAACAGAGATGAACGCATACAAAGTTCTTATTACTTCCTTTAATTAAATTAACTAGATGAACGCACTATAGTTAACCCTATTAAACATGCAATGCTAGTCATAGAACGCTACTCACTAACAAAACATATTTAACGCATTAAACACTCAGAAAGTTTGATTGATTTAAGCCAAGAACACAAGTTGGAACGCCATGCAAGCATGCAAGACTCTTCATTGATTTACCTAAGGAATTATAAGTTTTCCACTTAGCAATTAAGACCTAGAACGCTAGCAATCTTAATTTGGATTCAATTACATGCTCAGTATTCTAAGTTGTACACCAAAGAACACAAAACACATAGATTGAAGCACAAAATCAATGAACTTACATCATCACATATTAAAATCGCAATTTATGAATTCCAGAAACCTAAAATGTTTTCATGCTTCATGATTATTGGAAACGAAACATCAATACATAAACTTTATTCTCACAAATATTCGAAACATCCATTTAAAACAAAAACCTAGAACGCTAGTATAATTGTTTTTAACGTTACAAAACAAAGAAACCAAAAACAAAAGATAGAATGACATGGTTACACTTTTGAAGAGATTCAAGGACGTAAGATGATCTTCAAAATAATGGAGGACGTTGATAATGACTACGGCAAGGAGATGGAGATGCCTCATGGCTTCAATGCTTGAACAATGGAGAGGGATAGAAATTTAGAGAGTAAAGAGAGAGGATTTTCGTTTTGATTATGGGTTTGATGATGATAAAAACGTTGCTCAATGGTCTCTATATATAGAGGAAGCTTTAGACGTCAACCCTAGCTCTCCTTCTTCAAATTTGATTCAATTTCCCTTTTTGTGTTTGAATATACATGACATCTGCCGGCCATAATTAATACTCATACCAGACAATATCACTGTCGGATTATGCTGGACGGTGTAACCCCCGGAAACACAACAACATAACCTTCACCGACAAACCAACCCTAGGCCGAAATATGTCTCAACGCGCCGACACGCGCCGCCCAAAGTCACCTCTGCAGAAAGGACCAAAGCTCGCCAGATTGAAGCATATCAGTCCCACATCGAAAACAAGAGTGAAGCAACTCACTATTTCACCTATAAAAGGTCCACTTCTCTCTCTTCGTTCACTACGCATTTAATAGCTATCTACCGCTACATTTGTCAATATAAGTACATCGTCTAACTTTAGCATCGGAGGAGCGAAGACTGCCAACCGCGGTCTCCCCACTTGACGCCGTTGTATTTCTCTTGACAGATTAGCGGGAACTCACGAACTCTCTACATATCGGAAGATTGGACCCTTGTCCACGTTATCGGAAGCCGACATCATATGGCGGTATTCTAAATATTAACATTGGCGCCGTCTGTGGGAGGCTTTTGAACTAATAGTCATTCCCCATAATCTACCATGGCTAGCGGAAGTTACGATGGCGTTTAAGATCAAGCAAGTCGACCCGTCAACCCTCAGCCCAATCCTACTAATCCAGCAACCGTCAATCGTGAATTGTTCATCACACCAATCAACATTGACGGTCAAAACCTCAACACCCCCGAGGTGCTCCCAACACAATCTATCGTGGAAAATCAGACCGGCACGAGCTGTCAAGCACAAGGTTGGGATCTTGCTGCTATGTTAGAAATAGCCTTGGCAGATTTGCACAACGCAAACAGAGAGCGAGAAAAGGAACGAAGGGAAAAGGCGGAAGCTCAAAATCAAGTGGCGACGCTATTGTCAAAATTTGATGAGCTGAAGAAAGCACTAGGAACCAAGGTTCTAAAAAACGCTAAGCGCTAGTCGGGCGGTAGCCCGGAGCCTAGCGCCCAGGGGCCTAGGCGGGAGCCTAGGCGGGGACTAGGCGGTTTTTAATTTTTAATTTTATTTTTATTTTTATAACATATAAAGAGTAGTTTCTCATTTTCGTAACATATATTATAAAGTGTAGTTTCTCAAGATTTATTTAGGCCTAGGCATGTTCTTAATGACTTAACCATTGATGAGATTACTTAGGACATAAAATGATATATTAGTAATTGAACCAGACCTCGGTTCATCCATTTTAGCAGCCAGCTAAGCAGAAAAATCAATCCTATAATTAAAGGTGCCAAACACCTTTTCCTAGATCCATCATATAATATTAAATACCTTTTTTTTTGGTTAACAATATTAAATACCTTTTTATCCATCCCGTATTCATACAATCATACCCACACAAAAAAGACTTCACCTTTCTCTTCTCCCTCAAATTCTCGATCTCCCTTTTTCGTACAGACCCACCATGGATTTAGCCTCCAAGCTCCATCACCTCGACCTTCCTCGCGGGCTCCACTCCTTTCAACTCCCGGACGACCTCTCTCCCACCTCACCTCCGCTCCGTTTCACAATGAATCACTGCTCAATCAATTATAGGTAACATCAACTCTATCAAAACCAGTATTTTATTCAAACCCAGAAGACCCAGTTCTCATATATGAACCATGTTGCCGCTGCCGTCGACGGTTGAGAGAGAAGATTGTCATCTTTGACCGGAAAAAAAAAAAAAAAAAAATCCCGCCCAACGCCCAGATCCGGCGCCTAGACCGCCTAGCCACTGCCTAGACCGTCTAGGCGGCCGCCGAGCAGCCCAACGCCTAGGGAAAAATCGGGTCGGTGACGAGACGCCTAGCGCCTAGGCGCCGCCTAGGCCGTTTTTTAGAACCTTGCTAGGAACAAATGCACGACTGACCCAAAGTGAACACTCCCAAAGCGCAAGGCTCAGTCTGAGCATAGGGACAAGAGCAGCACCGATACCAGTAATCCCAATGGGTGTCGCTCTAAACCCAGCTGAACTAGCGGGATTAGGACTAACACCACTGCCACAGTTGGCACAAGAACAGGTAGCGGACTCAAAGCAGCAATATGATAACTCAATCAGCGCCGGTCAGCAAAGGGGAACCGGAAACATGCTGGCACCCCGACAGCAGATAGTGGCACCAACCCAACACATGCCTAGACCGACTGTTGACGCTACCACCTTGATACTGGAAAAAAGAACTAGAGGAAAGGTTGTTCAGAGCTAAGGTTGGCACCCTACCACTAGCGCAAAATCCACTCTTTGCGGCACGGCCAGGTCCATTTACCACTAGAATTTTGCAAACCGTCAGAGCCACACACGCAAAGACCCCCAAGATAGCCCAATTTGGAGGCTCAATAGACCCGTTCGTACACATGGATACATTCAAAAAAGTAACCAATAATACGGGATTTGATGATGCAACTCGATCTTTGCCACCTATTCAGCGAAACGTTGGATGGTGAGGCAATGAGTTGGTTTTTCGAGTGCCCGCCATGTTCTATGGATTCATTCTCAGCTCTGTCAAATGCTTTTATGTCAAGATTCATCCTCATGACGGACGGGTATCACAACTCTAGCCAGCTATTCAGCATCAACCAAGGTATTGATGAGTCGTTAAAATCATTTGTCACAAGATGGAGGACCACCACATCGAGATGTTGGGATCTTGACAAAACAATGGCACTGTTAGCCTTCAAGCAGGGACTCCTCAAGGCAAGTTTTCTATACCACCTCAACTGTAATTGTCCAAACGGCGCATATGACTACGTCATGAATGAGGCAGTCCTACATGCCCAAGCTGAATACAACACTTATGGCGCCACACCACCACCACCACAAACTCCACTCAAAACCCCCCAACCTGCCACATTCCAACAAGGAAACACCACCACCACTCCAAACATAACCACACCGCCAAATGACAAAAAAAGGGAGTGGTAGTAGGGCAACTACCAAGAAAAGCGGCAGAAGGACCAGCAGTATCACAACAAGGGCAACATATCTTTTCACAATGATCGCCGCGACAATCGTGACAACCGCCACAATAAGCCCGCCACAAATGCTCAAAAATTTAAGGTCTTCACAGTCTTGACGGAGTCATATGAAGAAATATATGATCAGTGCAAAGATCAAATCCCACCACCATCGCCAAGAAAATACCCCAGGGTAGGAAAACCTAGAAACACCGGCAAATGGTGCAAACACCATGAAGATAGTGGCCACAACACCAACGACTGCAATGCCCTCAAGACTGCAATTGAGTCATTATACCGCGACAGAAAGTTGGAGCAGTACAAAGTCCGACAACCGCCGCCGGCTGTCGCCAACATCGAACCAATGCGGCGGATTAACACCATTGATGGCGGTGCTTTCATAGGCAGTTTGTCACACAGAGCAAGAAAGCGTTATGAGCGCGCTAACCACCCAAAAGAAGTATTCAACATCCGCTATGACCGATCTGCCAAAATGGCCAAAACTGGTTGGGAACCAATTACTTTCTCCGAGGAGGAAAAGAG